>NC_053490.1:29251433-29602231 GCF_905171775.1 Rana temporaria
GTCAGATGGGACTTTGAATTACTCTGTTGGATTTGTATCATCTGTGGAATTTGGACTTTATTCTGTATTGGAAGTCAATTAAATGCACTCTCTGGAGAGCCTGGTGTGTTGCTGCGGAAGAACATAATTGATATTTAGGTATTAGTATGATGACTAAAAGTTATCTAACCGGACTCCAATATACATTATATCAGTACATCCGCCTCTCAGCCAATCAGGTTGCCGGGTCTGTCACCGGTCACCTGATTGGCTGAAATGTTGGGCGCTTGGATTGGACGCCTGAGAGAGGACAGAAAAAGACACGGAGGACGTGCAGGAGACCGCCGCAGGAGACATATAAGTGCAGGCAGCATTTGATGGGGCACAGTAGCGGCAATTGATGGGCACACTGGCAGCATTTAATGGGGCACAGTAGCGGCAATTGTTGGGCACACTGGCAGCATTTGATGGGGCACAGTAGTGGCAATTGATGGGCACACTGGCAGCATTTGATGGGGCACAGTAGCGGCAATTGATGGGCACACTGGCAGCATTTGATGGGGCACATTAGCTGCGTTTGATGGGTTTTTTTTTTCAGTTTGTTTGCGCCCCGGCAAAAATTTGGAGCACCAGCCGCCACTGGATATCACCAGCTGTATGTACAGTAAATATCTCCTAAACGGTGCAAGTTTAGGAGATATTTACAGTATCTATAGGTAAGCCTTATTATTGGCTTACGTATAGGTACAATTATTGCATTGAAGTTTACTCTGACTTGAAATTCTGTCTGGTTTTGTTAGTGTTCGTCTTCTCCCCGATTGGGCAAAGTGATTGCATCTGCACCACTCAACCCCCCTAGACACGTACAGTATGTATTAATCCTATTTCCGTATTGACCACAATCTACTCCTAAGGAAGTAGATTACTTTAGGGCCCTTTCACACGGGGCGGATCAGTAATGAACCGCCTCCGTGTGTCCGTAAGCTCAGCGGGGATCGCTCCGTATATCCCCGCTGAGCCGGCGGCTGACAGGGCGGTCCCCGCACACTGTGCAGGGACCGCCCTGTCTTTTCTCCGCTCTCCCCTATGGGGGATCGGATGAACAGCTTCTAACTTCATAGTGTTCAATTAACTGGTTGCCGACCAGCCGCCACAGTTTTTACGGCGGCAGGTCGGCTCTCCTGCGCGAGAGCCCGTAGCTCTACGTCGGCAGGCGAAGCAGCCATGCTCCTGACTCCCGTGTGCGTGCCCGGCAGTCGCGATCACCGCCGGGCACCCGCGATTTCTCGTTACAGAGCGGGGGACGGGAGCTGTGTGTGTAAACACACTGCTCCCGGTCCTGTCAGGGGAGAAATGCTGATCTTCTGTTCATACAATGTATGAACAGCGATCAGTAATTTCCTTTAGTCAGTCCACCCCCCCTACAGTTAGAACACACCCAGGGAACATACTTAACCCCTTCCCGGCACCCTAGTGTTAACCCCTTCCCCGCCCCCTAGTGTTAACCCCTTCCCTGCCAGTGGCATTTTTATAGTAATCAATGCTTTTTTATAGCACCGATCGCTATAAAAATACCAATGGTCCCAAAAATGTGTCAAAAGTGTCCGCCATAATGTCGCAGTACCGAAAAAAAAAAACGCTGATCGCCGCCATTACTAGTAAAAAATTAATAAAAATGCCATAAAACTACCCCCCATTTTGTAAACGCTATAACTTTTGCGCAAACCAATCAAACGCTTATTGCGATTTTTTTTTTACGGAAAATAGGTAGAAGAATACGTATCGGCCTAAACTGAGGAAAAAAAATAATTTTTTTTAGATATTTTTGGGGGATATTTATTATAGCAAAAATCCAAAAATATTTTTTTTTTCAAAATTATCGCTTTCTTTTTGTATATAGCGCAAAAACTAAAAACCGCAGAGGTGATCAAATACCACCAAAAGAAAGCTCTATTTGTGGGAAAAAAAGGACGCCAATTTTGTTTGGGAGCCACGTTGCATGACCGCGCAATTGTCAGTTAAAGCGACGCAGTGCCAAATCGCAAAAAGTGCTCTGGTCTTTGACCAGTAATATGGTCCGGGGGTTAATTGGCTAAGCTTTGACAATAAGGCCGGGTGCACACTGCGCCGACATGGAAGTCGGATAGCGTCAGATCTGACTTCAATGAACAGGAATCCGACCCTACCAAGCCCTTTTGAGTCCGATATGCATCTTGAGGAGGGAAGCCCACACCAATTTTTTCGGCGTCGGGGGTCCCCTTAAAATCCAGGCCGAAGGGACCGGTATGCTCTTGGGGGCAAACCCCATGTCAGTTTTTTTTTTCTTTCATTTTGGCGAGTGTTCCCCTTCAAGATCCTCAGCGCACAAGCCTCACCGCAAGTCAGATCCTGATGATCCGACTGATGATGCGACTTCAGATCAATGGGCTCTCATAGGGAACCATTGATTTTGAATAGAGGCAGAGAAATGCTGCTAAAAGCTAGCACGTGCATTAATGCCAATGCAAAGAGCTACTAAAAGCACGTTTTTACAGCCGCTTCTTCCTGGCACTGTTAGCGTCTTTGCAGCTAGTTGTCTAACACCCTGGGTGCATGAGGCCCAAGTGTTTTTTTTTTTTTTTTTTTAACCACCTGCAGACCACCCGCCGCAGTTATACTGCAACAAGGCGGCTCTATTGCATGAATCGCCATACCGGTAGGTGTATTAGGTACAGTGGGCAGATGCACGACGCTGATGCATGCGGCCTGCCATCCATGATCGCTCCCCAGAGGTGCAGAACGGGGATCTGCCCGTGTAAACAAAGCAGATCCCCGTTCTGTCAGGGGAGTACAGTGTGATCGTCATTTCCTAGCGATTAGGAACAGCGATCTCTCTGTACTCCCAGGACACATTTAACATTTGACCCCTTGATCGCACCCCAAGTGTTAACCCCTTTCATGCCAGTGTCATTTATTCAGTAATCAGTAGACAAAAGATATATCCCATGGGACTTTGTTGCAGCAACAGTTATAACACAATTAAATCGGTGTATAAAAAGTGAAAAGAAAAAAACACACACTTGTTGATCAGGTTAAAAAATTGGCTGGTCTAGACACTTCACGTCCTGATGTTACACCATTCCTACATTATACATATACTGCAGGGATACATGAAATTTAAATAAATTGCATATCCACCAAGTCAACCCAACACGGTTCAACTTATATAAAGTCTTCATCAGGGAATAAGGAAGTGGAACCCCATTGACAACGTCACGCATGACGAAACGCGTAATTGGGACACATCATTTACGTGTTGACACATTAGCGAGGTCTTTTAGCCTATCAGCTTTAAAATATCCCAGCTCATCAAGCATACAAGCCCATCACCTTTTACCATTATTTTCTTGTCCTATAACGGCTGTGCCTGGATCATCCTACCAGTTCCTTTCCTGATAAAGTTGGCTGCAGACCCAGAGCTCACTGCATATAGAATTTTATTAGAGATAACAAACCCAGCATCCTCTGGCTGAAAAGCTGGACGCAGGTCCAAAAGTAATGCCACCGCTACATTCCCTTTTTAGCAACTGGAAAACTCATATCTGCTCTCTTTTCTCAGAATGCATCTTTGTGTACAGTGCCTTGACAAAGTATTCACACCCCTTGAAATTTTCCACATTTTCTCATGTTACAATTAAAAACGTAAATGAATTTTAAATCAGGATTTTATGTGATAGACCAACACAAAGGGGTACATAATTGTGAAGTGGAAGGAATATGATTTTCAACATTTTTTTTTTACAAATAAATATGTGAAAAGTGTGGTGTGCATTTGTATTCAGCCCCCTTTACTCCGATACCCCCAAGGGCTCTTTCACATGGGCGGCCTGTTCAGGTCCACCTGCCAGTTTTTTATGCGGACCTGAACGGGCGCTCCTCTATGGAGCAGCGGATGTCAACGGTGACATGCCCGCTGACATCCGACCCGCTCCGATCCGTCAAAGTGTGACGGAGGAAAAACCTACCTTCAGAAGTGACCTAATTAGTAAATATAGTCCACCTGTATGTAATTTCATCTCAGTATAAATACAGCTGTTCTGTGAAGCCCTTGGAGGTTCATTAGAGAACCTTAGTAAACAAACAGCATCATGAAGGCCAAGGAACACATACCAGACAGGTCAGGGATAAAGTTGTGGAGAAGTTTAAAGCAGGTTTAGGTTATAAAAAAATATCCTAAGCTTTGAACATCTCACAGAGCTCTATTCAATCCATCATCTGAAAATGGAAAGAGTATGGCACAACTGCAAACTAGGGTTGTCCCGATACCGATACCAGTATCGGGACCGTAACCGAGTATTTGCGGGAGTACTTGTACTCCCGCAAATACCCCCGATGCCTAAATAGAATACTTGCCCCCCCCGCCGCTGTCGCCGTATATCGCAAATCCGCCGCTGCCGCGTTAATCACAGTGCGGCGAACATTACAGGCACCTTTAGTTTGAATAGCTGTTTTGCCCGCTGCGCCGTGTATAGACACTCCCCCTTGGACGGATCTGTCCAATCCCGAGCAAGGGGGAGTGTCCTTTACACGGCGTGGCAGGGAAAACAGCTATTCAAACGAAAGCTGCCTGTAATGTTCGCCGCACGGTGATTAACGCGGCGGCATCATCATTAGGTATGGGGGACATGGCTGCATATGTTTGGGGACATGGCTGGATATATGTGGGGGGACATGGCTGCATATATGGGGGACATGGCTGCATGTATGTGGGGGGACATGGCTGCATATATGTGGGGGGACATGGCTGCATATATGTGGGGGGACATGGCTGCATATATGTGGGGGGACATGGCTGCATATATGTGGGGGGACATGGCTGCATATATGTGGGGGGACATGGCTGCATATATGTGGGGGGACATGGCTGCATATATGTGGGGGGACATGGCTGCATATATGTGGGGGGGACATGGCTGCATATATGTGGGGGGACATGGCTGCATTTATGTGGGGGGACATGGCTGCATTTATGTGGGGGGACATGGCTGCATATGTGGGGGGACATGGCTGCATATGTGGGGGGACATGGCTGCATATGTGGGGGGGACATGGCTGCATATGTGGGGGGGACATGGCTGCATATGTGGGGGGGACATGGCTGCATTTGTGGGGGGGACATGGCTGCATTTGTGGGGGGGACATGGCTGCATTTGTGGGGGGGACATGGCTGCATTTGTGGGGGGACATGGCTGCATTTGTGGGGGGACATGGCTGCATTTGGGGACACATTTAAAAAAAAGTATCGGTATTCGGCGAGTACATAAAAAAAAGTATCGGTACTTGTACTCAGTCCTAAAAAAGTGGTATCGGGACAACCCTACTGCAAACCTACCAAGACATGGCCGTCCACCTAAACTGACAGGCCGGGCAAGGAGAGCATTCATCAGAGAAGCAGCCAAGAGGCCCATGGTAACTCTGGAGGAGCTGCAGAGAGCCACAGCTCAGGTGGGAGAATCTGTCCACAGGACAATGACCCTCAATATACAGCCAGAGCTACAATGGAATGGTTTGGATCAAAGCATATTCATGTGTTAGAATGGCCCAATCAAAGTCCAGACCTAAATCCAATTGAGAATCTGTGGCAAGACTTGAAAATTGCTGTTCACAGACGTTCTCCATCCAATCTGACAGAGCTTGAGATATTCTGCAAAGAAGAAGAATGGGCAAACATTTCCCTCTCTAGATGTGCAAAGCTGGTAGAGACATCCCCGAAAAGACTTGCAGCTGTAATTGCAGTGAAAGGGGGTTCTACAAAGTATCGACTCAGGGGGGCGCCATACAAATGTACCCCCCACTTTTCACATATTTGTTAAAAAAATGTATATAAAAAAAAAAAAAAAAATTGAAAACCATTTATCATTTTCCTTCCACTTCACAATTACCGTATTTATCGGGGTATTGCGCGCTCCCGCGTATAGCGCGCACCCCTAATGTGGACCCGCAATTCCTGTAAAAAAAACATTTTAGTACTTACAGTTTTGGTGTCTTGCGCGGCGTCCATCTGCGGCCTCGTCGGGTCCGGCGTCCGTCTGCGGCTTCGGTGGTGTCCTCCCGGCTTCTCCCGCGCTGTCTCCCCGTCGAATCGCCGCTTCCCGCGCTCAGTTTGAACGCCTCCGCCGACATATATTGTCGTGCAGTACACGCGGCTACATTCGGCCAGGCTCGGCTTCGCTCGTGCTCACGCTCTGTGACGTTTATGCGTGAGCACGAGCGAACCCGAGCCTGGCCGAATGTACTGCACTCGGTATATGTCGGCGCAGGCATTCAAACTGAGCGCGGGAATCGGGTATCGCCGTATATCACGCACCCACGATTTCCCCCTTATTTTAAGGGGAAAAAAGTGCGCGGTATACGCCGATAAATACGGTATGTGCCACTTTGTGTTGGTCTATCACATAAAATCCCAATAAAATACATTTACGTTTTTGGTTGTGACATGACAGAATGTGGAAAGGGTATGAATACTTTTTCAGGACACTGTATATGCTTTCAGGACACATAACTGCAGACGAATGTCCTATAAAAAGCATTCATATGACCGTTGTCATTGAGTCACCAGATAAGAGCAGAATGGCACCTTGTATTTATAGAAGAGGTCGCACCCAATTCTTGCAGTGCTTCCTATGAGTTTAACGGAAGATATTTGCTTACCATAACTGTGTGTGACGTCACTACTTAGAGGCCCCAAGTAGACTTTGTGATCTTCCGGAAAAACTGGTTCCCAAATGGGGTGATTTTAGGCCAGTAGAGATTTGTATGTATATATTCTGATTCCCACACCCTCCCTCGCATCTCTAGGAGATCACACCCAGGGCAGGACTTAGGGTGGTGGGGGCCCCTGGGCTTAATAATCGAAGGGGGCCCCCTGGAGCAGAGAAGTCAGGACGTTCTCTACATTGCAGATAGAGAAAGGAGATGTGTGTCTCATCTCTGTAACTGATACATTCTGCTGGAGAGCTTGTCCGGTTGAAAAACAGACTTACTTGGCTGAATCGCCAGCGGATAATAGAAGAAAGTCTAAAAAAAATGTAAACTAATGCAGACATCACATCCAAGAATTGCTAAGCTGCAATATAACAAACGTTTGCTTTTTGTTTTAATAAAACTCTAATGACTTTGATGTACACATTCATCGTCCACTTTATTTATACATTCAAAAAATATATACACTCGCCGGCCACTTTATTTATACATTCAGAAAATATATACCGTATTTATCGCAGTATAACGCGCTCCCGCGTATACCGCGCACCCCCAAAGTTTACCCGAATCCTGTGGAAAAAAAGTTTTTTTTTGTACTTACAGTTTTGGTGTCTTGCGCGGCCTCCATCAGCGGCCTCGTCGGGTTCGGGTGTCCTCTTCGGCGGGTCCGGCGTCCTTCTGCGGCTTCGGGTGTCCTTCTGCGGCGGGTCCGGTGTCCTCTTCGGCGGGTCCGGCGTCCTTCTGCGGCGTCCTCCCCGCTCGTTTCCCACGCCGAGTTTGAATACTGCGCCGACATATACAGAGCGCAGTACACTCGTGTATTGTCGGCAATGCTCGGCTACCCGCGCTGACGTTCTGTACGTCCAGGACGTGAGCGCGGAAGGAGCCGAGACTGCCCGACTATACCCGAGTGTACTGCGCTCGGTATATGTCGGCGCAGTATTCAAAACTCAGCGCGGGAAAGCGGGTATCGGCGTATACCACGCACCCACGATTTTGCCCTGATTTTCAGGGCAAAAAAGTGCGCGGTATACGCCGATAAATACGGTACATTAGCCAGCCGCTTTATTAGGTAAACCTATTCAATTACTTGGTAACACAAATTGCTAATGAGCCAATCACACGGCAGAAACTCAATGGGCCAGATCCACAAAGAACTTACGGCGGCGTATCTATTGATACGCCCCGTAAGTTCTACGATGTGTCGTCGTATCTTTGTTTTGTATCCACAAAACAAGATACACCTGAATGTGGTCTAGATCCGACTGGCGTACGTCTTAGTACGCCGTCGGATCTTAGGTGCATATTTACGCTGGCCGCTAGGTGGCGCTTCCGTTGATTTCCGCGTAGAGTATGCAAATTAGCTAGATACGCCGATTCTCAAACGTACGTCCGCCCGGCGCATTTGTTTACGTAAGGCTTTTTTCGGCGTAACGTTAGCCCTGCCTCTATGAGGTGTACGCAATGTTAGGTATAGACGTCGGGACAGCGTCGAATTTTCCGTTGATTACGTAAATCGTTCGCGAATAGGGCTTTGCGTAAGTTACGTTCATGTCATAAGCATTGACTATTTGCGACGTGATTTCGCGCATGCGCACTGGGATACGTCCACGGACGGCGCATGCGCCGTTCGTAAAAAGCGTCAATTACGTAGGGTCATACCAGATTACCATACAACATGCCCACTCCAAGCCTACTTTGAATTACGCGGGCTTACGCCGGCAGATTTCTGTTACGCCGGCCCGCATATGGGAGCAAGTTCTTTGTGGATACCCCAGGAGCCACTCTGATTTACGGCGGTGTAGCGCATATGAGATGCGCTACGCCCGCCTAAATATATGCCCGTTTTTGTGGATCTGGCCCAATACATTTAGGCCTCTAGACGTGGTGAAGACGACTTGCTGAAGTTCAAACTGAGCATCAGACTGGGGAAGAAAGGGGATTTAAGGGACTTTGAACGTGGCATGGTTGTTGGTGCCAGACGGGGTGGTCTGAGTATTTAAAAAAAAACTGCTGATCTACTGGGATTTTAACACACAACCATCTCTCGGGTTTACAGAGAATGGTCTGAAAAAGAGAAAATATCCAGTGAGCAGAAGTTGTGTGGAGGAAAATGCCTTGTTGATGTCAGAGGTCAGCATTTAAATTAGGCGCGTTCCCGCGCCGAACGTACTGCGCATGCTCCGTCTGGAAAATTACCCGACGTGCATTGCGCTAAATGACGTCGCACGGACGTCATTTGCTTAGACGTTAACGTAAATGGCGTCCAGCGCCATTCACGGACGACTTACGCAAACAACGTAATTTTCAAATTTCAACGCGGGAACGACGGCTATACTTAACATGGGTTAGTCCACCTAGAGGGCATCCCTAGTTTTACGAGGCGCATCTCGACGTAAACGACGTAAAGTTAGAGCGACGGGTAACGCGGACGTTCGGGAATCGCCGTAATTAGTCAGGAGATATGCCGTCGTATCTCTACTGTGAATCTGGCCCTAAGTTTTTTTCAACTTGATCATTAAACCGGCCTTGCCTACACATGATCGTGAAAAAGCGCGGTGACGTACAACACGTACGACGGCACTATAAAGGGGAAGTTCCATTCGGATGACGCCACCCTTGGGGCTGCTTTAGCTGATTCCGTGTTAGTAAAAGACGATTCGCGCTTTTCAGTCTGTTACAGTGTGATGAATGTGCTTACTCCATTACGAGCGCTAGTTTTACCAGAACGAGCGCTCCCGTCTCATAACTTGCTTCTGAGCATGCGCGGGTTTTTCACGTCGTTAAAGCCCACACACACAATCATTTTTTACCGAAAAACGACAATGTTAAAAAATGCAGCATGTTCAAAAAAAAATTGCCGTTTTTCAGAGACCGAAAAATGCTCTGGAGCCCACACACCATCGTTATTAATGATATTAAAAAAAAAAAAAAACATTTTTTACAACCCGAAAAATGATCGTGTGTATGCGGCATAACGCAAATAACCTCTCGTTACACCCAAGGTAATGCAGGATACTATCTCTGAATGCACAATACATTGATAATCCTTGAAGCCAATGGGCTACAGCAGCAGAAGACCACACCGGGGGCCACTCCTGTCAGCTAAGAACAGGAAACTGAGGCTACAATTTGCACAGGATCACCAAAATTGGACAATAGAAGATTGGAAAAACGTTGCCTGGTCTAATGAGTCTCGATTTCAGCTGCGACATTCAGATGGTCGGGTCAGAATTTGGAGTAAACATGAAATCATGGATCCATCCTGCCTTGTCTCACCAGTTCAGGCTGGTGGTGGTGTAATGATGTGGGGGATATTTTATTGGAACACTTTCGTCCCTTTAGTACTAATTGACCATCATTTAAACACCACGACCTACCTGGGTATTGTTGCTGACCATGTCCATCCCTTTATGACTGCAGTGTCCCCATCTTCTGATGGCTCCTTCCAGCAGGATAATGTCACCATGTCACAAAGAGCCAATCATCTCACCACTGGACAATGAAGTCACTGTACTCCAATGACCTCCACACTCACCACATCTCATCCAATAGAACACCTTTGGGGTGTGGTGGAATGGGAGATTCTCATCATGGATGTGCAGCCGACAAATCTGCAGCAACTGCGTGATGATATCATGTCACTATGGAGCAAAATCTCTGAGGAATGTTTCCAACACTTTGTTGAATCCATGCCACCAAGAATGAAGGCCAAAGGGGGTCCAACCCGGGACTAGCAAGGTGTACCTAATACAGTGGCCGGTGAGTGTGCGTTATATTTTTATATTTTGGGTTGAGATTCACTTTCCTTCCACAGAATGAAGAGACCACTCACCTGCTAATCCCAGATAGGCAACTAAGTATCTGGTCTCCAGCCCGTCCTTGGTGGTCCGCACGGCTCCATATAACGGAGGGATAATCATGATCAGATTACTGACAGTGTTCCCTGGAAGAGATACGGAGAGGAAGATTAGAAAACACCATCCAATAGGGAGACCCTGCAAAGGAGGATAAAACGCCTGTCACCCACCCCCCCCCCCCCCCTCTGATTCATCTCTCCTCACACCTCCTCACACCGCCTCACCCCGCCTCTCCTCACCTCTCCTCACACCGCCTCACCTCTCCTCACACCGCCTCACCCCTCCTCACACCGCCTCACCCCTCCTCACACCGCCTCACCCCTCCTCACACCGCCTCACCCCTCCTCACACCGCCTCGCCTCACCTCTCCTCACACCGCCTCACCCCTCCTCACACCGCCTCGCCTCACCCCTCCTCACACCGCCTCGCCTCACCTCTCCTCACCTCTCCTCACACCGCCTCACCCCTCCTCACACCGCCTCACCTCTCCTCACACCGCCTCACCCCTCCTCACACCGCCTCACCCCGCCTCACCTCTCCTCACACCGCCTCACCCCTCCTCACACCGCCTCACCCCTCCTCACACCGCCTCACCCCTCCTCACACCGCCTCGCCTCACCTCTCCTCACACCACCTCACCCCTCCTCACACCGCCTCACCTCTCCTCACACCGCCTCACCCCTCCTCACACCGCCTCACCCCTCCTCACACCGCCTCACCCCTCCTCACACCGCCTCACCCCTCCTCACACCGCCTCTCCTCACCTCTCCTCACACCGCCTCACCTCTCCTCACACCGCCTCGCCTCACCTCTCCTCACACCGCCTCACCCCTCCTCACACCGCCTCACCCCTCCTCACACCGCCTCGCCTCACCTCTCCTCACACCGCCTCACCCCTCCTCACACCGCCTCACCTCTCCTCACACCGCCTCACCCCTCCTCACACCGCCTCGCCTCACCTCTCCTCACACCGCCTCACCCCTCCTCACACCGCCTCACCCCTCCTCACACCGCCTCACCCCTCCTCACACCGCCTCACCCCTCCTCACACCGCCTCACCCCTCCTCACACCGCCTCACCCCTCCTCACACCGCCTCGCCTCACCTCACACCGCCTCGCCTCACCTCTCCTCACACCGCCTCACCTCTCCTCACACCGCCTCACCCCTCCTCACACCGCCTCACCCCGCCTCACCTCTCCTCACACCGCCTCACCCCTCCTCACACCGCCTCACCCCTCCTCACACCGCCTCACCCCTCCTCACACCGCCTCACCCCTCCTCACACCGCCTCACCCCTCCTCACACCGCCTCTCCTCACACCTCCTCACACCGCCTCACCCCTCCTCACACCGCCTCTCCTCACCTCTCCTCACACCGCCTCACCTCTCCTCACACCGCCTCACCCCTCCTCACACCGCCTCACCCCTCCTCACACCGCCTCACCCCTCCTCACACCGCCTCGCCTCACCTCTCCTCACACCGCCTCACCCCTCCTCACACCGCCTCACCCCTCCTCACACCGCCTCGCCTCACCTCTCCTCACACCACCTCACCCCTCCTCACACCGCCTCACCTCTCCTCACACCGCCTCACCCCTCCTCACACCGCCTCACCCCTCCTCACACCGCCTCTCCTCACCTCTCCTCACACCGCCTCTCCTCACCTCTCCTCACACCGCCTCACCTCTCCTCACACCGCCTCGCCTCACCTCTCCTCACACCGCCTCACCCCTCCTCACACCGCCTCACCCCTCCTCACACCGCCTCGCCTCACCTCTCCTCACACCGCCTCACCCCTCCTCACACCGCCTCACCTCTCCTCACACCGCCTCACCCCTCCTCACACCGCCTCACCCCTCCTCACACCGCCTCACCCCTCCTCACACCACCTCTCCTCACCTCTCCTCACACCGCCTCACCCCTCCTCACACCGCCTCACCCCGCCTCACACCGCCTCACCCCTCCTCACACCGCCTCACCCCTCCTCACACCGCCTCACCCCTCCTCACACCGCCTCGCCTCACCTCTCCTCACACCGCCTCACCTCTCCTCACACCGCCTCACCCCTCCTCACACCGCCTCACCCCGCCTCACCTCTCCTCACACCGCCTCACCCCTCCTCACACCGCCTCACCCCTCCTCACACCGCCTCACCTCTCCTCTCCTCACACCGCCTCACCCCTCCTCACACCGCCTCGCCTCACCCCTCCTCACACCGCCTCGCCTCACCCCTCCTCACACCGCCTCACCCCTCCTCACACCGCCTCGCCTCACCTCTCCTCACACCGCCTCACCTCTCCTCACACCGCCTCACCCCTCCTCACACCGCCTTGCCTCACCTCTCCTCACACCGCCTCACCCCTCCTCACACCGCCTCGCCTCTCCTCACACCGCCTCACCCCCACTCAGCCCTCCTCACACCGCCTCACCCCTCCCCACACCGCCTCACCACTCCCCACACCGCCTCACCACTCCCCACACCGCCTCACCACTCCCCACACCGCCTCACCACTCCCCACCTCACCCCTCCTCACACCGCCTCACCCCTCCTCAGCCTGCCCCATCCCGCCTCACCCCTCCTCACACCGCCTCACCCCTCCTCCCCCCGCCTCACCCCTCCTCACACCGCCTCGCCTCACCCCTCCTCACACCGCCTCGCCTCAACCCTCCTCACACCGCCTCACCCCTTCTCACACCGCCTCACCCCTTCTCACACCGCCTCACCCCTTCTCACACCGCCTCGCCTCAACCCTCCTCACACCGCCTCGCCCCTTCTCACACCGCCTCACCCCTTCTCACACCGCCTCGCCTCAACCCTCCTCACCCCCACTCAGCCCTCCTCACACCGCCTCACCCCCACTCACCCCTCCTCACACCGCCTCGCCTCAACCCTCCTCACCCCTCCTCACACCCCCACTCAGCCCTCCTCACACCGCCTCGCCTCAACCCTCCTCACACCGCCTCGCCTCAACCCTCCTCACACCGCCTCGCCTCAACCCTCCTCACACCGCCTTGCCTCAACCCTCCTCACACCGCCTCAACCCTCCTCACACCGCCTCAACCCTCCTCACACCGCCTCACCCCTCTTCAGCCCTCCTCACCCCCACTCAGCCCTCCTCACACTGCCTCACCCCCACTCACCACGCCTCCCCCCTCCTCACACCGCCTCACCCCTCCTCACACCGCCTCACCCCTCCTCACACCGCCTCGCCTCAACCCTCCTCACACCGCCTTGCCTCAACCCTCCTCACACCGCCTCAACCCTCCTCACACCGCCTCAACCCTCCTCACACCCCCACCCCCCTCCACACACCGCCTCGCCTCAACCCTACACACCCCTCCTCACCTCACCCCGCCTCACCCCTCCTCACACTGCCTCACCCCTCCTCACACCGCCTCGCCTCACCCCTTCTCACACCGCCTCGCCTCAACCCTCCTCACACCGCCTCGCCTCAACCCTCCTCACACCGCCTCGCCTCAACCCTCCTCACACCGCCTCGCCTCAACCCTCCTCACACCGCCTCGCCTCACCCCTTCTCACACCGCCTCGCCTCACCCCTTCTCACACCGCCTCGCCTCAACCCTCCTCACACCGCCTCGCCTCAACCCTCCTCACACCGCCTCTCCTCAACCCTCCTCACACCGCCTCACCCCCACTCAGCCCTCCTCACCCCGCCTCACCCCTCCTCACACCACCTCGCCCCTCCTCACACCGCCTCGCCTCACCCCTCCTCACCGCCTTATCCCTCCTCACACCGCCTCACCCCTCCTCACACCGCCTCGCCTCACCCCTCTTCACACCGCCTTGCCTCAATCCTCCTCACCCCTCCTCACACCGCCTCGCCCCTCCTATGGTCATTGAAAGATTTACATTTCATTTTCAGATACATGCAACACGCTTCATGTAAATATTCTTACAAATATACAGTAAAGTGGACCTTTTAGTACCTTTACAGTTTTAGTCCAGATAAGTAAATTCCTGACATGTCACAATTTTCAGCAACAATATTATGCTTCAAAAAAAAAAAAAAAAAAAAAAAGGTACAAAAACGCAAACCGTCCTTGAGGCCCAATGCATTGACTTTGTCAAGGCTCAGTCTGCTGCAGGCAGGAGGAAGAATTTCCTTAGTCTCCCCTCCACCAGTAAGAAAACTGGACAAAGTAACTTTGCAAGTCACAAAGTAAGAGGCTGCAGCAGAGGCTGACCTGTGTGAAACATTTGTGAACACAGCCAAGGACTGCACGTGAACCAGGATTTACAGTGGTGTATTGCATTAGGAATTTAAGGACGTTTGGACAGAGCGCCCCCCTTACGTCACGTGTCCATCAGAGCGTCCCACATTATGTCACGTGTCCATCAGAGCATCCCCCCCTTACGTCACGTGTCCATCAGAGCGTCCCCCCTTACGTCACGTGTCCATCAGAGCGTCCCCCCTTACGTCACGTGCCCATCAGAGCGTCCCCCCTTACGTCACGTGCCCATCAGAGCGTCCCCCCTTACGCCACGTGCCCATCAGAGCATCCCTCCTTACGTCACGTGCCCATCAGAGCGTCCCCCTTACGTCACGTGCCCATCAGAGCGTCCCCCCTTACATCACGTGTCCATCAGAGCGCCCCCCCTTACGTCACGTGTCCATCAGAGTGCCCCCTTACATCACGTGTCCATCAGAGTGCCCCCTTACATCACGTGTCCATCAGAGCGCCCCCTTACATCACGTGTCCATCAGAGCGCCCCCCCTTACGTCACGTGTCCATCAGAGTGCCCCCTTGCGTCACGTGTCCATCAGAGCATCCCCCCTTACATCACGTGTCCATCAGAGCGTCCACCCTTACATCACGTGTCCATCAGAGTGCCCCCTTACATCACGTGTCCATCAGAGCGCCCCCCCTTACATCACGTGTCCATCAGAGCGTCCCCCCTTACATCACATGTCCATCAGAGCGCCCTCCTTACATCACATGTCCATCAGAGCGCCCCCCTTACATCACATGTCCATCAGAGCGTCCCCCCCTTACATCATGTCCATCAGAGCATCCCCCCCTTACATCACGTGTCCATCAGAGCACCCCCTTACACCACGTGTCCATCAGAGCGTCCCCCCTTACATCACATGTCCATCAGAGCGCCCCCTTACATCACGTGTCCATCAGAGCGCCCCCCCCTTATATCACGTGTCCATCAGAGCGTCCCCCCTTACACCACGTGTCCATCAGAGCGTCCCCCCTTACATCACATGTCCATCAGAGCGTCCCCCCTTACGTCACATGTCCATCAGAGCGCCCCCTTAAATCACGTGTCCATCAGAGCGCCCCCCCCTTATATCACGTGTCCATCAGAGCGCCCCCCCCTTATATCACGTGTCCATCAGAGCGTCCCCCCCTTACATCACGTGTCCATCAGAGCGTCCCCCCTTACATCACATGTCCATCAGAGCGTCCCCCCTTACATCACATGTCCATCAGAGCGCCCCCTTAAATCACGTGTCCATCAGAGCGCCCCCCTTACATCACGTGTCCATCAGAGCGCCCCCCTTACATCACATGTCCATCAGAGTGCCCCCCTTACATCAGGTGTCCATCAGAGCGCCCCTGTATCTTTTAGCATCAGGCAGGCAGAGGATGAGAGCAGGGAGGTGATAGAGGCCTGCACAGAGGAAGTCATACTTTTGTCATCCTGGGATGCAAACAACTAATCACTACAGAGAAAGGGGGGGGGGACCTGTGCTGGGGGGGGGGCTAACAAGTTGACGTTTTGGACATAAATCTCACATCCCAGGTCAGGCAGGATGATGCCTGAATACAGATGGCTCAGTTCCTGTAGAAAACATAGAACTTATTTTTTTTAAGCCAAAAAAATATGTATGTGTATATTATACTAGAATATATATATATATATATATATATATATATATATATATATATATATATATATATATATATATATATATACAGTATATATATATATATACATACATACACACATACACACACACACACACACACATATACACACACACATACACTTTTTCATTTACCTGTACAATTTGCACCTAGCATCAGATCATATTTAAAGGGGGAGGGCCCCAAACAGTGGGTGTGGTCATTGTACGGCAATGGTCTGCTTTGACTGGCTCACATAGAAGCCAGCAGTGTCTGATCTACAGGAAGAGGAGAGGGACACATTTCCATATCTCGGGTACAGAATTTGACTATTATGACATGTGGCCGATGAGTGCAGGTTGATGTGATCGGCGTGGATTACACAGGTGCTTGTGTCCTGAATCATGAAGCATGACTGCTTTTCATATGTGCAGACAAGGACGGCCGTGGTTTCCTGATGGTGACAACAGTAGTCCATTGGAAACCCATGTGATGGGGTAACAACACAGGAGCACAATCAGGAGACAGGGCCAGAGTGCTGTCACCTTGTAACAGGAAGTGCCTTACCAAGAACCTCCATGGAAGGATCAGCAGGTTTTAAGCCAGCCAGAGATAGGGGGGAAAAAACTATTCATTCTCCCCCCCCCCCCCCCCACCCCCCATCAACACACACATTTATGCATTCTAATGGTCAGACTGAGAATAAATAAAATGTGTGAATAGATATAAATACTTGTGAAAAACCTGCCTTCTACCATTTTTTAACCACTTATCCCCCGGACCTTTAGGCAGCTAAATGCCCAGGCCAGGTTTTGCGATTCGGCACTGCGTCGCTTTAACTGACAATTGCGCGGTCGTGCGACGTGGCTCCCAAACAAAATTGGCGCCCTTTTTTCCCCACAAATAGAGCTTTCTTTTGGTGGTATTTGATCACCTCTGCGGTTTTTATTTTTTTGCGCTATAAACAAAAATAGAGCGACAATTTTGAAAAAAATTCAATATTTTTTACTTTTTGCTATAATAAATATCCCCCAAAAACATCTATCACATTTTTTTTCCTCAGTTTAGGCCGATACGTATTCTTCTACCTATTTTTGGTAAAAAAAAAAAAAAAAAAAAAAAAAAAAAAATCGCAATAAGCGTTTATCAATTGGTTTGCATAAAATTTATAGCGTTTACAAAATAGGGGATAGTTTTATTGCATTTTTATTATTATTTTTTTTTTACTACTAATGGCGGCGATCAGCGATTTTTTTTGTGACTGCGACATTATGGCGGACACTTCGGACAATTTTGACTCATTTTTGGGACCATTGGCATTTTCACAGCAAAAAAATGCTCTGTTTTTTTTATCTTGATGCATTAAAGTTCTTGTCCCCCCCCCCCCCCCCCCCCCCCCCAAAAAAAGCGTACTGTTCTATATCCGAGGGAACTATAGCAGAAAATGTTTTACCTTCAAAAACACTTTAACCACTTAAGGACCGCCTCCTGCAGATATACGTCGGCAGAATGGATGGCACGGCTGGGCACAAGCACGTACCTGTACATCCTCTTTAAGGGCCAAGCCGCGCGCCCGCGACCCGGTCCGAAGCTCCGCAGCCGCGGGACCCGATCGCCGCTGGAGTCCCGCGATCGGTCCCCGGAGCTGAAGAACGGGGAGAGGTGTGTGTAAACACAGCTTCCCCGTTCTTCACTGTGGCGCTGTCATTGATCGTGTGTTCCCTGATATAGGGAAGCACAATCAATGACGTCACACGCCCAGCTCCACCCCCCTACAGTTAGAAACACAGATGAGGTCACACTTAACCCCTACAGTGCTTAACTCCTAAACTGCAATTGTAATTTTCACAGTAATCAATGCATTTTTATAGCATTTTTTGCTGTGAAAATGACAATTGTCCCAAAAATGTGTCAAAATTGTCCGAAGTGTCCGCCATAATGTCGCAGTCACGAGAAAAAAAAAAAAAACGCTGATCGCCGCCATTAGTAGTAAAAAAAAAAAAAAAAATATTAATAAAAATGCAATAAAACTGTCTATTTTGTAAATGCTATAAATTTTGCGCAAACCAATCGATAAACGCTTATTGCGATTTTTTTTTACCAAAAATAGGTAAAAGAATACGTATCGGCCTAAACTGAGAAAAAAAAATGTTTTTTTTTATCTTTTTGGGGGATATTTATTATAGCAACAAGTAAAAAATATTGCATTATTTTCAAAATTGTCGCTCTATTTTTGTGTATAGCGCAAAAAATAAAAACCGCAGAGGTGATCAAATACCACCAAAAGAAAGCTCTATTTGTGGGAAAAAAAGGACGCTAATTTTGTTTGGGAGCCACGTCGCACGGCCGCGCAATTGTCAGTTAAAGCGACGTAGTGCCGAATCGCAAAAACTGTCCCGGTCCTTTACCTGCATAAATGTCTGCGTCTTAAGTGGTTAAGATAAAAAAAAAAAAAACTTCTGCCATTACAACGCCTTTAAATCCTATGGGACTCGTCTCACCACTGCGCTGCGGGTACAGTGCGTTTCAAAAAGTCCTGCATGCTGCATCAAAAGCAGGTCCCCAATGAAATGAATAAAAAAAAAAAAGTGTCAAAAACGCTTCTTTGTTGCATTTTTGATGAGTTTTTTTTTGAGTCGCATATAAAAGTTTTACAGGTGCATGCTGGGCAATATGCACCTAGAAAACGCAATGCGTTTTTGCACTGAAGCATTGTGAAAGCAGCCTAAACCCCTTGGGCTAGATTCACATAGATTAGCGGATCTTTAGATCCGCGTAATCTATGTGATTTACGATCCGCCGGTGCAATTTTGCGAGGCTAGTGCAGTATTCACAAAGCACTTACCTCGAGAATTGCACCGGTCGGATCATAACTCCCCCGGCGGAATTCAAATTCCGCGGCTAGGGGGAGTGTACAATTTAAATCAGGCGCGTTCCCGCGACGATTTAACTGCGCATGCGCCGCCGGCGAATTTCCCAGTGCCCATGCTCCAAATGACGTCACTAGGACGTCATTGTTTTCGGCGGCTACGTAAATTCCGGCCATCCGTATTCCCGATCGACTTACGCAAACGACGTAAAAATTTGAATCTCGGCGCGGGAACGACGGCCATACTTAACATTAGCTACCCCTCATACAGGGGTAACTATCCGCCGGAAAAAGCCAAAACGCAAACGACGTAAAAAAAAAGCGACGGGCGGGCGTTCGGTCTTGAATCGGCGGTTCTCCTCATTTGCATATCCGACGTGTAAAAAAACGCGACGACACCTAGCGGCCGGCGGTAGATTGCAGCCTATGATCCGACTGGTGTAAGTCACTTACACCAGTCGGATCTAAGGGAGATCTATGCGGAACTGATTCTTATGAATCAGGCGCATAGATCCGACCGTCGGATCTCAGAGATACGACGGCGGATCAGGAGATACGCCGTTGTATCTCTTCATGAATCTGGCCCCTTATCTTCAGACAGAGAGGATCATTTAAAAATCTTTCTATAAAAAAAATAAAGTAATCAAAATATGGAACAGCAGGCAAAAAAAAAATAAAAAAAAGTTGAAAGTTTTGTCATAAAGTACTTCCAGGCAATTATTACAGTAAGTGGCAACGTGTCCTCACTAATAATACGCTACAGGATTTTCTGACAAGTCAAACAAGAGAAGAGCGGTGCCCCCGGGTCACTCTAGCAGGGCGCATCGCTAAATCCCGCCCCCGTCTCCCCATGGACGGAGCGTGCAATTAAGTGCCAGGAACATTCAGCTCCGCCATCAATCACCGCGCAACGGTATAAACATGACCGATGGGACGCCTCGCATTCGATCCCCCTATGAAGAGGACCTGAAAAATAACGTTACACGTAGGAAGAGGGAGGGATACGTGCGCTGGCCTTTCCTGAACCTACAAAGGACGTCTCCATCCCCCTCTGTCATTCCTTTTATAAAGGCGAACATCAAAGTGACCGAGCGCGCCGCGAAAAAAGGTAAAAATGTCACACTGACATGAAAAGCAGCCATTGTAAGCAAAACGTTTTCTGTTTGTTCAAAGTTCAAGAAATCTGAAAGCCTCGAGAGAATTTTACAGGCTTTTTTTTATTGGAAGATAACTTATGCGGAACATTACTCATAACAACGTGATAAAAATAATGTTCTTTAGCAAGGAACATACATTCCACATTAATAATTCTGCTACCAAAATTAGTGTGTGCTGTAAACAACCCCTGCACCCCCGGCCCCCTTTACATTACACAGCCCCCGCATCTCCGGCCCCCTTTACATTACACAGCCCCCGCACCTCCAGCCCCCTTTACATTACACAGCCCCCGCATCTCCGGCCCCCTTTACATTACACAGCCCACGCACCTCCGGCCCCCTTTACATTACACAGCCCCCGCATGTAAACAGCCCCCGCACCTCCGGCCCCCTTTACATTACACAGCCCCCGCACCTCCGGCCCCCTTTACATTACACAGCCCCCGCACCTCCGGCCCCCTTTACATTACACAGCCCTCGCACCTTCCGGCCCCCTTTACATTACACAGCCCCCGCACCCCCGGCCCCCTTTACATTACACAGCCCCCTGCACCTCCGGCCCCCTTTACATTACACAGCCCCCTGCACCTCCGGCCCCCTTTACATTACACAGCCCCCGCACCCCCTTTACATTACACAGCCCCGGCACCTCCGGCCCCCTTTACATTACACAGCCCCCGCACCTCCGGCCCCCTTTACATTACACAGCCCCCGCACCTCCGGCCCCCTTTACATTACACAGCCCTCGCATGTAAACAGCCCCCGCACCTCCGGCCCCCTGTACATTACACAGCCCCCGCACCCTTTACATTACACAGCCCCTGCACCTCCGGCCCCCTTTACATTACACAGCACCCGCACCTCCGGTCCTCTTTACATTACACAGCCCTCGCACCTCCGGCCCCCTTTACATTACACAGCCCCCGCACCTCCGGTCCTCTTTACATTACACAGCCCTCGCACCTCCGGCCCCCTTTACATTACACAGCCCCCGCACCTCCGGCCCCCTTTACATTACACAGCCCCAGCACCTCCAGCCCCCTTTACATTACACAGCCCTCGCACCTCCGGCCCCCTTTACATTACACAACCCCCGCACCTCCGGCCCCCCTTTACATTACACAGCCCCCCGCACCTCCGGCCCCCCTTTACATTACACAGTGCCCCATCACTGGTGTTCCCGGGAGGCACAGTGACCCATCACTGGTGTTCCCGGGAGGCACAGTGACCCATCACTGGTGTTCCCGGGAGGCACAGTGACCCATCACTGGTGTTCCCGGGAGGCACAGTGACCCATCACTGGTGTTCCCGGGAGGCACAGTGACCCATCACTGGTGTTCCCGGGAGGCATAGTGACCCATCATTGGTGTTCCCGGGAGGCACAGTGCCCCATCATTGGTGTTCCCGGGAGGCATAGTGCCCCATCATTGGTGTTCCCGGGAGGCATAGTGCCCCATCATTGGTGTTCCCGGGAGGCATAGTGCCCCATCATTGGTGTTCCCGGGAGGCATAGTGCCCCATCATTGGTTGAAATGAACAAATAAATAGCATTTTGCGTTTTTTTAATGATTTTAATCAACTAATCTAGACAATAAATGTCAGTTGCAGCCCTACTCTGAGAACTCTTCCAGCCCCACTGCTGGAGTTGTCACCAACCGTGTTCCAACTCCTTTCCTTGGTAGACGGACTGGATGGTTTTGTTCCGATCTCAGAAATCCTCTTTGCATGCAGGCATTGTTTGGAAAGTTTCCTCCACTGAGTTACACTTTTTAAATCCTGCTGCAAAGTCAAATGCGAGAATGCCATAAAATGCTATAATAGCGGAGATACAAGGCTGTATAACTAGAGGACGCGAGCCAATAAAAATCATTGCATTCATTCCCCTTTTTAATCAGGTTTTACAATTGTAATTAAAGTTTATTGAAGGATAATGGCTGAGCTAATTAGTTGTCGGACTAAATATGTATTGTCCCTTGAATTCAACTGCGTGAGGAAGAGGAGCCCGCAGCCAGGACTGCGCAAACAGCAAAGCCTTGTGCCAAAAGTGGAACTAAAGTGTCAAGCACTGTCTTAACCACTTAAGGACCGGGCCCGTTTTTCATACTGTTTACAAGTTTAAAAACAGATTTTTTTTTGCTAGAAAACTACTTGGAACCCCCAAACATTATTGATTTATTTATTTTTTCTAACACCCCAGAGAACCTAAAATGGTCATTGCAATACTTTTTGTCACACTGTATTTGCGCAGCGGTCTTACAATCGCACTTTTTTTGGAAAAAAAAATCACTTTTTAAGTTAACCCAATTTTTTTTTTTTATTGTGTGAAAGATAATGTTACGCCAAGTAAATCATACCCAACATGTCACGCCTCAAAATTGCGCCCGTTCGTGGAATGGTGTGAAACTTTTACCCTTAAAAATCTCCATTGGCAATTTTTAAAAAAATTCTACAGGTTGCATCTTTTTTTATTTTTCATTCCTTTATTGTAATCTTAGCAAAGATTTACAGATAAAACAAGTCATGTCAGTCTCATGTGCAGAAGTATATTCAATCTGCATACACAAATAACCAAAAACCAGCAAGACTACGGAAATAATGGACCATTGAAACAATCACTTTGCCTGTATGATAACATTAGGGTTGTCCCGATACCGATACCAGTATCGGTATCGGGAGCGATACCGAGTATTTGCAGGAGTACTTGTACTCCCGCAAATACCCCCGATGCCTGAATAGAATACTTGCAACCCCCCCCCCCCTTCGCCTTGCAGCCGCCACCGTATATCGCAAATCCGCCGCTGCCGCGTTAATCAATGTGCGGCGAACATTACAGGCACCTTTAGTTTGAATCGCTGTTTTGCCCGCCGCGCCGTGTATAGACACTCCCCCTTGGACGGATCTATCCAATCCCGAGCAAGGGGGAGTGTCCTTTACACGGCGTGGCAGGGAAAACAGCTATTCATTTCAAACGAAAGCTGCCTGTAATGTTCGCCGCACGGTGATTAACGCGGCGGCGGCATCATCATTAGGTATGGCGGACATGGCTGGATATGTTTGGGGACATGGCTGCATATATGCGGGGGGACATGGCTGCATTTATGCGGGGGGACAGGGCTGCATTTATGCGGGGGGACATGGCTGCATTTATGTGGGGGGACATGGCTGCATTTATGTGGGGGGACATGGCTGCATTTATGTGGGGGGACATGGCTGCATTTATGTGGGGGGACATGGCTGCATATGTGGGGGGACATGGCTGCATATGTGGGGGGACATGGCTGCATATGTGGGGGGACATGGCTGCATATGTGGGGGGACATGGCTGCATATGTGGGGGGACATGGCTGCATATGTGGGGGACATGGCTGCATATGGGGGGGGACATGGCTGCATATGGGGGGGGGACATGGCTGCATATGGGGGGGGACATGGCTGCATTTGGGGACACATTTAAAAAAAAAGTATCGGTAAGTACATAAAAAAAAAGTATCGGTACTTGTACTCAGCCCTAAAAAAGTGGAATCGGGACAACCCTAGATAACCTTAATAAGGTTGCATCTTTTGAGTTACAGAGGAGGGCTAGAATTATTGCTCTCGCTCTAACGATCGCGGTGATACCTCACTTGTGTGGTTTGAACACCGTTTTCATATGCGGGCGCTACTCACGTATGCGTTTACTTCTGCGCATATTTATTTTACTTGATTTTATTTTTAAACCGTTTAAAAAAAAAACAAATACAAAAAAAAAAAAATGGGTCATATTAGAAAAAAGCATGACAGGTCCTCTTAAATATGAGATCTGGGGTCAAAAAGACCTTAGATCTCATATTTAGACTAAAATGCAATAAGAAAAGAAAAAAAGGCATTTGAAAAAATGACAAAAAATAAAATAAAATGTGCCTTTAAGACGCATGGGCGGAACTGACGTTTTGACGTTGCTTCCACCCTGCTATGCTATGGGGACGGGTGGGGGCCATCTTGCCCTCACTTGTATCCATGGTAAGCAGGACCCGATCAGCGAAGGGCCCGCGCCGCCGATAATGGTGATCTCACGCTGCTGCCGTTACCGAGCTATTCATCTTTAAAGTGCCGACGTATATGTACGTGAGCTGGTCCTTAAGTGGTTAAAAATAATCCACAAGCAGAAACCGTGAAAAAAAAAAAAAAAAATTGCGCTTTCCTTAGGCTGCTTTCACAATGATTTATTTTACTTCTGCATTAAGAAAGCGATTTAAAAACGTGTGACCGCGTACAGTGGATATAAAAAGTCTACACACCCGTTACGTCAGGTTTCTGTAATGTAAAAAAAATAAATAAAATTTGACAAAAATTATTTCAGAATTTTTTCCACCTTTAATGTGACCTAGAAACTTTACAACACAGTTTGAAAAAAATAACAAAAAACAGTTTAGGTGGAGGGAAGTAAAGCCCACTCTTTGCAAAAACACTCCAAATCTGTCAGATTGTGAGGGCATCTCCTGTGCACAGCCCTCTTCAGATCACCCCACCGATTTTCAATGGGATTTAGGTCTGGGCTCTGTCTGGGCCATTCCAAAAACTTTAATCTTCTTCTGGAGAAGCCATTCCTTAGTTGATTTGGATGTATGATTTGGGTCGTTGTCATGCTGAAAGATGAAGTTCCTTATGTTCAGCTTTCTAGCAGAAGCCTGAAGGTTTTGTGCCAATATTGACTGGTATTTGGAACTGTTCACAATTCCCTCTACCTTGGCTAAGTCCCCTGTTCCAGCTGAAGGAAAACATCCCCAAAAGAATGATGCTGCCACCACCATGCTTCACGGTGGGTATGGTGTTTTTTTGGTGATGTGCAGTGTTGTTTTTGTACCAAACATATCTTTTGGAATTATGGCCAAAAAGTTCAAGCTTGGTTTCATCAGACCAGAACACATTTTCCCACATGCTTTTGGGAGACTTCAGGTGTGTTTTTGCAAAATTTAGCCGGGCTTTGATGTTTTTCTTCATAAGAAAAGGCTTCCATCTTGGCACTCTACACCATAGCCCAGACCTATAAAGAATACAAGAGATTGTTGTCAGTACTTGCCAGATATTCCTGCATCTCTTTTAATGTGTCCGTAGGCCTCTTGGCTCCCTCCCTGACCAGTTTTCTTCCCCGTCTTTTCATCAATTTTGGAGGAACGTCCAGTTCTTGGTAATGTCCCTGTTGTGCCATATTTTCTCCACTTGATGATGGCTGTCTTCACTGTGTTCCATGATATATCTAATGCCTTGGAAAGTCTTGTACCTTTCTCCTGACTGATGACTTAACAATGAGATCCCTCTGATGGTTTGGAAGCTCTCTGCGGACCATGGCTTTTGCTGTAGGATGCGACTAAGAAAATGTCAGGAAAGACCTACTAGAACAGCTGAACTTTATTTGGGGTTAATCCGAGGCACTTTAAAATGATGGCAGGTGTGTACTGACTCCAATTTAACATGAGTTTGAATGTGACTGCTTAATTCTGAACACAGCTACACCCCCAGTTATAACAGGGTGTGCACACTTTTGCAACCACATTATTTTAGTTTTTATTTCTACTTACTCCCCACATTTCCTTGCGAACCTTCCACCTCTCCCGCCACCTCAGTCTTCATTGCAGCGACACATGACCAATGCCACTCAAACTATACAGTACTACTCTGCATGGAGCGAGGCGGAATCTGATGATCAGATTCTGTCTCCGCACTTTGCATATTGTCAGATAATGCCTCAGGCGATTTGCGCATGGCCAGACAGGGACTCTTGAACAGTGGAAAGAGCACCCAAGCCAAGCCTGGAAATCCTTGATCGGTAAAGGAGCAAGCAGGGGTTTCTGGACAAGAGAAAACCTCTAGGCCAAGAGGGAGCTCCTGGACATAGAAAAAGAGCCTCTCAGTCAAGTGGAGACTCTTGGACAAGGAAAAGGATCCTCCAGGCCAAGCAGGGAGACCTAGACATGACAAATACGCTAGGCTAAATAGGGACTCCAAGACAAAGAAAAGCAGCCTCTGGGTCTAGTGGGGGCTGCCAGATAAGGGAATGAAGCCTGTGAGGGAAAGGTGCATGCGGGGCCAAGCGGAACTCAAGGGAAAGGTGCCTGCGGGGCCAAGCGGAACTCGAGGGAAAGGTGCCTGCGGGGCCAAGCGGAACTCGAGGGAAAGATGCCTGCGGGGCCAAGCGGAACTCGAGGGAAAAGGTGCCTGCGGGGCCAAGCGGAACTCGAGGGAAAAGGTGCCTGCGGGGCCAAGTGGAACTCGAGGGAAAAGGTGCCTGCGGGGCCAAGTGGAACTCGAGGGAAAAGGTGCCTGCGGGGCCAAGTGGAACTCGAGGGAAAGGTGCCTGCGGGGCCAAGCGGAACTCGAGGGAAAAGGTGCCTGCGGGGCCAAGCGGAACTCGAGGGAAAAGGTGACTGCGGGGCCAAGCGGAACTCGAGGGAAAAGGTGCCAGCGGGGCCAAGCGGAACTCGAGGGAAAAGGTGCCAGCGGGGCCAAGCCGAACTCCCGGGAAAGGCGCCTGCGGGGCCAAGCCGAACTCCCGGGAAAGTAGGAACCTTAGCATAAGAGAGACAACTCACTGGGCCAAGCAGGAACTCCCAGACACAGGAAAAGTGCCACTAAGCAAAGACATTTGCACCAAAGAAATTGGCAAATTGACTTTGGGGTGTAGGAGGAAAACACGCCACAGATTTACAGATTTAGCCTAGTCACCTATTAACTTAACATGTAATAAATGCATTTATAGAAGTCATAATACTAAAAGAGGTCCTGTTTTCTATTTCAGAAAGTTTGAAAGCCTGCAAGTTGCCCTCAGGATAAAAACCATTCAGCAATCTGCTCCCCTCCTGTACAGGTAACAGTAACAGCGGGTCCTACAGGGTGTAAAATTATAACAACAGCTATACACTTGAGTGCACAAGGTCACATCGATCCCATTACTCGCATTGCTGACCACAAACACAGCACTCCGTCCTGCTAAACAAACCATTATTCACAGGAGAGCTCCGTGGGGATGACGTGCTGCAATGTTGTAGCTAATCACGTTACCCAATTAAACTTTTCCCTGGAGCAATATTCCTATACCAGATACATGATAAAGAGCTGGAAAAGTCAGGAAGATCAAATAGTTTAGACATTTCTAGGTGACTTTACGCTGCATGTAGAAAGGTCAGTCCACCCAACCCTGGCGGAACAAGGTCAGCAATGACCGCTTCCAAATTCGCTCAGCTACTAACCGTTCCCATTTAAAAGTGCCCGCTACATCCCTAAGGGTTCAATGCGCACTTACTTTGATTTTAACACACAACAAAGCGCCTACTACTTCAACATGATAGAGAGAGAGATAGATATATAGATCAGGGTTTGACAAATTTGTTTGGAATCTAGGAGCCAGCTAAAAAAGTTAGGAGCCAGAAAACGCGCCCCGTCCCGACGAGCTTGCGCGCAGAAGCGAACACATGCGTGAGCAGCGCCCATATATGTAAACGGTGTTCAAACCACACATGTGAGGTATCGCCGCGATTGGTAGAGCGAGAGAAATAATTCTAGCACTAGTCCTCCTCTGTAACTCAAAACATGCAACCTGTAGATTTTTTTAAACGTCGCCTATGAAGATTTTAAAGGATAAAAGTTTGTCGGCATTACACGAGCTGACGCAATTTTGAAGCGTGACATGTTAGGTATGAATTTACTCAGCGTAACATTATCTTTCATAATATTAAAAAAAATGGGGATAATTTTACTGTTGTCTTATTTTTTAATTAAAAAAAGCGTATTTTTTTCCCAAAAAAGTGCGCTTGTAACAACGCTGCGCAAATACAGCGTGACAGAAGGTATTGCAACGATCGCCATTTTATGCTCTAGGGTGTTAGGATAAAAAAATATATATAATGTTTGGGGGTTCTAATTAGAGGGAAGAAGATGGCAGTGAAAATAGTGAAAAATGACATTAGAATTGCTGTTTAACTTGTAATGCTTAACTTGTAATACCAACGGCCACCACCAGATGGCGCCAGCTTACACATCTGGTGGTAATAACTTGTAATATCAACGGCTCACCACCAGATGGCCCCCTTCCAAGCCAAGTCGCCAGGACCCTATTTCTAGTCGCCATGGCGACCGGGATTTGTCAAGCCCTGATTATATATATATATATATATATATATATATATAGGGGCTCAGTAGAACCCTGGCTCATTAGTATGCCCAAGCTCAGTAATACCCCTGCTCAGCATATCCCCACCTCATTAGCACCACTTACCAGATCCCCCCAGCTCATTAGTACCCTTGTTGTTCAGTAGATCCCCAGCTCATTAGTACCCTTGTTCAGCAGATCCCCAGCTCATTAGTACCCTTGTTCAGCAGATCCCCAGCTCATTAGTTCCCTTGTTGTTCAGCAGATCCCCAGCTCATTAGTACCCTTGTTGTTCAGTAGATCCCCCAGCTCATTAGTACCCTTGTTGTCCAGCAGATCCCCAGCTCATTAGTACCCTTGTTGTTCAGTAGATCCCCCAGCTCATTAGTACCCTTGTTGTTCAACAGATCCCCAGCTCATTATTACCCTTGTTGTTCAGCAGATCCCCCAGCTCATTATTACCCTTGTTGTTCAGCAGATCCCCAGCTCATTAGTACCCTTGTTGTTTAGCAGATCCCCAGCTCATTAGTACCCTTGTTGTTCAGCAGATCCCCAGCTCATTAGTACCCTTGTTGTTCAGCAGATCCCCCAGCTCATTATTACCCTTGTTGTTCAGCAGATCCCCCAGGTCATTAGTACCCTTGTTGTTCAGTAGATCCCCCAGCTCATTAGTACCCTTGTTGTTCAGCAGATCCCCCAGCTCATTATTACCCTTGTTGTTCAGCAGATCCCCCAGCTCATTAGTACCCTTGTTGTTCAGTAGATCCCCCAGCTCATTAGTACCCGTGTTATTCAGCAGATCCCCCAGCTCATTAGTACCCTTGTTGTTCAGCAGATCCCCAGCTCATTAGACCCCTTGTTGTTCAGCAGATCCCCAGCTCATTATTACCCTTGCTGTTCAGCAGATCCCCAGCTCATTAGTACCCTTGTTGTTCAGCAGATCCCCCCAGCTCATTAGTACCCTTGTTGTTCAGCAGATCCCCCAGCTCATTAGTACCCTTGTTGTTCAGCAGATCCCCAGCTCATTAGTACCCTTGCTGTTCAGCAGATCCCCCAGCTCATTAGTACCCTTGTTGTTCAACAGATCCCCAGCTCATTATTACCCTTGTTGTTCAGCAGATCCCCCAGCTCATTATTACCCTTGTTGTTCAGCAGATCCCCAGCTCATTAGTACCCTTGTTGTTTAGCAGATCCCCAGCTCATTAGTACCCTTGTTGTTCAGCAGATCCCCAGCTCATTAGTACCCTTGTTGTTCAGCAGATCCCCCAGCTCATTATTACCCTTGTTGTTCAGCAGATCCCCCAGGTCATTAGTACCCTTGTTGTTCAGTAGATCCCCCAGCTCATTATTACCCTTGTTGTTCAGCAGATCCCCCAGCTCATTAGTACCCTTGTTGTTCAGTAGATCCCCCAGCTCATTAGTACCCGTGTTATTCAGCAGATCCCCCAGCTCATTAGTACCCTTGTTGTTCAGCAGATCCCCAGCTCATTAGACCCCTTGTTGTTCAGCAGATCCCCAGCTCATTATTACCCTTGCTGTTCAGCAGATCCCCAGCTCATTAGTACCCTTGTTGTTCAGCAGATCCCCCCAGCTCATTAGTACCCTTGTTGTTCAGCAGATCCCCCAGCTCATTAGTACCCTTGTTGTTCAGCAGATCCCCAGCTCATTAGTACCCTTGCTGTTCAGCAGATCCCCAGCTCATTAGAACCCTTGCTGTTCAGCAGATCCCCCAGCTCATTAGAACCCTTGCTGTTCAGCAGATCCCCAGCTCATTAGTACCCTTGTTGTTCAGCAGCTCCCCCAGCTCTGCTGATGCCCCACTAAGTAGACCCCCATCTCTGCTGATCCTCTGCTCATTAGGAACTGTGACAGGAGTCACTTTGGGTGGGGGGTTTGTGCGGCTCAGCTTGCCTGGGAGAGCACTGGAGGCTCCCGGTCCAGATCCCATGGCCCCCCCTATATGTAAGTTACCCTGTGTCCATTCTGGGCACAGAGTGACTGAGAACTCCCGTTGGGTCTGCCTAACCCAACTCACTTTGACACTGTTGTCCTGGATTCTGTGTGTGTGGTTTGTGCTGAAGAAGTGAAGGGGATCCTTTTACTTGGGATATTAATGTTTGTGAGCAATATCCTTCACCTTTAAGACTGCTAGACTCTTGTAAAATTATTTCAAAGACCGGGGGCAGGGCAGAAAGGGGAGGGGGGGATTCCGCCAACAGCTCTCCCTGCTGATAAGACTGTTTACTGATGAGAAGTTTGAACACACCTGACCTGTGTGTATTGTTCTTGGCCAGTTTACCCCGCCCTGAAAGGTGGGGGGGAGTATCTCAGAGTTATACATCTGTGGTAACATGTGCTTGAATAAAGTCTGCTGGTTTTCACCCAACACTGAAGTATTTGAAAGAAAAGATGTGTGTTGGGACTTTAAATGGGGCAGTGGCTAAGATTAGAACACTGTCCCCATCCCTAGTAATTGTATACAATTGGGAAAGGGAGGGATCCTATATTCCACAACGTTCCTAGATGTCAATATCGTCGGTTAGCACTTATTACTTTTGACTGTCAATCTACTCAGAGGTAAGAGTATTGGGACTCTACCCTATGCCCCCTACTCTTTCCGGCACAATCACTAAACTACCATTTAGTGAATTTTTGTATTATATTTTCAGATTTATCCAGGCCCTACTTGCTCCTGATGAGTGGAAGTACATCCACGAAACGCGTCGAGCTCCCTACTGATGTTCTGTCCCAGCAATTTTATTACATCATTGATTTCTATCTCTGAGAATTATGGATCATTTAATAAATTTTTACATTGTCAATTTGACCTTGCTCATTATATGTTTTGGTAACCAAAACTACCTATTTTTTATTTTATAGTATTACATTTACATTTGGTTACAGTGATGCATACTATGGTACACTATAGGTATTGTTATGTTTTATTATGTAATAATTTTTGATTTACCAATCATGCCTATTATTCTGTATAATATTTATTGTGATGTATGTCCACTTCTGGTATGCTCTATTGTACCCAATAAATGTAATTGTACCTTATTAATTGATTCAATATATTCCGGTGTTGCGTTTCATGTTAAAGTCCCACAATCCCTGTGCCTCATCTTCCCTATTACCCTTCCCTTCCCCCGTGTTCCCGTTCCCCTTATATATGCCTTCTTCCATGAACATTGACGATGGAGACCATGGTAGTTACCACTAGCCATGGTTCCACCCACAGATCCAATGCTAGGTCGTTTTTTACATTGTTACAATATTACACTTTGTCCCTCCCCATCTCCCGGTTTTCCCTCCCTTTCCCAATTGTATACAACACTGAAGTATGGCTGGTGACTGGGTGGGCCAGAGTCTTGGATCGTGCTGGTTCTGGATAAAGGAAGCATTTATGGCGGACATAGTCCTGTTGAGGACAAGGGTTTGTCACAGGAACCCTCAGCTCTGCTGTTCCCCCCACTCCGTAGTAACCCCACAGCGCTGTCGATTCCCCACTTAGTAGTACGATAACCCCCATCTATGCTCGCTCTCGTCCCCCTCACCTCCCGCTATATTGCTCCCATGCTGCTCATCATATGACATCTTCTAGTCTTTCCTGTTCCGGTCACTCACCGTCGCCTAGTAAGTCTTGGGCAGAGACAGTGCCTTCAGAAAGTGCCCCCCCATCTCACCATACCAGATCTCCCTTGCCACACTTTGCAGTCCGCAGCAATAAACAATGCTTCTAGTTATGGGGGAGCATATGACCCTCTCAAGCGACACTGCTCAGGTCAAGCCGCCAATTGCCATGCCTGAGCACCGTCACATGACTGGGGTTCGTGAGGTCACTCCTCCCCCTAGTGTCTGGCGCTAGCGGACACCTTGGGTTTCAGTGCTGGCCGAGGCGCATGCAGGAGCTTCAAGGGAGCGCTGGGAAGGAGAATATAACCGGGGCATGGGAGGACCTTTTCGGAAACACACTCACATGCATGGGAAAAAAAACAGGGCCCATCTAAAGCCATATTAGGAGTAAGAATTACGGGCCATCCTTCTAAAAAAGGTTTGTCAAAAATGCCCTTTTTTTAAAAAAATATGCACCACAACACAGAGGTGTGAATGCACCAATACACCAGAAAAAAATAAAAATAAAATAAAATAAAATAAAATAAAATTATATATATATATATATATATATATATATATATATATATATATATATATATCACACAGTTCCCCCCACCATAACAATAAAACAATCATAACCAATAGACTTATGCCCTGTACACACGATCGGAACTTTGTCCGACCAAATTCACATTGGAATTCCATCGGAGTAAAATAGAACATGTTCTCTATGTAAACTCCAATGGAATTCATCGGAATTTCCCATGGAATTACTCCGATGGGGCATACACACTGTCGGAATTTCCGATGGAAAAAGTCTGTCTGACTTCCCCCCCCCCCCCCCCCCATCGGAAATTCCGATCGTGTGTATGGGGCTTTATTTAGGGAGGCAGAGAATGCTTTCAGGTTAAACACTTTTACCCGTTACAGCTACTTTAAGATTATTAGTGGGAATGCTTTAATAAGCATTCCCAGTATTGATATTCGTTTTTTATTATTCTTCTTAATTAGTGGGAATGCTTAATAAGCATTCCCAGTATTGATATTCGTTTTTTATTATTATTATTCCGTACGTTTTTTGGCTCTGCGTAACTTCGGCATACTTTCAGCTATTGAGACCATTCAACTATTAAAATGTTCGTCTCGTTCAGCTAACGATGGGACTTCAAGTTTTTTTGTACTATTTATACTTTTTAAAATATTAAGCTTTTAGACACTTTTTTTTAACATTGAAGTCAATGAGAACATCCTTTTTCCCTTTGAAATCACATGCCCTGCCAAAAGTTTCAGCTCCTTCATTCTTTCACTTACCGTCACCAAACAAACTTTAAAGCGGTCACAAAATATTCAGGTATCTGGCTATGACTTTTCAGATTGATATCTTTTACGGTTTTTGTGAAAACGCAATTTACGTTTAGCGATTTTTTCAGAAAATGGAATCGGTTATAATGTAACCCTATGGAAGGGATTTAGAGTGTGTCATGTGACCTTTACAGTGGAGATGATTGAAAAAAAAGTTATCTTTAAAAAAAGGGGGAACAAATTGCTCTCACGCCCACAAGATCTACTTGTCATACACAATTTATATATCAAAACGTAGGTATGCTTGTCTGGTTTCAGGCAATGTTATCAGTTTTGTGATACGTATTTTATTTTTAGTTCCAGGAGCTTCTAAAGGACAAGAGGGACAAATAAACTCTCATTGACACTCATGTTAAAAAGACTTTAAAATGTTTCTGCAAAACACACAAAGACGCTCTTTTCTAAATCGCTGACATGCCCACATTTTTAAGTTTATCAACATAAATTTCATATCGATGCGTTCACAAGGGCCGTGTCTTTCAAACGGTGAAGTCGCTGTATCGATCGCATGTACGGTTGTGGATTTATTACGTTTTGTTTGAAGGCTTCGATAACTGATTTTGTGTGTGGATGAAAGCGTTTCTAATGGTATTTTGATTCCCTAAATAGCTTCCTTTACCTCAGTACAGTCCTCCTCCCACACCTCATGTGGAGAAAGCCTCTTGAGGGGGAGGGGCGACCAGGCAAGTCAGGACACTCTCTATATTGCAGATAGAGAAAGGAGCTGTGTGATATTAGGCTTTATAAGTACTGAAGGAACACTGCTTGTATGTCCTAAAGATACTGTAGTGGTTATGGTGAATGGCTTTGGTGCGGGCTCAGCAATTCAGCTATTCAGCATTCCCACTCGCATTTTCCTCAGGAAATGCATTGTCTAGTTACACATTCTGACCCAGATTCAGATAGGAGATACGACGACGTATCTCTAAGGCCGGCCGGTCGTATCTATGCGACCGATTCATAGAATCAGTTACGCATAGATATGCCGAAGATCCGACAGGTGTAAGTGACTTACACCGTCGGATCTTAGGCTGCAATTCCAGGCCGGCCGCTAGGTGGCGCTTCCGCGTCTTTTACGCGTCAAATATGCTCATGAGCATTTACGCCGATTCAGAAACGAACGCCCGCCGCTTTTTTTTTACGTCGCTTGCATTCGGCTTTTTTCGGCATATACATACCCCTGCTATGTGAGGCGTATCCTATGTTAAGTATGGCCGTCGTTCCCGCGCCGAGTTTTGAATTCTTACGTCGTTTGCGTAAGTCGATTCAGAATACGGCCGGACGCAAGTTACGCTCACGCCGAAACCACTGACGTCCTAGCGACGTCATTGGGAGCAATGCACGCCGGAAAAATTCGCGGACGGCGCATTCGCATTTAAATCAGCGCGGGGACGCGCCTGATTTAAATACTACACTCCCCCTAGCCACGGAATTTGAATTCCGCCGGGGGGTTTACGATCCGCCGGCGCAAGTTTCGAGGCAAGTGCTTTCTGAATACTGCACTAGCTTCTCAAAATTGCGCCGGCGGATCGTAAATCAGATAGATTACGCGGATCTAAAGATCCGCGTGATCTATCTGAATCTACCCCACTCTGTATGTAGACTTTAGTTCCCTTATGTAGCAGAACAGAAGGAAGGGAGAGTCACCTCCTACCCGCCATTACCGTGTTTGTTGTCTTTGGTTATAGTATTATGTCTAACATGAATGCACACAATTGCTCTCATTGCATGACACAGATCCTTGTAAAGCTGCATACAAATAGAAAAAAAAAAAAAATCTCTTGGCTCACGATGAAACATTTCTGTAGTTGAGCTTACTGAGCACTTCCAGCACTAACCAGGCCAGCGCTTATTTATCACAACGCCGGCCGCCCGGTCTATCGCCTCCCATCGCGTACATACATTGCACAAAGCAGGGATCAGTGACTGGCACACATGGGGCATGTTCCCCAGAGATCTGCCGCTTATTCCTGTTTGCAGTTTTATTATCAGCATTTTACAAGAACTGGTGGGAGCCGTGTGTGGGCACTTCCCTCAGGGATAGATGGAGGGATTAGAGTAAGTACTACGTTGTGTGGGATGAATGTCAACAGACAGGCAGAATTCCTCCGGTGTGGTGGGGTGTCTCAGGCTCCCCACGACAGTGTAAAACAATTACACTTGTCGGATCTTAGGGATATCTATGCGCCTGATTCTCTGAATCAGGCGCATAGATACAACGGCCCGCACTCAGAGATACGAGGGCGTATCTTGTATCTGAATCTGGCCCCATGATTTTAACATGTAAGCAAAAAGTATCAGAAAAAGGCCTTGACCCGGATTCTCGTACGAGTTACGCCGGCGTATCTCCAGATACGCCGGCGTAACTCTGAGTCCGAGCCGTCGTATCTATGCGCCTGATTCTTAGAATCAGTTACGCATAGATTTGTATTAGATCCGACCGGCGTAAGTCTCTTACGCCGTCGTATCTTAACTGCATATTTACGCTGGCCGCTAGGGGCGTGTACGCTGATTTACGCCTAGAAATATGAAAATCAGCTAGATACGCAAATTCACACGAACGTACGCCCGGCCGACGCAGTACAGATACGCTGTTTACTTTAGGCTTTTCACGGCGTGAATTTACCCCTGCTATATGAGGCGTAGATGCGGCGTACCAATGTTAAGTATGGACGTCGTTCCCGCGTCGAATTTTGAAAATTTTACGTCGTTTGCGTAAGTCGTTCGCGAATAGGGCTGGGCATCATTTACGTTCACGTCGAAAGCATTGGCTTCTTGCGGGTTAATTTGGAGCATGCGCACTGGGATACTTTCACAGACGGCGCATGCGCCATTCGTAAAAAGCGTCATTTACGTGGGGTCACATTAAATTTACATAGCACACGCCCACATCTACCACATTTGAATTAGGCGGGCTTACGCCGGCCTATTTACGCTACGCCGCCGCAACTTTGATTTGAGAATACTGCACTTGCCTGTCAAAGTTGCAGAGGCGTAACGTAAATAGGATACGTTACGCCCGCACAAAGTCTCTAAAAGGGTTTTTTTTTTTGGTTTTTTTTTAAATAACAAATGTGTTCTACTTACCTGCTCTGTGCAGAGGTTTTGCACAGAGTGGCCCCGATCCTCCTATTCTGGGGTCCCCTGGCGGCACACAGACAGGATTTGGCCCGGCCCCGTCACTGGATTTTATTGACAGCAGCGGGAGCCATTATCAATCTATCCAATGAGGACCGGAGACAGTGGCTGAAGCTGCTGGGCTCGTCCCCCGTCGCTGGAACGATCGGGTTCAGGTAAATAAAAGAGGGGCTCTGGGGGAGTGCTGCACTACAGAAGGTTTTTCACCTTAATGCATACAATCAGGTTGTGTAGTGTATGGCCGGCCAGCTTAAGACTTGCCCAAACTATAGGACAGTGGTCTCCAAACTGTGGGCCGAAAGCGGCCCTATGCCCGATCTAGGGGCACTGTTCATTGCACAGATACGAGGCACTATTCCTAACACAGGCACCAACGATGGGGCGCCTGCAAATCAGAAATGCAAGTCAGAGGGAGGTCAACTGAAGGTCAAATGCACCGTCAATAGATTCTGAAGCATCTCAAAATGATGCCAAATGAGCCCATCAACACCGGCCTTTATAATGTTCCTGTAATTCCCAATGACTTGTATGGGGACGGCAATGAAAGTCCATACAGGCATAGGTGTGCGCAGCCTATTGCATTAGGGTGTGCACCCCAAGGCTCAAATACACACTACCGATCACTCACGATCTTCATTCAGAAAGGGAAGGGGCCAGTAAATTACATACTTACTGGTGATCTGCCGTGCTGGTTCCAGCTATCGTGGAAGTTCCAGCGCATGCGCAAGCTGATGTGCTGAGATGGTTCCAGCTATCGGTAAAGTCCCTTCAAGGACTGCGCAGGCGCAAAATTGCTGACGGAAATCTTCAAAACGCGGCCGGCATCCAGGGCGACGTGGATTTCGAGGAAAGTGGCCAGTCGGCCTCACGTCCTCGCTTCGCTCGGACGGCTCGCTCCGCTCGCTTGGCCTCCTGGCTCTTTTTTTAACATCCTCCAATCCACGGGGATGTTAAAGAATGAGCCTGGATGCCAGGCGAGGTTCGGAGATTTCCGTCAGGAAGTTTGCGCCTGCGCAGTCTAGGGTTGTCCCGATACCGATACCAGTATCGGTATCGGGAGCGATACCGAGTATTTGCAGGAGTACTTGTACTCACGCAAATACCCCCGATACCTAAATAGAATACTTGCAACAAACACCCACTCCCCCGCCGCAACGAATGCCGCCGCCAACCCCGTCGCATACCGCAACAACGCCGCATGGGTTAAACAGCGTGCGGGGAATATCACAGCTTTCATTTGAATAGCTGTAGTATTTCCCGCCGCGTATAGACACTCCCCCTTGCTCGGGATCTGTTCAATCCCGAGCAAGGGGGAGTGTCTATACGCGGCGCAGCGGGAATACTACAGCTATTCAAATGAAAGCTGTGATGTTCCCCGCACGCTGTTTAACCCATGCGGCGGCGGCATCTAGGTATGGGGGGACATGGCTGGATATAGGGGGGACGTGGCTGCATATAGGGGGGACGTGGCTGCATATGTGGGGGGACGTTGCTGCATATGTGGGGGGATGTGGCTGCATATGTGGGGGGACGTGGCTGCATATGTGGGGGGACGTGGCTGCATATGTGGGGGACATTGCTGCATATAGGGGGGAGACGGCTGCATATGGGGGGGGAGACATGGCTGGATTAGGGGGGACATGGCTGCATATAGGGGGGACATGGCTGCATATAGGGGGGACATGGCTGCATATAGGGGGGGACATGGCTGCATATGTGGGGGGACATGGCTGCATATGTGGGGGGACATGGCTGCATATGTGGGGGGACATGGCTGCATATGTGGGGGACGTGGCTGCATATGTGGGGGGACATGGCTGCATATGTGGGGGACATTGCTGCATTTGCGGACACATTTAAAATAAAAAAAATCGGTATCGGTATTCGGTATCGGCGAGTACTTGAAAAAAAAGTATCGGTACTCGTACTCGGTCCTAAAAAAGTGGTATCGGGACAACCCTAGCGCAGTCAGTGAAGGAACTTCCCTGTTAGGGGAACATTGAGGACAAGTCACCGGCCCCTTCCCCCACTTATTTTAAAACATCCCCACAGCAACAGCCAGCGGGAGAGGAGAGGAGGGAAGCCAGAAGGGCTGTAGGGAGAAGGGGAGGACCTAGGGCATTAGGGGGAATTAGTGCTGCACTGGGTGATTAGGGTGTGCCTGGGCACACCTGGCACACCCTGTGCGCACGCCTATGCATGCAGGTCTTGACTGGGGTGAGCAACAGTTATGGGCACCTTTGTGGGCAGAGGGGCTGTTACAGATACATGACAAGTAAAAAAAAGGAGGATAATAAGCGTTCTGGCTTCAGCCCCTGTGGGTGAAGGACAGACAGACACTCGTACTGGAAGTGGCAGACATTGGCCGCGGCTTATCAGGGAGGTTTGGATGACAGGCTGGCTCCAGACAGGCTATCCAGATTAATATTTGACCACGATGTACTCCTACTTCCCTGATGTAATCTACAGCGGAGAGCAGAATGCGGCCTCTAAAAGGAAAGATCAGCAGTCCTTATCTGTCCATAGCAGAGTTATCCTGAGAGCCTCCCCATCCACTTCCTGGACTTCTCCCAGGGTGCCCGGCCCGCTGGTAACGCTGCACAGAACTGGGGCCTAAACAAACGTCTACGCTGGTCTATGGAAGCTGTGAGCTTATCAGGATGATGCAGGGGAGATGATGCAAGGGAGATGATGCAGGGGAGATGATGCAGGGGAGACGGGTAAACAGACACATTGCGCCATCATTTGGTAAAAGTGGCACTGCAAAAGTTTACCATCAGAAGATGAGAGAATGTGTGGTGGACCTTCTGATCTAGGTGAATCATTCGGGCTCGTTGCACGGCAGAAACGCATGCGCAACAACAAGCTTTTCCGTATATTAGAGCGCGGCATTACTGCAGACGGTTCTTTTTGAATGGGCCCAACACATGAGAATCGCTTCGGAATTATTATTATTAAAGTGATTCAATGATGATCGGCAGACAAGAGGGAGACGACTGGCTGACTCACTCAGTCTATGGTGGTGTCATCAGAGGTTAGACCTTAACCACTTCAGCCTCTTTTTAAGACTCAGGCCCGGATTCACGTAGAAGCGCGCATCTTTGTGCGGGCGTAACGTATCCTATTTACGTTACGCCTCCGCAACTTTGACAGGCAAGTGCAGTATTCTCAAACCAAAGTTGCGGCGGCGTAGCGTAAATAGGCCAGCGTAAGCCCGCCTAATTCAAATGTGGGCGTGTGTTATGTAAATTTAATGTGACCCCACGTAAATGACGCTTTTTACGAACGGCGCATGCGCCGTCCGTGAAAGTATCCTAGTGCGCATGCTCCAAATTAACCCGCAAGAAGCCAATGCTTTCGACGTGAATGTAAATGACGCACAGCCCTATTCGCAAACAACGTAAAACGTGAAAAATTTGACGCTGTTCCGACGTCCATACTTAACATTGGTACGCCTCATATAGTAGGGGTAACTTTACGCCGGGAAAAACCTAACATAAACGGCGTATCTGTACTGCGTTGGCCGGGCATACGTTCGTGAATTCGCGTATCTAGCTGATTTACATATTTCTAGGCGTAAATCAGCGTACACGCCCCTAGCGGCCAGCGTAAATATGCAGTTAAGATACGACGGCGTAAGAGACTTACGCTGGTCGTATCCTAGTGAAATTTTGGCGTATCTGATTCTTTGAATCAGGCGCCAAGATACGACGGCTCAGACTCAGAGATACGACGGCGTATCTGGAGATACGCCGTCGTATCTCCTACGAAAATCTGGGCCTCAGTGTTTACAAGTTAAAAAGATATATATATCTATATATCTATATCTATATCTATATTTTTTTTTTTTTGGTAGAAAATTACTTGGAACCCCCAAACATACATTTTGTTTCCAACACCCTAGAGAATAAAATGGTGGTCGTTGCAATACTTTGTCACACAAAGTTTTTTTGTTTTTTTTTTAAATAAAAAAATAAGACAGTAAAGTTAGCCCAATTTTTTTTTTATATTGTGAAAGATAATGTTACGCCGAGTAAATCGCTACCCAACATGTTACGCTTCAAAATTGCGCCCGCTCGTGGAATGGCGACAAACTTTGACCCTTAAAAATCTCCATAGGCGACGTTGAAAACAAAAAATTCTACAGGTTGCACGTTTTGAGTTACAATCACGGCGATACCTCACGTGTGGTTTGAACACCTTTTTTTTTATATGCGGCAGTGGCGGCTAGTGCTCAAAATTTTTGGAGGGGCACAAACAAACGAAAAAAAAACAATTGCAGCCTCACTGTGCCCATCAATTGTGGCCACTGTGCCATGCCATCAAATGCAGCCACTGTGCCAGGCCATCAAATGCCGCCACTGTGCCCATCAATTGTCGCCACTGTGCCCATCAATTGTCGCCACTGTGCCCATCAATTATAGCCACTGTGCCCATCAATTATAGCCACTGTGCCCTGTAAAATGCTGCCACAGTGCCCTGTAAAATGCCCCCTCCCCCCGCCCGGAACTTACCTTTCTGGGGTCAGCCATCCTGCTTCCACCGTCCCTCGATGTCTTCTTCCGCCCTCGATGATGCTTCATCCAATCAGGTTGCGTCCCCTGGATAACTATTTGGAAACCGATTACAGCCGGAGGGCTGTAATCAAAAAGCCCATCAGAGCCGCTGGCTCTGATAGGCACTTCCAAAGCCAACCAGCTGCAGTTATTCAGATGGCCGGCGCTCACCAGGGGGCCGGCCATCTGAATAGTGGGCGGCAGCAAGCAACAATACATCGATTCATGCAATGCATGAATTCATGTATTGTATTTCAGGCACGGTGTAGGAGAGAGAGAGAGGGGGCGGCGCTCCTGCGCCCTCTATGGACGCACCGCCACTGACATGCGGGCACTTCTGCGCGCTTAAAAAAATAAATAAAAAATCTTATTTATTTTACTAAATAGATTTTGACACTTTTATTCCTATTACGAGGAATATAAACATCCCTTATAATAGAAAAAAGCATGACAGGTCCTCAAATATGAGAACTGGGGTAAAAAAGACCTCAGATCTCATATTTGGACTTAAATGCAATAATAATAAAAAAATAAATTAAAAAAAATTATAAAATAAAAATTGTGGCATTTGAGAACAAAAAAAAATTATAAAAAAAAAGGCCCTTTAGAGAGCTATAGGAGGAAGTGACGTTTTGACGTCACTTCCTCCCTGCTATGGTATGGAGACGGGTGGGGGCCATCTTCCCCTCACTCGTATCCATACCAAGCAGGAGACAGGACCCGATCGCCTCCATCGCTACCGACGGCTCCGGTAAGCAGGGGAGGGCGCGGGGGGTCCCTCTCCCGCAGCAGATAACATTGATCTTGCGGCAAATCCTCCGCAGAGACCACCATTATCGTGAACCAGACTGCCCGCTGAAAAGATGGATACCTGGGTTATGGGAGCAGCTGCTGCCATAACAGAGATATCCATCTTTAAAATGCCAACGTATATATACAGTGGGCGGCCCGGAAGTGGTTAAGTTGTTCATGTTATAGCTTTTACCCAATGTAAATATAAAATGTATTAGTATTGAACAGGTGACCATTTTTCTAGGTAAATATATTTCTAAAAGGTGCTATTGACATGAAAATATTTCACCACGGTCGGTAACATATAAAAAAAAAGGACACCAAAACAATTGCGTTCAGAAATGAAGTCATGTATAATAAAATGGAATGACACAGGGAAAAATGATTACACATGCAAACTGAAATGTATTTAATACTTGGTACAAAATCCTTTGTTGGTAATGAGAGCTTCAAGACGCCTCCTGTATGGAGAAACGAGTCGCATGCATTGCTCAGGTGCGATTTTGGCTCATTCTTCCACACAAACAGTCTTCAAACATTGAAAGTTCCGTGGGCTTCTTCTATGAACTCTGATCTTTAGCTCTTTTTCTATTGGATGCAAGTCAGGTGATTGGCTGGGCCATTCAAGTAGCTTTATTTTTTCTTTACTTCGAAACCAATTAGAAGTTTCCTTGGCTTTGTGTTTGGGATGATTGTCTTGCTGAAATGTCCTCCCTCGTCTCATCTTCATCATCCTGGTAGATGGCAGCAGATTTTTATCAAGAATGTCTTGGTACATTTTTCTATTCATCTTTCCTTCAATGATATGAAGTTTGCCAGTACAATATGCTGAAAAACAGCCCCGCCCCCTCCATGATGTTCCCACCTCCAATCTTCACGGTTGGTATGACCTCCAAACATGGTGTGTATTATGGCATCCAAAGAGTTCACTTTTGGTCTCATCTGACCAGACTATATTCTCCCAGTATTTCACAGGCTTGGCTAAATGTTGTGCAGAAAACTTTAATCGAGCTTCAACATGCTTTTTTTTTTCAGCAATGAAGTCTTGCGTGGTGAGAGCGTGTATACAGGCCATGGCGGTTTAGTACATTACTTATTGTGCCGGTTTATGGTGAAACAATGTTCTTTCCACTTCCAGATTATGACCCCAACAGTGCTCACTGGAACATTCAGAAGTTTAGAAATCCTTCTGTAACCAATGCTATCAGTATATTTTTAAACAATAAGTTTTGTATACAGGCCATGGCGGTTTAGTACATTATTTATTGTGCCGGTTTATGGTGAAACAATGTTCTTTCCACTTCCAGATTATGACCCCAACAGTGCTCACTGGAACATTCAGAAGTTTAGAAATCCTTCTGTAACCAATGCTATCAGTATATTTTTAAACAATAAGTTTTGCAAAGGTCTTGGGAAAGCTCTTTGCTTTTACCCATCATGAAAGGTTTCTTGTGTGACACCTTGGTAATGACACCTTTTTATAGGCCATCGGTTGAGACTGAACCCACTATTTGCACTGACAAGGGGCAGGACTTCTTTCTAATTACTGATAGGATTTCAGCTGGTGTCTTGGCTGTCAATGCTTTTTTGCACCTTCGTTTCTTCATGAGTGCAATACTTTTTCCATGTCATTCCATTTTATTACACATAACTTCATTTCTGAACTTACTTGTTTTAGTGTCTTTGTATGTATGGATTGCACGGGTTGTTACCGACACGTGGTGAACATTGCATGTCATATAGCATGTAAATATATTTACCTAGAAATATGGTGACGTGTCCAATACTTATTTTACCCAGTGTGTGTGTGTAAAATTTATAATATATTATCTATCTATCTATCTATCTATATATAATCTATCGTATTTATTGGCGTATACCGTGCACCATTTTCCCCTTAAAATAAGGGGAAAATCGTGGGTGCGCGATATACGCTGATACCCGCTTCCCGCGCTCAGTTTGAACGCCTGCGCCGACATATACCGAGTGCAGTACACTCAGGTACATTCGGCCAGGCTCGGCTTCGCTCATGCTCACGCATAAACGTCACAGAGCGTGAGCACGAGCGAAGCCGAGCCTGGCCGAATGTAGCAGAGTGTACTGCACGACGGTATATGTCGGCGCAGGCATTCAAACTGAGCGCGGGAATCGGCGATTCGACGGGTAACAGCGCGGGAGAACACGACCGAAGCCGCAGACAGACGCCGGACCTGACGAGGAGGACGCCACCGAAGCCGCAGACGGACGCCGGACCCGGCGAGGAGGACACCACCGAAGCCGCAGACGGACGCCGGACCCGACGAGGCCGCCGTGCAAGACCCCAAAACTGTAAGTACTAAAATGTTTTTTTTTTTTACAGGAATGCGCGTCCACATTAGGGGTGCTCAATACCCCGATAAATACGGTATATATATATATATATATATATATATATATATATATATATATATATATATATTCAAATTGTATTCATTTTTATTATAGAGTGTGTGTGTATATATATATATCAGATTACAAATCCTTTGGCAGGTATAACGAGCTCCTTCATATGCGAGTCAATCACTGATTCCGCGCCTTCTCTAGACATGCCCCCACCCCCCCTCTTCCCACGACCATTGTGAAATCAAATAAATGGGAAGTCACGAAATGCTACAAGGTTTTCCTGTGCTGACAAAGCGAATAAAACACTGTAGACTTCATCTGACACGGCTAATGTATAGGCAAACATCACAATCAGTTCCACTTAAGTCTGAGCGCTTCATTTACAAGTGCCAGAAAGAAGAAATAAATCCTTATTTGGCAACCAAGAATGTGAAATGACACAAAACAACGCACAGTACAATGGTCAGCATTGTGGGAACGGCAACTCGTGAGCTGAACTGAAAGCACTTGATCGCTTCATCAAAAAAAAAATACGGGTATAAGGACAGAAAAATTCAATATTTCATAGTCTCACTTGATAGATTTTTTCTTGCCATAAATTGTATTCATCTGCAGTTCGCCCTTAAAATTGCTAGAAAATTTACCAATGTAAGGTGCATCCTTCCCACTGGCCGCCAACGCAAGGGGGCAGCCTTCCCACTGGCCGCCAACGCAAGGGGGCATCCTTCCCACTGGCCACCAACGCAAGGGGGCATCCTTCCCACTGGCCGCCAACACAAGGGGGAAGCCTTCCCACTGGCCGCCAACACAAGGGGGAAGCCTTCCCACTGGCCGCCAACGCAAGGGGGAAGCCTTCCCACTGGCTGCCAACGCAAGGGGGAAGCCTTCCCACTGGCCGCCAACGCAAGGGGGAAGCCTTCCCACTGGCCGCCAACGCAAGGGGGAAGCCTTCCCACTGGCCGCCAACGCAAGGGGGCAGCCTTCCCACTGGCCGCCAACGCAAGGGGGCAGCCTTCCCACTGGCCGCCAACGCAAGGGGGCAGCCTTCCCACTGGCCACCAACGCAAGGGGGCAGCCTTCCCACTGGCCACCAACGCAAGGGGGCAGCCTTCCCACTGGCCACCAACGACCTTTGGTCTTTGTGACTGTACTCGTCGCCGGTTCTCATCCTACCTATCCCACCACACTTCCACTTACAACTCTACTTCCTCCTTTCCTCTTCCTTTTTGTCGGGATCCCCCAAGGTTCTGTTCTTGAACCTCTTAAGCTACACCTCCTCCCTGGCTCAGTTGATAGCCCCCCCCATGACTTTCAATATCATCTCTACGCTGACGACACCCAAATCTATCTCTCCACCCCCCCCAGCTGCCTCCATCTGGATGTCACATCACTTCCTCAAACTCCACCCATCTAAAAACAAAGCTCATGATCTTTCCTCCCCCACGCCAAGGTCCTAGGTGTAATCCTGGACTCCGAACTATCCTTTCGGCCCCACATCCAATCGATGTCCAAAGCTTGCCACCTGAAATTCCGTAACATCTCCAAGATACGTCCCTGTCTTACCAATGGCGCCACAAAGCTTCTAATCCACTCCCTCATCTCTAGCCTCGACTACTGCAACTCCCTCCTCATTGGCTCACCAATAAATAGGCTATCCCTCCTTCAGTCCATCACGAACACTGATGCCAGGCTCATCCACCTTACAAACTGCTCGGCTTCTGCTACCCCTCTCTGCAATCCATCTATTGGCTGCCATTCAACCAAGCAAATTCAAGATACTGACAATGACTTATAAAGCCATCCACAACCTGGCCCCCAGCTACATCTGGCCTCAAAATACCAACCAAATCATCCTTTCACACCTACCAAGACCTCCCGCTCTCTAGTTCTCTTGTCACCTCATCCACCTCATCCCATGCTCACCTCCAGGACTTCTCCAGAGCCTCTCCCATATATTCTGGAATGCTCTTCCCCAATTTGTCCGACCATCTCCTACTTTGTCCACTTTTAGATGATCTCTGACAACTTATCCTGCCCTCATCCAACAACTTTCACTTTAATTTTCTCCATCTTCCCCACAGGTATTACCCCTTGTATCTCTTGACCCTTCCTCTTAGATTGTAAGCTCAAAACGAACAGGGCTTCCCGATTCCTATTGAAAAAACGTGTATTGTAGTTGTACGGTCTACCTTCAAATTGTAAAGCGCTGAGTAAGCTGTCAGGGCTATATAAATCCTGTATAATAACAAAAATGTAAAAGGGACACTCTTCACTGATCACCAATGTAAGGAACATTCTTCCCACTGATCACCAATGTAAGGGGCATTCTTCCCACTGATCACCAATGTAAGGAGCATTCTTCCCACTGATCACCAATGTAAGGAGCATTCTTCCCACTGATCACCAATGTAAGGAACATTCTTCCCACTGATCACCAATGTAAGGAGCATTCTTCTCACTAATCACCAATGTAAGGGACATTCTTCCCACTGATCACCAATGTAAGGGACATTCTTCCCACTGATCACCAATGTAAGGGACATTCTTCCCACTGATCACCAATGTAAGGAGCATTCTTCTCACTGATCACCAATGTAAGGGACATTCTTCTCACTAATCACCAATGTAAGGAACATTCTTCTCACTGATCACCAATGTAAGGAGCATTCTTCCCACTGATCACCAATGTGAGGAACATTCTTCCCACTGACCACCAATGTAAGGAGCATTCTTCCCACTGATCACCAATGTGAGGAACATTCTTCCCACTGATCACCAATGTAAGGAACATTCTTCCCACTGATCACCAATGTAAGGAACATTCTTCCCACTGATCACCAATGTAAGGGGCATTCTTCCCACTGATCACCAATGTAAGGGACATTCTTCTCACTGATCACCAATGTAAGGGACATTCTTCCCACTGATCACCAATGTAAGGGCCATTCTTCCCACTGATCACCAATGTGAGGAACATTCTGACCCGTATATGAAACAAAACCAAGGGTTTCCTTTAAAAGGAGCCAAGAGAAAACCGGGCTAAAGCCCATAGAACCCAAGTTATTTGGTCTAGTTTCCAAAATAAAAACATTTAAAATTAGACATTTAGGACTTGATTGGTAAAAGCATGGCACTCACCCCCCCCCCCCCAGCACTCTTTAGAAAAAAAAAAAATGAAAAAATCCATGCATCAAATGAACTGCCCCATGCAAGGCAAGAACAATAAAGCACATCAGACATAAAACCACAGAAGCTTCACTGACTGACACAGCAAAAATATAAAAATAATAAAGAAGCCACCCTCAGGGGTTGGAAAGTATTGTCTCCGGTACAAACAGATTGTAAAAGTAAAGCCGAGCGCACAAGAACACAGATGGCACACAGAATGTTCCGATATTATGATGCCATTATGATGGATGCCAAGGCTGTAGATGTTTCACGCAATACTACGGAAACAAAACAAACTTGGCCTTTCCTTAAAAGCGGAACTCCGGGCACACAGCTAAATACGCAGCTAGATTGGTTCTGTTCAGCCATCTCTGCGATTTACAGCATCCCTCCCAAAATGCATGATTAACCACTTCCATACCAGGCACTTACGCACCTTCCCGCCCAAGCCAATTTTCAGCTTTCAGCGCTGTCGCACTTTGAATGGCAATTGCGTGGTCATGCTACACTGTACCCAAACAAAATTGGCGTCCTTTTTCCCCACAAATAGAGCTTTCTTTTGGTGGCATTTGATCACCTCTGCGATTTTTTTTTTTGCACAAAAAAAAAAAAAAAAAAAAAAAAAAAAAGTGAAAATATTGAAAAAAAATTACGTTTTTATTTTTTTCTGTTATTTTTTTGTAAATAAGTAAGTTTTCTCTTTCAATTACGGGCACTGATATGGCGGCACCGATGAGATGGCACTGATGGACATCGATGAGGTGGCACTGATTGGCAGCGCTGGTATGCGGCACTGATGGGCGCTCATAGGCGGCACAGATGGGCGCTCATAGGCGGCACAGATGGACGACACTGTGGGGTGGCACAGATGGACGACACTGTGGGGTGGCACAGATGGACGACACTGTGGGGTGGCACAGATGGACGACACTGTGGGGTGGCACAGATGGACGACACTGTGGGGTGGCACAGATGGACGACACTGTGGGGTGGCACAGATGGATCCATGTTGCCAGTCAGTGCCTCTTTTGTTTACTGCCCTTTTTTTTCCCCCTTCCCTGGTGGTCCAGTGTGGGCTTCCCTGGTGGTCCAGTGTGGCGATCTGAGGGGGGGCTGTGCTGATAAACAATCAGCGCGAACCCCCCCCCCGTCAAGAGAGCCGCCGATCGGCTCTCCTCTACTCGCGTCTGTCAGAAGCGAGTGAGGAAGAGCCATCAACGGCTCTTCCTGTTTACATCGTGATCAGCCGTGATTGGACACGGCTGATCACATGGCAAAGAGCCTCCGCCGGAGACTGACACCCCTGCATCACCGATCGCCGCGCTGCGCGCCCCCACGGGCACGAAATCCTGCAGGACGTCAATAGACGTCCAGTCAGGATTTCAGAACCACTTCCCGGACGTCAATCTGTTATTGACTGGGCGGGAAGTAGTTAAGATAAGACAACTCTCATGGTGGTGGAGTTAATAGACTGGTAAACAAATCTTTACCTCTCAATCTGCTCTCGGGCTTTCACACTGGAGTGAATGGATCCGCTGTTTCAGGACGCTTTGCAGGCAGTATTTATAGTGCTATAGCGCCTGCAAAGTGCCTCAGTGTGAAAGGGGTCCAAGTCTGCCGACACACAGCCTCCCCATGTGAAAAAGAGCAGTAAAGCACAGGTATTGCCAAGCCGAAAGCCCAGCCCCCATGAACAGAAGTATATTTAAATGATGTAAAAAAGAAAAAAAAAAAATGGACATTAAAGCAGATTAACAACTGCCCAGCTTGCGTTTGGACGATCTGTACAAAGTCGGTATGTCCGACCTAGGACTGTGTGCAGGTCCTGGAAGAAGTCCAGTGCCCTGTGCCAGATATCTGAGGAGTAAAAGGGGATAAAATGGAATGCAATTACAGAGGGTCATGGATTTGCATTAAAATGCCGGGAACATCTTGTGACCTACAAACTCCTCGACCTTTTATTGTCCTGTATGCAGCCTGCCAGAACGACTCTCCCTCCTAATCAGCCCTCGTACATCTCACTGTATGGCCTTCAGACGGGTTACATATACCGTATTTATCGGCGTATATCGCGCACTTTTTTGCCCTGAAAATCAGGGCAAAATCGTGGGTGCGCGATATACGCCGATACCCGCTTTCCCGCGCCAAGTTTTGAATACTGCGCCCGTGCGCCGACATATACCGAGCGCAGTACACTCGGGTATAGTCGGCCAGTCTCGGCTCCTTCCGCGCTCACGTCCTGGACGTGAGCGCGAGTGTTGCCGAGCCTTCCCGACAATACACGAGTGTACTGCGCTCTGTATATGTCGGCGCAGTATTCAAACTCGGCGCGGGAAACGAGCGGGGAGGACGCCGGACCCGACGAAGAGGACACCCGAAGCCCGCAGAAGGACCCCGGACCCGACGAAGAGGACACCCGAAGCCGCAGAAGGACGCCGGACCCGACGAGGCCGCCGCGCAAGACACCAAAACTGTAAGTACCAAAAAAACTGGACGTACAGGACGTGAGCGCGACAGTTGCCGAGCCTGCCCCAGTGTACTGCGCTCGGTATATGCTGGCGCAGTATTCAAAACTCGGCGCGGGAAACGAGCGGGGAGGACGCGAGGACGCCGCAAGAGCGCCGCAGAAGGACGCCGGACCCGCCGAAGAGGACACCGGACCCGCCGAAGAGGACACCGGACCTGCCGCAGAAGGACACCCGAAGCCGCAGAAGAGGACACCCGAAGCCGCAGAAGGACGCCGGACCGACGAGGCCGCCGATGGACGCTGCGCAAGACACCAAAACTGCAAGTACAAAAATAACTTTTTTTCCACAGGATTGGGGGTCACTTTAGGGGTGCGTGGTATACGCGGGAGCGCGTTATACCGCGATAAATACGGTACATAAAGCTGAGAAGAAGGGCGCCATTCAAGCTTGTACTTATACATGCTTTCCAACATTCAGTGAGCTGAACTCCATCCTGAGGGGTGTCATTGTTTAGATCAGGGGTCTCAAAAAAATAAAAAAAAGGGAGGCTGGACTGTGGGCATCGGGAGTAGAAAATGACCCAGTATCAGCGACAGTAAAAAATAAAAAAAAGTGGTGAAGCCACAGTCGGGCCCACAGTGACAATGCCGACCCGCAGAGGAGGGGGAGACGAGCGGGGCTTTGTTCCCCCACATTGCTGGACCCTGGGACAGGTGAGTGTCCAATTATTAAAAGTCAGCAGCTGCAGTATTTGTAGCTGCTGACTTTTGATAATTATTTTTTTTTAGTAGGAACTCTGCTTTAATGCATAGAACAGGGTTTGACAAATTTGCTTGGAATCTAGGAGCCAGCTAAAAAAAAGTTAGGAGCCAGAAAACGCGCCCCGTCCCGACGAGCTTGCGCGCAGAAGCAAACACATACGTGAGCAGCGCCCGCATATGTAAACGGTGTTCAAACCACACATGTGAGGGTATCGCCGCAATTGGTAGAGTGAGAGCAATAATTCTAGCTCTAGTCCTCCTCTGTAACTCAAAACATGCAACCTGTAGATTTTTTTAAACGTCGCCTATGAAGATTTTAAAGGGTAAAAGTTTGTCGGCATTCCACGAGCGGACGCAATTTTGAAGCGTGACATGTTGGGTATCAATTTAAACGGCGTAACATTATCTTTTATAATTCTAAAAAAAAAATGGGGATAACTTTACTGTTGTCTTATTTTTTATTAAAAATAAGTGTATTTTTTTCCCAAAAAAGTGTGTAAGACCGCTGCGCAAATACGGCGTGACAGAAAGTATTGCAACGATCGCCATGTTATTCTCTAGGGTGTTAGGATAAAAAATATATATAATGTTTGGGGGTTCTAATTAGAGGGAAGAAGATGGCAGTGAAAATAGTGAAAAATTACATTAGAATTGCTGTTTAACTTGTAATGCATAACTTGTAATACCAACGGCCAACACCAGATGGCGCCAGCTCACACAGGGAAGAGCTGGGGACTTTTTTTTGCCCACCTTCCAAGCCAAGTCGCCAGGATGCCATTTCTAGTCGCCATGGCGATCGGGATTTGTCGAGCCCTGCGTTAAGGGGTTAATTCTGCTTTATTGGCTAAATGTCAATTTGTGAGATAGCGGCCTACTTTTTGACCCAAAGGTACATCAGAGCGGTATGTATGGTTCATATTACCCTATTGAAAGTCTGCAATAACCGTACAATACGAGAAGTTATGGGGAGGCCTGGCTCGTCTCCGGAATGTTTATATCAGGGCAGAGACATTCATTAGCTACGGCTGTATAGGTATGCGGCTATAAATGTCTGAAACAATCATGCTGTACATTCCTGCTTTAAAAAATGTTGCCCTGCCAGGGGCCTCTTCTCACCCTTTCCGTGCCAGAACCAGACAGGCCCATTTGGTCCCAGGCACCCTTACCGGATCCTCCCTGGCATTAGATTGAAGAGCAACCTGCCCTAGCACAGCTACCAATCCAAACGGGATTTTTACTCACTAAAAATATTATTATTTTATAAGCTGGAACTTGATTGGTTGCTTTAGGACAGGGTTTGACAAATTAGCTTGGAATCTAGGAGCCAGCTAAAAAAGTTAGGAGCCAGAAAACACGCCCCGTCGAGCTTGCGCGCAGAAGCGAACACATACGTGAGCAGCGCCCGCATATGTAAACGGTGTTCAAACTACACATGTGAGGTATCGCCTCGATTGGTAGAGCGAGAGCAATAATTCTAGCCCTAGACCTCCTCTGTAACTCAAAACATGCAACCTGTAGAATTTTTTAAACATCGCCTATGAAGATTTTAAAGGGTAAAAGTTTGTCGCCATTCCACGAGCGGACGCAATTTTGAAGCGTGACATGTTGGGTATGAATTTACTCGGCGTAACATTATCTTCCATAATATTAAAAAAAATGAGGATAACTTTACTGTTGTCTTATTTTTTTATTTTTTAATACTTGTAAGACCGCTGCGCAAATACGGCATGACAGAAAGTATTGCAACGATCGCCATTTTATTCTCTAGGGTGTTAGGATAAAAAATATATATAATGTTTGGGGGTTCTAATTAGAGGGAAGAAGATGGCAGTGGAAATAGTGAAAAATTACATTAGAATTGCTGTTTAACTTGTAATGCTTAACTTGTAATACCAACGGCCACCACCAGATGGCGCCAGCTCACAAGCCAAGTCACATGCCCCCCTTCCAAGCCAAGTCGCCAGGACCCTATTTCTAGTCATCATGGCGACCGGGATTTGTCGAGCCCTGCTTTAGGATATCTAAGATGATGTGTTTTGGAACACAACGTTCTTCTAAAGGATTTTTTTTTATTTTTTTTAACTAAAACAAATGTTATACAGTGGGGGAAATAATGAATTGATCCCTGGCAGATTTTATAAGTTGCCCTTGCCCACCAATGCAGCCCGTGTCCACCAATGCAGCCCGTGTCCACCAATGCAGCCGAGGAGAGCCGCCGCCTGGTTAATTAGAGCGTCGCCATGGCGACTAGAAATAGCCTCCTGGCGACTTGGAAGGTGGGCAAAAAAAAATAAAAAATCAGGATATCAATCCGGGACACCGTGCATCCATGGCCCTCCACTGACGATCTCTTCCATCTTCCACTTTTTTGTTAAGTCCCCAGCTCTTCCTTGTGTAAGCTGGCGCCATCTGGTGGTGGCCATTGGTATTACAAGTTAAGCATTACAAGTTAAACAGCAATTCTAATGTAATTTTTCACTATTTTCACTGCCATCTTCTTCCCTCTAATTAGAACCTCCAAATATTATATATATTTTTTATCCTAACACCCTAGAGAATAAAATGGCGATCGTTGCAATACTTTCTGTCATGCCGTATTTGCGCAGCGGTCTTACAAGCGCACTTTTTTTGGGAAAAAATTACACTTTTTTTAATTAAAAAATAAGACAACAGTAAAGTTAACCCAATTTTTTTAATATTATGAAAGATAATGTTACGCCGAGTAAATTGATACCCAACATGGCACGCTTCAAAATTGCGTCCGCTCGTGGAATGCCGACAAACTTTTACCCTTTAAAATCTTCATAGGCGACGTTTAAAAAAACCTACAGGTTGCATGTTTTGAGTTACAGAGGAGGTCTAGGGCTAGAATTATTGCTCTCGCTCTACCAATCGCGGCGATACCTCACATGTGTGGTTTGAACACCGTTTACATATGCGAGCGCTACTCACGTATGTGTTCGCTTCTGCGCGCAAGCTCGTCAGGACGGGATGCGTTTTCTGCCTCCTAACTTTTTTAGCTGGCTCCTAGATTCCAAGAAAATTTGTCAAACCCTGCTCTAATCAACCATGCAAATAAAGGGAAAAGTCTGGACAGCTTCACTCCAAAAAGATGTCGCTTTTATTGTAAAAACAGGATCACAAAACACATGCCACAGCAAACGGCATACAAGCTGATGCGTTTCGTACTATAACTTGGTGCTTAATCATAGCTATGATTAAGCACCAAGTTATAGTGCAAAACGTGCCAGCTTGTGGAGTGCGGATGTTCAGACTTTTCCCTTCATTTGCATGGTCAGCACCTGTGGCTTCAGATCCGGTGAGGGCCCATTACTTGCCTTCTACCTTGATTGCGTGACTCCCCCCTCTCCCAGGCAGGGTGTCATTCCTTCCCTTTTGATGCCGGCGATGGGGTGTCATTCCTTCCCTTTTGATGCCGGCGATGGGGTGTCATTCCTTCCCTTTTGACGCCGGCGATGGGGTGTCATTCCTTCCCTTTTGACGCCGGCGATGGGGTGTCATTCCTTCCCTTTTGATGCCGGCGATGGGGTGTCATTCCTTCCCTTTTGACGCCGGCGACGACACACTGTTCCTTGCACTAAAAAAAGGGGGACCATTTCTCCCCATCCTTGCACGTTTTTTTTTTTAAATGACAAACATGTTACACTTGCCTGCTCTGTGCTGTGGTTTTGCACAGGGTAGTCTAGATTCTCCTCTTCTCGGGTACCTCTTTGCTGCTCCTGGCCCCAAGCCGCAGCTCTGTGTATCCATTTAGACACAGAGCCACTGTTTAGCCACGCCCCTCTCTCCCGATTGGCTGAGACACAGCAGTGGCCAATCAGGAGGGAAAGTCCCGGGTGGCTGAGGTATCGCTGGACAGAGATGGGTTTCAGGTAAGTTTTAGGGGGGCTGCTTTACACAGAAGCTCACTCGACCACCCCCTCCATTCCTGGCCTGCATGCTTGGAGAAAGGTCCGGTATGGATTTTGGTGGGGACCCCATGCCGATTCCCCCCTCCCTTCTTTAAATTTTGGCGTGGGATCCCCCCCTAAAATCCATACCAGACCTTTAATTGTGCATGCAGCCTGGCAGGCCAGGAAAGGGGGTGGTGGGAGACATGCGGCAGCCGGCTTTTTGACAACCAGTGGCCTCCCCATAAAAATAAAAATTAAAAATTCGCTGCCAAATGCTGGACACCGGCGGTTAGCAGAGTTTAAGAGCTGTTAGAGTTTTTTATGCCAAAACGCCGCTGCTCCAGAACGCACTGGTCCTGTTTTTTATTTACAGCTTCTAAACGCCTATGCCAGTGGTCTCCAAACTGCGGCCCATTGCTTACTTTTATGCCGTCCTTGGGGCACTATTCCCATTTACTGTCAGCAACACTGGGGCATAGTTCCTGCCAATGACACCAACATTGGCGCACTATTCCTCCCACCAACGCCGGCAATGGGGTGTCCTTCCTTCCCTTTTGACGCCGGCAATGGGGTGTCCTTCCTTCCCTTGGACGCCGGCGACAGGGTGTCCTTCCTTCCCTTGGACGCCGGCGACAGGGTGTCCTTCCTTCCCTTGGACGCCGGCGACAGGGTGTCCTTCCTTCCCTTGGACGCCGGCGACAGGGTGTCCTTCCTTCCCTTGGACGCCGGCGACAGGGTGTCCTTCCTTCCCTTGGACGCCGGCGACAGGGTGTCCTTCCTTCCCTTGGACGCCGGCGACAGGGTGTCCTTCCTTCCCTTGGACGCCGGCGACAGGGTGTCCTTCCTTCCCTTGGACGCCGGCGACAGGGTGTCCTTCCTTCCCTTGGACGCCGGCGACAGGGTGTCCTTCCTTCCCTTGGACGCCGGCGACAGGGTGTCCTTCCTTCCCTTGGACGCCGGCGACAGGGTGTCCTTCCTTCCCTTGGACGCCGGCGAAGGGGTGTCCTTTCTTCCATGGACGCCGGCGAAGGGGTGTCCTTTCTTCCATGGACGCCGGCGAAGGGGTGTCCTTTCTTCCATGGACGCCGGCGAAGGGGTGTCCTTCCTTCCTTCCCTTGGACGCCTGCGACGGGGTGTCCTTCCTTCCCTTGGACGCCGGCGACGAGGTGTCCTTCCTTCCCTTTGATGCCGGCGACGGGGTGTCCTTCCTTCCCTTGGACGCCGGCGATGGTGCACTGTTCCTTGCACTGATACCAAAGAAGGGGGACCATTACTCCCTCTGACACCAGGACATTTTCTACTACCACTGGCCACAGTGTAGCCCCCCTTGGGTTTGAAGGACAGAAAACTGCCCCTTTGTTTAGAAAGTTTGGAGACCCCTGGCCCATGCCACTGAAAGCTCTTAAAAGCCTGTGTGCACGGTCACATAGAATAACAGAGGCGTTTTGAAGCTGTAATAAAAAATAAATAAAAAAAAAAAAAAACAATAAAAACGCCTGACGCTGCTAAAAGTGGCAGTAAAAACACCTTGTGTGCACAAGGCCTAGAGGTGAACCCGCCCCCCTTGCGATCATTCCCGTTGATGATGGTCGACCAGTTTGGTCACCAGGATAATATGAAGCGTGTATGGCGAGCCCTACCAATAAATCAGGCCTAAGCATTGCACTGTACAAGCGGTGACATCACAGGGATGGGCTCTTTTATCTCTAGTAATGGAGGATGGAATCAGCGCCTCTAATGATTTCTGCTGAATGACATAGTAATGGCTTCTCTCCATTCATTAATTATTAACCAACCACTACGCTGCATGAGAACATTGATTTCCCCCCCCCCCATCCATGTCAAGATTCCATGCTTGTTCCATTGCGTCTCAAAACGACTCGCTGGCATATGGCAGTGACATAAATAACACGCTCATCTGAGAAAAATCCCGAGCTTATAGAAGATTTGGGGTTTCTTCTTTAACCCAATTCACCATTTCTGACACTTCGCCCTACATGTAGAAATCTACTTTTTTTGCTAGAAAATTACTCAGAACTCCCCAAACAAATTTTATATATATTATTTATCGGCGTATACCGCGCACTTTTTTGTCCTGAAAATCAGGGCAAAATTGTGGGTGCGCGATATACGCCGATACCCGCGCCGAGTTTTGAATACTGCGCCGACATATACCGAGCGCAGTACACTCGTGTATAGTCGGCCAGTCTCGGCTTCTTTCGCGCTCACGTCCTGGACGTACAGGACGTGAGCGCGACAGTAGCCGAGCCTGCCCGAGTGTACTGCGCTCGGTATATGCAGGGACAGTATTCAAACTCGGCGCGGGAAACGAGCAGGGAGGACGCCGCAGAACAACGCCGGACCCGACGAAGAGGACACCCGAAGCCGCAGACGGACGCCGGACCCGACGAGGCCGCCGATGGACGCCACGCAAGACACCAAAACTAAGTACAAAAAAATATTTTTTCCACAGGAATGGGGGCAACTGTGGGGGTGAGCGGTATACGCGGGAGCGAGCTATACCGCGATAAATACGATTATAATATATATTATATATATATATATAAAATTGGTATAAATTATAAAAAAAATTTTTTTAAAGCAGAGACCCTATAAAATACAATGGTGGGTGTTGCAATTTTTTTATGTCACACGATATTACTGCAAGGGTCTAGGACAGTGATGGTGAACCTTGGCACTCCAGATGTTTTAGAACTACATTTCCCATGATGCTCAACTACACTGCAGAGTACATGAGCATCATGGGAAATGTAGTTCCAAAACATCTGGGGGTGCCAAGGTTCGCCATCACTGGTCTAGGAAAACACAAAAACATAAAATTTCAGCAAAAAACAAAAAACACACATATGCCGCATGCACATTATCAGAAATTCAGACAAAAAACGTTCGATGGGAGCTTTTTGGTCGGAAATTCCGACTGTGTGTAGGCTCCATCGGACATTTGCTGTCAGAATTTCCGACAACAAAAATTTGAGAGCTGGTCCTCAAATTTTCCCAACAACAAAAGATCTTGTCGGAAATTCCGATCGTCTGTAGCCAATTCCAAAACGCACAAAAACCTGACGCATGCCTGACGGAATCATTAAACTTCATTTTTCCTCGGCGCGTCGTAGCGTTGTACGTCACTTCGTTCTTGGCAGTCGGAATTTCCGACAACATTTGTGTGACCGTGTGTATGCAACACAAGTTTGAGCCAATATTCCGTTGAAAAAAAAATCCACGGTTTTGTTGTTGGAATTTCCAATCGTGTGTATGCGGCATTAAAGTAAAGCCTCGTACACACGATCGGATTATCTGACAGGAGTTGTGTGACGACAGGCTGTTGTCGGAAAATCCAACCGTTTGTACGCTCCATCGGACAATTGTAGTCGGATTTTCTGCGGACACCCCAGTCGAACCGCTGCTCTGCGTGTCCATTCAGATACAGAGCCGTGGCTTGGCCCAGCCCCCCCCCCTTTCTTCTCATTGGCACACTGGCTGTGATTGACTGCAATGGGAGCCAATGACTCCTACTGCTGTCACAGCCAATGCCCCCGAGACACTTCTGCACATCGCTGGATCGCAATGGGTCTCAGGTAAGTATAGGGGGGGGGGGGGGAGGCTGCTGCACACAGGTGTTTTTTTTAACTATGCATGAAGGTATAAAACCGTTAGCGCCCTCACACAACATTAGCAAAAGTTGCCCAAAGGGTGGCGCTAAAGAGCTGAAAAACCACATCGTTTCGTGTTTGTTGGCCGACAATTCTTTTCCGTTTGTATGCAACACAAGTTCCTAGCCAACGCCCTTCAGACAAAAGTTCTACGCTTTGTCTGCTGAAAATCCAATGGTGTGTACGGGGCTTTAGGTTTAGGGGCACAAAAAAAGACCAAATTTTATGGTAAAACATAAAAGCCGAGGTTGCACCAAGTAAGGAAATACCCAACGTGTCAAATCTTAAAGTGGGTGTAAAAAGCACAAGGTTTTTTTTATCTTTACACATTCTATGCATGAAGGTAAAAAACCTTCTGTGTGCAGGAGCCCCCAGACCCCCTAGTACTTACCTGAGTCCCCTCTCCATCCAGCAATGTCCACTATAGCAGGGGTCTCAAACTGGCGGCTCTCCAGCTGTTGCAAAACTACGAGTCCCATGAGGCATTGCAATGCCTCAATGACTCCCACAGGCAGAGGCATGATGGGACTTGTAGTTTCGCAACAGCTGGAGGGCCGCCAGTTTGAGACCCCTGCACTAGAGCCTCGTCTAAGGACTTGCAGTCCTGATTGTTTTTTTGCAGGAGCCATTGGCCAATCAGGAGACAGAGGAGGTGTAAGCTGAGTCGTGGCTCTGTGTGTGTGAATGGACACAGAGCCGTGGGGTCGGGGGGGAGCACGCCTGCTTGGGTGCCCCCACAGAAAACTGTTTGCTGTGGGGGGGCAGCCAGGACCAATGAAGTTGCTTTGGTCCAGCTTTGCCAATGTCACTCAGTGTAGACCAGGGATATGCAATTAGCGGACCTCCAGCTGTTGCAAAACTACAAGTTCCATCATGCCTCTGCCTATGGGTGTCATGCTTGTGGCTGTCAGTCTTGCTATGCCTCATGGGACTTGTAGTTCTGCAACAGCTGGAGGTCCGCTAATTGCATATCCCTGGTGTAGACTATGTCTGGCCGATGCTCCTGGAAGCCGGCACCACCACTACTCCAGCGATCTCCTCTTGCTCCGGGTTCTGCTCCGAGTGGTTGCCCTTCTGCACTGTGAACACAAGAGATCACCTGCTTGGCACAGGAGCCAATCACAGAAAGCTTTGCATTTTCAGAACGTAAGAAAACCGTTTTGATTGGACGAGGTGGAGAGGCATTCTCTGAACAGTGGCTGATCTCCTGTGTTTATAAGGCAGCTTCTCCTGGAAGGAGATCTCTGGAGGAGCGCCGTGTGCTTCCAGCTTCCTGGGACGTCAGCCAGGTACATTGTATGCAAGGTGACATCATTCCAAGCTGGCACAACGCAACTAGGAATAAAATATTCACACCTGGAATTCCGCAAGTCATTGTGTATAAAATAAACCCGTCACACTTACCTGTGGTGTGCAATGATTTTGCACAGAGTCCCCCCCCCCTATCCTCTTCTTGGGTCCCCTGATGGCACACTGGCCCCTCCCCCATTATGAGTGCCCCCCCAATAGCAAGCCTCTTGCTATGGTGGCATTTGTGCCGGTTCAATCCCAAGCTGCGCTGTGTGGGTCCATTGACACACACAGCATAGCTCCGCCTCCCCACACTTGCTCCTCCTCAACCTCCTGTCACAGGACTCTCCACCACCCCTTAGACACCTTGTCATGTTAGATGTCAGTGTTCATCAAAAAGGGCTGCTGTCCCCTCCGTGACATCACATGGCCAGGGTGACATCAGAACACCGTGCAGAGTAATACAGGAAGAGAGTGTCTGGGGGGGGGGGGGGGGGGGGGGGGGGGGGGGGGGGGGGGGGGGGGGGGGGGGGGGGGGGGAGACACAAGGTAATGGATTGGAAGAAATGATCCACAGGTAGTCAGCTGAGGGTGAGCAACCCGAGGACACCGAGGACTGTCCGTACCTCCCGTCATCAGACATATTCCCCCAACACACACTTTACACCTGGAAACAATATACCGGGGTGTATATATATATATATATATATATATATATATATATATATATATATATATATATATATATATATATATATACACACACACACACACACACACACCTCACACTGCTTATACCCCCGGGATCATTAGACACACACACACAAACCACAGGATTACTATATACACCCCACACTGCTATAAACCTATATACACACACACCCCAGGATACCTATACACCTTGGACTGCTATATACACCCTAGTCCACCAATAAACATCCCAGAATACCTATATATACCCTGGACCGCTATATACACCCCAGGATATCTATATATACACCCTGGACCGCTATATACACCCCAGGATACCTATACACACCACAGACTGCTATATATACACACACACACACACCACAGGTTACCTATATACACCCCGGACCACTATAGGTACATATATATATACACACACACACACCTCACACCATTATATACCCTGGACTGAGAGATAGCTATAGATGGATAAATAGATATACCCAGGACTGCTCTATACACCCCAGAATACCTATATATACCCTGGACCGATATATACACCCCAGGATACCTATATACACCCCAGACTACTATACATACCCTGGACCGCTATATACACCCCAGAGTACTATATACACACCCCGGACCACTATACATACTATATACACACACTGATATACCCCCAGGATCATTATACACACACACCACAGGATTACTATATACACCCCACACTGCTATAAACCTATATATACACACACCCCAGGATACCTATACACCTTGGACTGCTATATACACCCCAGTCCACCAATAAACACCCCAGAATACCTATATATACCCTGGACCACTATATACACACACACACACACCACAGGATACCTATATACACCCCAGACTACTATACATACCCTGGACTACTATATACACCCCAGAGTACTATACATACCCTGGACTACTATATACACCCCAGAGTACTATACATACCCTGGACTACTATATACACCCCAGAGTACTATACATACCCTGGACTACTATATACACCCCAGAGTACTATACATACCCTGGACTACTATATACACCCCAGGATACCTATACACACACACCACAGGATACCTATTTACACCCCAGACCACTATACATACGATATATATACACACACACTGCTATACCCCCGGGATCATTATACACACACACACACACACAAACCACAGGATTACTATATACACCCCACACTGCTATAAACCTATATACACACACACACACACACACACACCCCAGGATACCTATACACCTTGGACTGCTATATACACCCCAGTCCAGGACTGCTATATACATACATACACACACACACACACACACACAACCCAGGATTACTATATACACCTTGGACTGCTATATTCACTCCAGGATATCTTTATACACCCCATACCTCTATATACACACACACCACAGGATTACTATATACACCCCAATCACTATATACACCCCCAATCACTATATACACACACCCCAATCACTATATACACACACCCCAATCACTATATACACACACCCCAATCACTATATACACACACCCCAATCACTATATACTGGCAGGGATCACTACCACACATTATATACACCCTCAGCTTGTAAAATACAGAGATCACTATATACACCCCGGGATGATTAGATACATCCTGACATCACTATAAACCCAGGAGACCCCTTATACCGGCAGTCGGCCCCTCCCCCATCACATGACCCGTTGGGTGTCACTCACAGAACTCGGCGATGTAGAAGGACACGGCGTAGTTCTCCTCACACCACTCCAGTGTGGAGGTCGGAGGCCCCCAGTAGCCGGGCCTGTCCACCGCCGGAGCCATCCTGATACCGTCCGCCACTCACTCACCACCGACCGCCCGACCGGGACCCGAATACTCCGCCCCGCCCACTCCTGACACCGGCTCCGCCCACCCCTCAAGGCCAAAGGGGAGAGAGAGGGGGGGAATGAATCGAGGGGCGTGGTAAGGGCGGGCTTCGGCAGGGTCGCTCGACAAAGGGGTGTGGTTATAGGAAGCGAAAATGAACCTGCCATAGGGGGCGGGACGACAAGGAGTGCAGTTCCTCCGCCCACTAATAAAAAAAACGTTCCCCTCCCTCGCCCCGCCCACCCAGGCGGCCTCTGTACAGAGTAGAGATGTCAGATTGGTATCGCTCCCTATGCTGTCGCGCTGCATTCCTACATCTGTGTGATTAGAGATCCTGACATCATCACTTCTGTCTTCCCTCCCCTACACCCCCCATAGGGCTCACACCCCCACACATGGATCTCATTTCCTCATTCTCTATTGGTCTGACTATAAGGTCACTATAAGGGCTTGTGAACACCACCTCTGAAGAGCGATCCACATTTTATTTTGCTTTTCAGAGGCATTTTATATCAATGTATTGCCTCTCCCACTTGATATAACCCAATAAATGCCGCATGACCACATCGCAATGGTGTGCATTACATGCAGTTGTGAGCTGGTCACAGTGCAGCCCCCATTCACTTTGCATTAGAGCCCCATGGACCTGCAATGCACACTATTGCAGCATGGTAGTGCGCCATTTAAAGGGTTAAATCAGGCAACATATCGCTTCCTCACCCACCACTGTCAAACGTCTCTGAAGAGCAAGCCAGGCACAAATCGCTTTTTCAATGTTGTCCCATGAGCTGTATTTCTAACGCTCACACAGAAAGTCAAGGGGGCAATAAAACTGCGGCTCAACCTAGTCAGTCTCCTAGAAAAGCTACCTGAATCCTAGCAATAGGGGGCGATTCACACTGTAAGGGGTCTTTCACACGGAGCGGACCGTTTCCGCGTCCGCTCCGTGTGTCTCCGTCGGCTCAGCGGGGATCCCCGCTCAGCTGTCGGCGGACAGGGCGGTCCCCGCACACAGTGCAGGGACCGCCCTGTCTCTGCTCCGCTGTCCCCTATGGGGAACCTGATGCAGACGGACCGTCTGTCCGTCTGCATCAGTTCCGCTCCGCCGAACGGAAGAAAAATAGGGTTTCTTCCGTTCGGAAAAGCGGAACCCGACTGACGCGGACGCTAGCGGATGCTCCATCCGCTAACGGACGCGTCCCCATAGGGATTCATTACAAATCCGTTAACGGACTTGTAATGAACGGACAGATGGAGCGGACGTCTGAAAGGGGCCTAACAGTGGCAACAGAGGACACTAGTGCTACGTTTCCACTGAGCGGATCGGTTCGGGTCGTTTAGAATGGAACGGGTTTGAATGGTCCGGTCTATTCTGGTGAGCGTTTCCACTGCAAATCGGACCGCCAGGGCCATACAGGTTTTAGAAAAAATGCCTCTCATGATGTCACACTAGTGCGACGAGAAACGTGATGCAGCGTCACTCAGCGTCAGCCAAACAACAACAACAACAATGGAGGTCATTCAGCAGCTCGTCTTTTCTCTGCTAGCCTTTTGGTTCTTTATAGGCAAAATTCATACCGCACTGTATGAGAGAAGGTTGCGAGCGGCAATGAGAAACACAGCCGAAAAGAGAAGAAAACTTTTAGCTTGGATGTGTAGCCGGGAGGAGAAGTATACATTTGTGCTGCTAAGACAAAGACGGCAGCGCTATAGGGTAAGCACAACTGACTGACTTACCTGAAACACACACACACACATACACTGACACACTGAAACACACACTGACCTACACACACACTGACACACACTGACCTATACACACACACACTGACACACACTGACCTATACACACACACACTGACACACACTGACCTATACACGCACTGACACACAGACACACACACTGACCTATACACACACTGACACACACACACACACACACTGACCTATACACACACTGACACACACACACACACACACACACACACACACACTGACCTATACACACACTGACACACACACTGACCTATACACACACTGACACACACACACACACTGACCTATACACACACTGACACACACTGACCTATACACACACACACTGACACACACTGACCTATACACACACTGACACACACACACACACACTGACCTATACACACACTGACACACACACACTGACACACACTGACCTATACACACACACACTGACACACACTGACCTATACACACACTGACACACACACACACACACTGACCTATACACACACTGACACACACACACTGACACACACTGACCTATACACACACACACAGACACACACACTGACCTATACACACACTGACACACACACACTGACACACACTGACCTATACACACACTGACACACAGACACACACACTGACCTATACACACACTGACACACACACACACACACTGACCTATACACACACTGACACACACACACTGACACACACTGACCTATACACACACTGACACACACACACTGACACACACTGACCTATACACACACACACTGACACACACTGACACACACACACACACACTGACCTATACACACACTGACACACACACACTGACACACACTGACCTATACACACACTGACACACACACACTGACACACACTGACCTATACACACACACACTGACACACACTGACACACACACACACACACACACACACACACTGACCTATACACACACTGACACACACACTGACCTATACACCAGTGTTTTTCAACCTTTTTTCAACCAAGGCACCCTTTAAAATCTGTCAGAATCTCGAGGCACACTAAACCAAAAATGCGGGGGAAAAAATGTATGCCACATGCTATTTGCACAGTGGTTTTGCAAACACATTTATTTTTGTAAAAAATTCACTTCAATGAATTAAAACAAAATACCAAGGTTATGGCTGATATCTTCAGCCAAATCTGTAACGAATTGTAGTCTTGTGGGGGAAAAAAATAAAAACCTACATAACACTTGTTACAATTAGGGCACTTTCACATTGACTCATTCCATTGCAGACATGGTGATTTTTTATTTTTTTTATATAATATACATGGGCTATGTGGGTTATTATTGATAATGATAACTGTATACTTTAATACTGCAGTTTGGCCGCAGTGCAGGTGTAGCGCAGGGTACCTGCGTTTTTCATGTGGTTTCTCATAAACTTCTATAATGTTGTACATTTTTGGTACATTTTCTGAAAGCGCACCAAAAATGAGGGACATAATAGAAGTCAATGAGAAACCACATGAAAACCGCAGGTACCCTGCGCTACACCTGCGCTGCGGCCAAACTGCAGTATTGAAGTATACAGTTATCATTATCAATAATAACCCACATAGCCCATGTATATTATATTACATTTAAAACAAAAATCCCCATGCCTGCAATGAAAAGTGAGGCAATGCAAGTGCCAACAGGTGTTATGTCGTTTTTCTATTTTTAGAAACACCATGTCTGCAATAAAACGATCATACATTGAAAATGACAGGTACAAGTACTGTACCTGTGTCTCCTCACTGTTTTTGTTTCCTCACTGTTTTTTCACCTCTACTCATGTTGTTCTTCTCCTCCCCTCAGGGAAACGCGCGCCAGCCAGCATCTACTCTGAGACCCGCGGCTCACACGTCACAGATAGCGGTGCGTGCGCCCGACCCTCCCATAGCAACCGATGACGTAATCGGTTGGCAAGACACAGTCGGAAGGCCCCGCACAGCCAGCACAGCTTCCTGAGTGCCTGTGGCAGCAGGAAGTGAGCTTTACACAACGGACCAGCACCGCTGTAATAACAAATATTAAACAAGTGGCCAGCAGTAGTTAAAACATCAGATGGCTGCCATAGCTGCCTATATTGGGGGTCATTTTGCCGCGGCACACCTGGGGACTCTTCACGGCACACCAGTGTGCCGCGGCACACTGGTTGAGAAACGTTGCTATACACACACTGACACACACACACACACTGACCTATACACACACTGACACACACTGACCTATACACACACACACTGACACACACTGACCTATACACACACTGACACACAGACACACACACTGACCTATACACACACTGACACACACACACACACACTGACCTATACACACACTGACACACACACACTGACACACACTGACCTATACACACACTGACACACACACACTGACACACACTGACCTATACACACACACACTGACACACACTGACACACACACACACACACTGACCTATACACACACTGACACACACACACTGACACACACTGACCTATACACACACTGACACACACACACTGACACACACTGACCTATACACACACACACTGACACACACTGACACACACTGACACACACACACACACACACACACACACACACACACTGACCTATACACACACTGACACACACACACACACTTACCTATACACACACTGACACACACTGACCTATACACACACACACTGACACACACTGACCTATACACACACACACACTGAGACACACACACACACACACACACACACTGACCTATACACACTGACACACTGCATTTTTTACAGATGCTTCTCCTTTTGGCAAAGCAGCGCCGCCGACCAGTGATTTGGGCATTCCCTCGTGCCAATGAGTGGTGGAATGTGACCGTCCCAGGATTCACCCACAGACAGTGGGTGCAGAATTTAAGGATGTCAGAGGAAACCTTCTCATTCCTTTGTGCCAAGCTACGTCCAGTGATGGAAAAGAAAAGCACCAACTTCAGAGCCTGTTTGCCTGTAAGGAAAAGAATTGCCATTGCACTGTGGAAGCTGGCTACCAACAGTGAATACAGGAGTATAGGCCATCTTTTTGGTGTCAGCAAATCATCAGTGTGTCGGTGTGTGCAGGACTTCTGTAAGGCTGTGTGCACATTGCTAGCTCCTGAAATTGTTCATTTTCCTAACAGGGAAAAGCTCAAAGACATGGCTGAGTACTTTGAGAACAGGTGGGGCCTTCCACAGTGTGTTGGTGCTATTGATGGCTCACACATACCAATAATAGCACCACAAGAATACCACACTGACTACTTCAACCGAAAAGGCTGGCATTCCATCGTCCTCCAGGGAGTAGTGGATGGCAAGGGACTATTCTGGAATGTGAATGTAGGAAAGCCTGGGAGTTTGCATGATGCTCGGGTTCTCCGATTGTCAACATTTTGGGATTGGGTTGGCCAGGGAGGCCTGTATCCTGTTAGCACTAAGAACATTTGTGGGGTGAATGTTGGCTATTATGTGCTTGGGGACTCTGCCTATCCTTTACAAAATTGGCTCCTGAAACCATTTCCTGACAATGGGCGCCTAACAACAGAGCAGCAAATCTACAACAAGAAAACATCCAGGGCACGTGTTGTAGTGGAAAATGCGTTTGGAAGACTAAAGGGTAGATGGAGGTGTCTTATGAAGAGGAATGACAGTGACATTCAACTTACAAAATCCATGGTCCTAACGTGCTGTACTCTTCACAATCTTTGTGAAAGCCATGGAGAAGACTTTGACCAGGATTGGAATACATCTCCAGAAGAGCCAGTACCAGTAATAGCAGCACAGGATATGGAAGAAGAGTGCAGCGAAATACGTCAGGCTCTGATGAGGCACCTTAACGTTAACGTTGTTACCGTGAATAATTAAAATCTTTAATTACTTTTTGCTAAATGCTAAATAAAATCAGACATACTCAGAGAAGTCGTTCTTGTTTTTTATTCCACAAAAAAAATCATCTTCATACATATTTTGTAAAAGCAAAATTTTGATAATGTAGAAACATTGTTTACAATAAAGAGCTTGTAAAGGTTTGTTTTTTTATTAAGCTAGTGCAGGGATACGCAATTAGCGGAAATCCAGCTGTTTTGCAGAACTACAAGTCCCATCATGCTTTTGCCTCTGGGTGTCATGCTTGTGACTGTCAGAGTCTTGCTATGCCACATGGGAATCGTAGTTCTGAAACAGTTGGATATCCACTAATTGCATATCCCTAAGCTATTGCATTGTAGTTTTTTTCTTCAATTTCACTACCAATAAATGTTTTTTTTTTTTTTTCTTGGTCTGAATTTCTCACTTCCTGTTCCTCCTTAGTAAGCTGTTCAATAAGCTGTGCTGACTGACTAAACACAGCTCAGATGATGTTGTCAGGTTTACTGAGAAGGAACAGGAAGTGAGAAATTCAGACCAAGAAAAAAAACATCTAAAAAGGAAATTAAAGGAAAAGGTAAACCAAAAATGCCAAGTATATTCGCAATTACATCTACAATGCAAAAATGAGAAGAAATTAAGCGATCGGGGGTGCCCTTTGTTGAAATCCAGGCTCCACCGTCCAAGGGGGGGTGATAACGCAAAGGAGGCAGAAGGGAATCAGAGCAGCAGCACAAAGAAAGCCATGTGCAGCAAGGAGCAAATGTGTCCAATCTTGTGTGATCGCTGATGGCTCAAAGGAGCCTATTAAAAAAAAAATCTAACCTTTAAAACCCACTTTATTTTTAAACGTAAACATGGGTACAGGTCCTGTGCTGCATGAAAGGCACTAATGTCTGGGTGGTGACCTGGGTTGACGATTGGCTCCAATCACTTGAACAAGCTGACCAAGGACACCGAGGAAGGCCTGGTTGAAGGTAGCCAACTGCTCCATCTGCTGCCGGGCAATTTCTGCCTCCTGGCGCATAGCTTCCTGTGCATCCTGACGTAGTGCTTGAAACCGCCTCTCAGAAAGGTTATCCATTCTTTCCAGCTGCCTTTCTTCTGCTGCCCGCATATCCTCCATAACTGTGCGCAGATCCAACTGGAACCTTCTCCTTTCACCTGTAATATACAAAAGACCTAAATATTGCTTTTGGTAACATCTGCCAAACCAATACTGTAAGCTCCTTTCTCATCTGCCCCACTAGACTGTACCACACTGATTCACTGCCACACCTCTGTTCCCCCCGCTCATCTGCTACACCAATACACAGCACTGCTCATCTGCCCACTGCTGAACCCCCTTCTCATCTCTTCTACCACTGTACCTCCTGCTAATCCCCCCCTTCTCATCTCTTCCACCACTGTACCTCATACACATCTCCCCCACAGCTGATCTCCCCCTCCTCATCTATTCAACCACTGTACCTCCTGCACATCTCCCCCACAGCTGGTCCCCCCCTTCTCATCTCTTCCACCACTGTACCTCATGCACATCTCCCCCACAGCTGATCTCCCCCTCCTCATCTATTCAACCACTGTACCTCCTGCACATCTCCCCCACAGCTGGTCCCCCCCTTCTCATCTCTTCCACCACTGTACCTCATGCACATCTCCCCCACAGCTGATCTCCCCCTTCTTATCTATTCCAACACTGTACCTCCTGCACATCTCCCCCACAGCTGATCTCCCCCTTCTTATCTATTCCAACACTGTACCTCCTGCACATCTGCCCCACTGCTGTTTTAGTTTAAGAAAATGCAGTTAAAAATTACTTTATTATCATCATGTCTTACCATTGTGCCTTGGTGCATTGGGAGTACTCTGTAGTTGGCTACTCTGTGGTTGGCTACTCTGTGGTTGGCTACTCTGTGGTTGGCTACTCTGTGGTTGGCTTGAGGAAATACTGCTGCTGTTGCTGCTGAAAGACATTGAAGGTCCATCTTCTGATAAGTTTGATGCATCAGTGGAGAGTCCATCAACTGTTTCTGAAAATAAACATATGGTTAGATATTATATTTTAAATGGTAAGCAGAGCGATATCCTATGCAAAGTTTTAAAAAAAAAAAAACTTACCAAAGGGGTCTACCATAGATTCGAGAATTACAGTTGCAGAGTCCAGACCTCCCTCCCTGCCTTGGTTTGCTGGCCGATGACCGTAAATGGCGTCCATGGCGTCGTACCACCTCCAAGCAGTTGGACAGTTTCCACTACGGCTGTTGGCGTCCTTAATTTTTTTATATTGTGCTTTAAGCTTTTTAAGCTTTGCCCTACACTGGCCCGACGTCCGTTCAAATCCCTCGGCTGCCATCCGCTGAGAAATATCTTTATAGACCTTTTCATTTCTCACTGATCCATCAAGCTCACTCTGAATAACGCCATCGCCGATGATTGCTAAGAACGTAGATAGTTCCTCAGATAACCAGACCCTGCTGTTGTTTGCTGGCATCCTTCTCCTTTATATGGACTAATAAGGCGACGTGGTGATTGTTTGGCGCTTTGCTTTGACGTCAGCATTGATGTTTTCTGACCACCAATCAGTGGAAAGTACTGTGTGACGCCAGTAGCTCCGCCCTAACCGTACCGTTCCATTTTCTATGGACCCACATGAGAAGCAGGACCCTGAATGGTGCGGTACGGTTCGGTTTTATGGCACGCTTTCATAATGGAAACACCCAAAATAGCGTACCGTACCGAACCGTACCGAACCGATCCGCTCAGTGGAAACGTAGCATAGGTGGAACTCTTGAGAAGCTTCCTGCATCCTAGCAACAGAGAACACTAGGTGGAACCCTTGAGAAGCTTGCTGCGTCCTAGCAAAAAAGGATACTAGGTGGAACTCTTGAGAAGCGGCCTGCATCCTAGCAACAGTGGACACTATGTGGAACTCTTGAGAAGCTTCCTGCATCCTAGCAACAGTGGACACTATGTGGAACTCTTGAGAAGCTTCCTGCATCCTAGCAAAAAAGGATACTAGGTGGAACTATTGAGAAGCTGCCTGCGTCCTAGCAACAGAGAACACTAGGTGGAACCCTTGAGAAGCTGCCTGCATCCTAGCAACAGAGAACACTAGGTGGAACTCTTGAGAAGCTGCCTGCATCCTAGCAACAGAGAACACTAGGTGGAACTCTTGAGAAGCTGCCTGCATCCTAGCAACAGAGAACACTATTAGCTATGAGAAAGCATCACATGATGTGAAACATGTCAGCCACCTTTTTCCTGTTGTTCACTTCATTTTGACTGCATCGCTTTGGTTGTTTTTTTGGATTTCATTTGTACAATAAAAACATCGTTTTAAGGAGTGTAGCAGTCCAGGATCTTCTTCTATCTAACATGCCTCCTCCTCTTGATATAACCCAATAAATGCCGCATGACCACATCGCAATGGTGTGCATTACATGCAGTTGTGAGCTGGTCACAGTGCAGCCCCCATTCACTTTGCATTAGAGCCCCATGGACCTGCAATGCACACTATTGCAGCATGGTCGTGCACCATTTAAAGGGTTAAATAAGGCGGTGAGGAGGCAACATATCGCTTCCTCACCCACCACTGTCAAACGTCTCTGAAGAGCAAGCCAGGCACAAATCGCTTCTTCAATGTTGTGCCATGAGCTGTATTTCTAACGCTCACACAGGAAGTCAAGGGGGCAATAAAACTGCGGCTCAACCTAGTCAGTCTCCTAGAAAAGCTACCTGAATCCTAGCAATGGGGGCGATTCACACTGTAACAGTGGCAACAGAGGACACTAGGTGGAACTCTTGAGAAGCTGCCTGCATCCTAGCAACAGAGGACACTAGGTGGAACTCTTGAGAAGCGGCCTGTGTCCTAGCAACAGAGGACACTAGGTGCAACCCTTGAGAAGCGGCCTGTGTCCTAGCAACAGAGGACACTAGGTGGAACTATTGAGAAGCTGCCTGCTTCCTAGCAACAGAGCACACTAGGTGGAATTATTGAGAAGCTGCCTGCTTCCTAGCAACAGAGGACACTAGGTGGAACCCTTGAGAAGCGGCCTGCATCCTAGCAACAGTGGACACTATGTGGAACTCTTGAGAAGCTTCCTGCATCCTAGCAAAAAAGGATACTAGGTGGAACTATTGAGAAGCTGCCTGCATCCTAGCAACAGAGGACACTAGGTGGAACCCTTGAGAAGCGACCTGTGTCCTAGCAATAGAGGACACTAGGTGGAACTCTTGAGAAGCTGCCTGCGTCCTAGCAACAGAGAACACTAGGCGGAACCCTTGAGAAGTGGCCTGTGTTCTAGCAACAGAGGACACTAGGTGGAACCATTGAGAAGCTGCCTGCATCCTAGCAACAGAGAACACTAGGTGGAACCCTTGAGAAGCTGCCTGCATCCTAGCAACAGAGAACACTAGGTGGAACTCTTGAGAAGCTGCCTGCATCCTAGCAACAGAGAACACTAGATGTAACCCTTGAGAAGCTGCCTGCATCCTAGCAACAGAGAACACTAGGTGGAACCCTTGAGAAGCTGCCTGCGGCCTGGCTATAGAGAACACTAGATGGAACCCTTGAGAAGCTGCCTGTGTCCTAGCAACAGAGGACACTATGAGCTATGAGAAAGCATCACATGATGTGAAACATGTCAGCCACCTTTTTTCCTGTTGTTCACTTCATTTTGACTGCATCGCTTTGGTTGTTTTTTTTGGATTTCATTTGTACAATAAAGACATAGTTTTGAGGAGTGCGGCAGTCCAGGATCTTCTTCTATCCAACAGAGGACACTAGGTGGAACTCTTGAGAAGCTGCCTGTGTCCTAGCAACAGAGGACATTATGTGGAACTCTTGAGAAGCTTGCTGCGTCCTAGCAAAAAAGGATACTAGGTGGAACTATTGAGAAGCTACCTGCATCCTAGCAACAGAGGACACTAGGTGGAACCCTTGAGAAGCGGCCTGTGTCCTAGCAATAGAGGACACTAGGTGGAACTCTTGAGAAGCTGCCTGCGTCCTAGCAACAGAGGACACAAGATGAAACTCTTGAGAAGCTGCCTGCGTCCTAGCAACAGAGAACACTAGGTGGAACCCTTGAGAAGCGGCCTGTGTTCTAGCAACAGAGGACACTATGTGGAACCCTTGAGAAGCTGCCTGCATCCTAGCAACAGAGAACACTAGGTGGAACCCTTGAGAAGCTGCCTGCATCCTAGCAACAGAGAACACTAGGTGGAACTCTTGAGAAGCTGCCTGCATCCTAACAACAGAGAACACTAGGTGTAACCCTTGAGAAGCTGCCTGCATCCTAGCAACAGAGAACACTAGGTGGAACCCTTGAGAAGCTGCCTGCGGCCTGGCAATAGAGGACACTAGATGGAACCCTTGAGAAGCTGCCTGTGTCCTAGCAACAGAGGACGCTATGAGCTATGAGTACGCATTACATGATGTAAAACATGTCATCCACCTTTTTCCTGTTGTTCACTTAATTTTGACTGCATCGCTTTGGTTGTTTTTTTTGGATTTCATTTGTACAATAAAGACATAGTTTTAAGGAGTGCGGCAGTCCAGGATCTTCTTCTATCCAACAGAGGACACTAGGTGGAACTCTTGAGAAGCTGCCTCCGTCCTAGCAACAGAGGACACTAGGTGGAACTCTTGAGAAGCTGTCTGGGTCCTAGCAACAGAGGAAACTATGTGGAACTCTTGAGAAGCTGCCTGCGTCCTAGCAACAGAGAACAATAGGTGAAACTCTTGAGAAGTGGCCTGCGTGCTAGTAATGGGGGCGAATCACACTGTAACACTAGGAACAGAGAACACTAGGTGGAACCCTTGAGAAGCTGCCTGCATCCTAGCAACAGGACACTAGGCAGTGACACCAGATTCCTTGAGAAGCAACCTGCATCCTAGCAACTGGGTGATTTACACTGAAACTTTAGCAACAGAGGACACTAAGCAGCATCCTTAAAAGTCATCTGCATCCTAGGAATGGAGGGCACTAGCATCATCCTTGAGAAGCCACCTGCATCCTAGCAACATGGTTATTTACACTGTGACATTAGAAACAGAGAACGCTAGGTGGCGCCCTTGGGGAGCTGCCTACATCCCAGCATCAGAGGGCGCTAAGTGGTGTATTTAAAAGCAACCCACATGCTAGCAATAGATGACACCAGATTCCTTGCAAAGCCATCTGCACCCTAGCAACAGGGCTATTTACACTGTAACACTAGGAACAGAGAACACTAGGTGGCACCCTTGAGAAGCTGCCTACAACCTAGCAACAGAGGACACTAGGCAGTGTCCTTAAAGAGCCGCCTGAATTCTAGCAACTGGGTCATTTACACTGTAACTTTAGCAATAGAGGACACTAAGTGGCATCCCTAAAAGTCACCTGCATCCTAGCAATGGAGGGCACTAGCATCATCCTTGAGAAGCCACCTGCGTCCTAGCAACAGGGCTATTTACACTGTAACACTAGAAACAGAGAACACTAGGTGGCACCCTTGAGAAGCTGCCTGCATCCTAGCATCGGAGGACAGTAGGTGGTCTCTTTAAAAACAACCTGCATCCTAGCAATAGAGGACACCAGATTCCTTGAGAAGCCGCCTGCACCCTAGCAACTGGAACAATTACACTGTAACTTTAGCACCAGAGGACACTAAGCAGTGTCCTTAAAAGTCACCTGCATCCTAGCAATGGAGGGCACAAGTATCATCCTTGAAAAGCCACCAGCGTCCTAGCAACAGGCTATTCACACTGTAACACTAGGAATAGAGAATGCTAGGTGGCGCCCTTGAGAAGCTGCCTGCACTCCTAGCAACAGAGGACACTAGGTGGTCGCAATAAAAGCAACCTGCATCCTAGCAATAGAGGACACTAGATTATTTGATTGACCACCTGCACCCTAGCAACTCGGTAATTTACACTGTAACTTTAGCTGAGCTGTGGATCTCTGCAGCTCCCCCAGAGTTACCATGGGCCTCTTGGCTGCTTCTCTAAAAAAATGCTCTCCTAGCCTGGCCTGTCAGTTTAGGTGGACGGTCATGTCTTGGTAGGTTTGCAGTTGTGCCATATTCTTTCCATTTTCCGATGATGGATTGAACAGAGCTCCGTGAGATGTTCAAAGCTTGGGATAGTTTTATATAACCTAACCATGCTTTAAACTTCTCCACAACTTTATCCCTGACCTGTCTGGTGTGTTCCTTGGCCTTTACAATGCTGTTTGTTTACTAAGGGTCTCTAACAAAGCTCTGAGGGCTTCACAGAACAGCTGTATTTGTACTGAGATTATATTACACACAATTGGACTCTGTTTACTAATTAAATGACTTCTGAAGGCAATTGGTTCCAATAGATTTTAGTTTGGGGTATCAGAGCAATGGGGGCTGAATACAAATACATGCCACACTTTTTCAGATATTTATTTGTAAAAAAATGCGAAAACCATTTATAGTTTATAATTTTCCTTCCACTTCACAATTATGTGCCACTTTGCGTTGATCCATTACATAAAATCCCAATAAAATACATTTTAGTTTTCGGTTGTAACATGAGAAAATGTGGAAAATTTCAAGGGGTATGAAACTTTTTCAAGACACTGTATTTATGGACTGTATTTTGACTCAGTTTTATAATTGAATAGGATGCTATTCCTGTGAGGTGATCATTCACTTAAAAGGGTTGTAAACTCTCAGGCCTCGTACGCACCACCGGATCTGTCCATTGGGATTTATCCGCGGATCAGTTCCAGCAGACAAATCCGGTCGTGTGTACGGCCTAGCGGACATTTTTCGGCGGAGATTTCTCCAGCCGACGGTTTTCAAGCGGATAAAAATTTCTTAGCATGCTAAGAAATCTATCCACTGGAAACCTGTCCGTTGGACTGATCCGGTCGTCTGTACAGACTCACCGGATAAGTCCAAGCGATCCCCATCCCTCGCATGCGTCGAAGTGATTCGACGCATGCGTGTAAATATTTACCTTCCAGGGTCGCGCACGTCACCGCGTCATCGTCGTGGCGACGGCGCGGCCACGTCACCGCGTATGTTTTCCGCGGGGATTTTGATCTGATGGTGTGTACAGCCATCAGATCATAATCGGGAGCAGAAATGTCCACGGATATCCTCTCGTGTGTACAGGGCCTCATGTATTTTCACCTTAATGCATCCTATGCATTAAGGTGAAAAAACTTCTGTCAGTCACCGCTCCCCCCCTGTTTTACTTACCTGAGCCCTGGAATGTCCCACGGCGAGGACGAGCCATCTCTCTGCCCGGGGTTCTCGGCACTTGATTGGATAGATTGATAGCAGTGCAGCCATTGGCTCCCACTGCTGTCAATCAAATCCAATGACGTGGGCACCGGGGGGGCGGGGCTGAGTCCTGCATTCGGCGGCTATGGATGCCAAATGCTGGACACAGGACGCGCCCGCAAGGTAACCCCCCGGGAGAGAGACTCCTAGGGGGTTATCTGATGCGGGGAGGAGCCACGAGAGCCGCCAGAGGTTCAATTAAAATCTTGTGACTTTGTAGTGAAAATGCAGTGAATCCACCACCATCAGGGCCGGATTCCAGACAAGGCCAACAAGGCCAGGCCTCGGGGCGGCAATGAGTGCAGGGGCGGCACTGCGGCTGAGAGTAGAGGACACTTTTACTTTCATATCGGGAGTTCCCCCCCTGTCATGCGGATGGTGAGAGGAGAAAAAACAGAGGGAAGAGGAGGTGAGATAGTTCTTGGCAGCAGCACCCCCCCTCCCGATTCTCAATTTCATTTTGTCATTTTCGGCAGCAGTACCCCCCCCCCCGCTTCTCAGTGTCCGGCCGGAAAAGTCCCCCGGCGGATAATGTCCCCCCTATTTCTTGCGCAGGCGGGGGCGGCATTGAAGGACCTGGCCTTGGGGCGGCAAAGGGAGTAAATCCGGGCCTGACCACCATACAACGTAGACGTTTACCAGCTGCTCAAGTTTTAGATGTTGGTCTGGTCAGCAGGCACGATGAGCCGTTCAGCCAGGAACGTGGATGGTGGTAGAAGTTTTGGACCCATACACGATTTAACTGGTATTGAGGTGATAGCAGTGTAGTTAAAGGTAAAAACATCCATTCAGTCCAGGCTTCAGTCTCATATAATGTGATTCAGAGGTGCGGTGTTCTCCATTAACCACATGGCGCCCAGGGTACGTCATTTGACGTCTTGGTCTTTGTGGTGGTATATCTGAATGATGGGTGCAGCTACAGGAATCATTCAGATATTGCAGTTTTCAGCCGGCGATTCCCTTCACCATAAGAATGATCATAGCGGCTGTTCTGCCGCTTGATCGTTCTTACGGGCGCGAAAGGGGACGCCGGTGTAGTGTCACAGTTTGCTGCCTATCCTAGAATGCTGCGGATGTCACGTGGCGGGCAACTGCGCATGCGCGATGCGTTCCAAACGCAAGTGCGATTCGTTCCAATGGATTTTCGACAGTACACACCAGCGAACCCGGCATTCAGGGCGACATGGATTTAGAGGAAAGTGGCCAGTCGGCCTCACGTCCTCACTTCGCTCGGACGGCTCTCTCCACTCGCTCGGCCTCCTGGCTCTTTTTTTTAACATCCTCCAATCCACGGGGATGTTAACCACAAACATAATCTAATGCATTTTTATAACACTGATCGCTATAAAAATGCCAATGGTCCCAAAAATGTGTCAAAAATGTCCGAAGTGTCCGCCATAATGTCGCAATACCGAAAAAAAAATCGCTGATCGCCGCCATTACTAGTAAAAAAAAATATTAATAAAAATGCCATAAAAATACCCCCTATTTTGTAAACGCTATAACTTTTGCGCAAACCAATCAATAAACGCTTATTGCGATTTTTTTTTACGAAAAATATGTAGAAGAATACGTATCGGCCTAAACTGAGGAAAATTTTTTTTTTTTTTATATTTTTGGGGGATATTTATTACAGCAAAAAGTAAAAAATATTCATTTTTTTCAAAATTGTCGTTCTATTTTTGTTTATAGCGCAAAAAAAAAAAAAACGCAGAGGTGATCAAATACCACCAAAAGAAAGCTCTATTTGTGGGAAAAAAAGGACGCCAATTTTGTTTGGGAGCCACGTCGCACGACCGCGCAATTGTCTGTTAAAGCGACGCAGTCCCGAATCGCAAAAAGTACTCTGGTCTTTGGGCAGCAATATGGTCCGGGGGGTAAGTGGTTAAGGAAAGAGCCTGGATGCCGACCGAGGTTTTACTGGTGTGCACTGTCGTAAATCCATTGGAACGCATCGCATTTGCGTTTGGAATGCATCGCGCATGCGCAGTTGGCCGCCACGTGACTTCCGGAGCATTCTAGGATAGGCAGCAAACTGTGACAATACACCGGCCCCGGGTTGTGATCATAGAAATTCTCTATGATCGTCGGAGGCCAGCGCGGTGTTATGACGTCACGCCCGGCCTCTGCATCCCAAAAAACAGTGCCACTTCGGCTGTGAAGCAGTGATCTTTTTCATTTTTTTAGGCTTCCCAGTGGTCTAGAGGTGAGATGTGAGGTCTTTTTGACCCCATATCTCACTGTAAAGAGGACCTGTCATGTCATATACCTATTACAAGGGATGTTTACATTCCTTGTAATAGGAATGAAAGTGATCAAAATTTTATTTTATTTTTTTAAAGTGTCAAAATAGAAAAAAAAAAATAAGTAAAATTAACAATACATTTTTTTTTTAAAGTGTCCCTGTCCCTGTGTGCTTGCACGCAGAAGTGAACGCATACGCAAGTCCCGACCACACATGTGAGGTGTTGGAGCAAACGTTAGAGCGAGAGCAATAATTCTAGCCCTAATCCTCCTCTGTAACTCAAAACATGTAACCAGTAAAAAATTTCAAAGGGTCGCCTATGGGAATTTTTAATTAGCGAAGTTTGGCGCTATTCCACGGACGTGTGCAATTTTGAAGCGTGACATGTTAGGTATCTATTTACTCGGCGTAACTTCATCTTTCACATTATGCAAAATTGGGCATCACTTACTGTTCTTTTTTTAAAGCATGAAACTGTTTTTTTTCCCCAAAAAAAGCGAGTTTGAAAAATTACTGCGCAAATATTGTGCAAGATAAAAAGTTGCAATGACCGCCATTGTTTTCTCTAGGTTCTCTGCTAAAATATATATATATGCATTGAATCTATCTATTGTCGCTGCTGCCGCCCCCTATTTAGGTGTTTGGCCCCTTGTCGGGCATTGGGCATCTGAATTACAGCGGTGGGGGTGTTTTTGGAAGTGCCTGATTAGAATTGTCGGCTCTAATAAGCAGCCTGATTAGAGCCGGTGGGTTCTAATAGGCTTCCAAATTGTTAAACAGCGGGCGCACTGCTGTGCATTCGCTGTTTACACATTGCTGTGTTAGGGAATCAAATAAATCACTTCCCTAAAGCCCCATACACACCATCAGATTATCTGCAGATTTTTGTCTTCAGATTTACCAAAACCATGTAGTACAAGGGCCTGCCTGATTGCATACAAATTGAAACTCTTAAGGTTTGACCTCATATTATATGGTTTTGGTAAATCTGAAGACAAAAATCTGCAGAAAATCTGATGGTGTGCATGGGGCTTTACACTGACCCGCCTCTCAGCCAAACAGGTGCATCGCGTCTGGTTACCTGTCACCTGATTGGCTGAAGCGTCAGGGGCTGTGATTGGATGCGTCCAATCATAGCGGAAGAGGACGGGAGAAGACATTGAGGATTCGGAGGGAGCGTGGAGGAATGCGCTGACCCGAGACAGGTAAGTGTCGGATGGTGGGGGATGGCACACTGGCAACATTTGATGGGGCAAACTGGCAGCAATTAATGGGGCAAACTTGCGGCAATTGATGGGGCAAACTGGCGGCAATTGATGGGGCAAACTGGCAGCAATTAATGGGGCAAACTTGCGGCAATTGATGGGGCACACTGGCGGCAATTGATGGGGCACACTGGCGGCAATTGATGGGGCAAACTGGCAGCAATTGATGGGGCAAACTGGCGGCAATTGATGGGGCAAACTGGCGGCAATTGATGGGGCAAACTTGCGGCAATTGATGGGGCAAACTTGCGGCAATTGATGGGACAAACTGGCGGCAATTGATGGGGCAAACTGGCGGCAATTGATGGGGCACACTGGTGGCAATTGATGTTTACAGTAGCTGTGTTAGAGGGCACAGTGGCGGCAATTTATGTGTACAATGGCTGCGTTTGATGGCACAGTGGCTGCGTTTGATGGGCACAGTGGCTGTGTTTAATGGCACAGTGGATGCGTTTAATGGAAACAGTGGTGGCAATTGATGGGCACAGTAGCTGCGTTTGATGGGCACAGTGGCTGCAATTTATGATTTTTCTTTACAGTTTGTTTGCGCCCCCCCCCCCCAAAAAAAATTTGAGCACCAGCCGCCAATGAGGCAAATGACCCAAGAAGATCCCTGCCCATTGGCTGAGATACTCCATCTATTCCTAATCTGTCCTTGCAATGCCCTTGACTTATCTAATGCCACCAGATACCCGGCCATCTAGTGACTTTAATCTAGGACACATACTAATAACACAGGTTCTGTGGTTGATTAATGGTAATTAAACTCAGGACCTGTGTAATTAATATGTGTCTTAGATTAAAGGGATGATGTCGCAACCCTACTAGTGACAGAAGTGAGAAGTGCATCAATTCCAGAATTAGGGTGGAATCAATTGATCTCCTGACAATTGGCCAAGGCAACTATACTTGGCAGGTAAATTTACTAGCAACCCTGCCTTAATATCATGGTGTTACATCCATTACATATCATTATCATTATGACATCAGAAGCTGACTCCTATCCACATTAGTTGGATTAAGTTTTATTAGGCACTCGTCTGGATTGGAATACCTCGGATTTCACCCAGCAGGTCACCCAGCTCTTATGCCATGCATATCTAGGCTGCATTCTTGCGATGCCCGCTAGGGGGCGCTCCCATTGTGGTCAGCGCATAGTATGCAAATTGCATACTAACACCGATTCACAATGTTGCGCGAGCCCTGCGTACGCAATTTACGTCGTTTCCGTACGGCGTGTTTAGCGTAAGGCTGCCCCTTCTAATAGAAGGGGCAGCCAATGCTAAAATATACCCGTCGTTCCCGCGTTGCGACGTTCCAATTTTACGTAATTTGCGTAAGTGATTCGTGAATGGCGCCGGACGCCATTCACGTTCACTTTGAAGCAAATGACGTCCTTGCGACGTCATTTGCCGCAATGCACGTCGGGAAAGTTTCCCGACGGAACATGCGCTCTACGCTCGGTGCGGGAGCGTGCCTAATTTAAATGATTCCCGCCCCCTACGGGATCATTTACATTAGGCGCCCTTACGCAGGGCAAGTTTACACAGCGCACACGCAATTTACGGAGCTACTGCTCCGTGAATCGCGGGTAGCGCAGTAAATTTGCGGGGGCGCAGGGCAAAAACGCTGCCCTGCGCCTCCGTAAATAAGGGGCAAATCTACCTGAATCCGGGCCATAGATTTCATGCATTGCACGCATCTATGTTATTATCGCCGCTGCCGCTGTTCTGTTCAGATGGTCGGCGCTCATGTCCGGCCATCTGAATAACGGCAGCTGGTTGGCTGTACGGAAGTGCCTATCAGAGCCAACGGCTCTGATAGGCTTTTCCAAGTACAGCCCTCGGGTCCCGGAAGCTTATACAAGGAACGCACTAGGGATGCGCTCCTTGTATAAGACTGACAGGAGTCTCAGCCAATCAAGTTGGCCGTATATGGCTACCGGTAACCTGATTGGCTGAGACGCCTGTCAGTCATCGAGCGCGGTAGTAAAGGTGACTCCAGTAAAGGTAAGTGCCCGGCTGGGGGGGAAAGGGGCAATTTACAGGGCACAGCGGCGACGAAGGGCACAGTCAGTGACATCAATGGGCACAGTGGCGACAATAGGCACAGTGGAGACAATGGGCACAGTGGGGACAATTAAAGGGCACAGCGGCGACAATTAAAGGGCACAGCTGTGACAATTAAAGGGCACAGCTGTGACAATTCAAAGGCACAGTGGTGACAATTGATGGCACAGTGGCTGTGTTTGATGGCATGGCACAGTGGCTGCGTTTGTTGGCATGGCACAGTGGTGACAATTGATGGCACAGTGGGTACGTTTGATGACATGGCACAGTGGTGCGAATTGATGGCACAGTGGCTGCGTTTGATGGCATGGCACAGTGGTGACAATTAATGGCACAGTGGCTGCGTTTAATGGCATGGCACAGTGGCTGCGTTTGATAGCATGGCACAGTGGTGACATTTAATGGCACAGTGGCTGCGTTTGATGGCATGGCACAGTGGTGACATTTAATGGCACAGTGGCTGCGTTTGATGGCATGGCACAGTGGTGACAATTAATGGCACAGTGGCTGCGTTTGATGGGCACAGTGAGGCTGCAATTTTTTTTTTCGTTTGCGCCCCCCCAAAAATTTTGAGCACCAGCCGCCACTGCATCCTTCCTATATAAAATAAGTTGTTAGAGAAGATCAGATTAGAAAAATCACTGATTGGCTCTTTATTAATTCACTTGAATATATGCATATGAATTTGTCTGATCTACAGACAGTCGAGTGACTTGGGAATCAGAGGAATGAAAAAAAAAATCACAATTTACAAATTTGCCTAAAGTATTTATTATAAAACCTTCATAATAACATCTTTCCCTAAAAGCTGGTTTAGTCCGTTTTTTTTATTTTGTTTATGCAAGAAGCCCGGTACATTTTCGTCTTCACTTCTGGGCAATTTTATATATTGAGTTTCTGATACTAAAGAGAAGCTTCAGCCCGGCGGTTTCAGCGATGGGGTGGTTGGGAGTGATGGGGGAATGGAGGGGATTGGCGGGGGTTATTGGGTGTTTGTCAGGAGAAAGGCTGGTGTTAGCACTGCAATCATCACGACACCATGGTTGATATGGTGTCAGGTGTCAGGATGATTGAAGTACACTATTTCTATTATTACATTGTGATATATAATAAAATATTACAACTCACCATAATGCCGAATCAGTGGGAGCCCTGAGTGTCACCGTAGCCTGCCACCATATGCAGTGTGTCACTTGTCACCGTAGCCTGCCATCAGATGCAGTGTGTCCAGTGGCGGCTGGTGCTCAAAATTTTTCATCAATTGCAGCCTCACTGTGCCCATCAAACGCAGCCACTGTGCCCAGGAATTGCCAACACTGTGCCCATCAAACGCAGCCACTGTGCCCATCAAACGCAGCCACTGTGCCCATCAAACACAGCCACTGTGCCCATCAAACGCAGCCACTGTGTCATAAAATTGTCACCACTTTGCCATAAAATTGTCGCCACTGTGCCATGCCATCAAACCCAGCCACTGTGCCATGCCATCAAACCCAGCCACTGTGCCCATCAATTGTTGCCACTGTGCCATGCCATCAAATGCAGCCACTGTGCCCATCAATTGTCGCCACTGTGCCATGCCATTGTCACCACTGTGCCCATCAATTGTCGCCACTGTGCCATGCCAAAGGTAGCCACTGTGCCATGCCATTGTCGCCACTGTGCCCATCAATTGTCGCCACTGTGCCATGCCAAACGCAGCCACTGTGCCATGTCATTGTCGCCAGTAACCAGATCCGGTGAACCTGATTGGCTGAGATGCGTGTCAGTGATAACCAGGGAACTCACACCCCGTGGGTCCCCTGGTTAGCTATTTGGAAGCCGATTACTGCCCACAGGCTCTGATAGACACTTCCACAGCTGCCGTTATTCAGATGGCCGGCGCTCGCCAGGGGGCCGTCCATCCGAATAGTGGGCGGCGCCGGCGACATTACATAGATTCATGCAATGCATGAATCTATGTATTGTTTTTAGTGGCGGTGCAGGAGCGAGAGGGGGCGGCGCTCCTGCACCCACTATGGATGCACCGCCACTGAGCGTGTCACTTGTCACCGTAGCCTGCCATCAGATGCAGTGTGTCACTTGTCACCGTAGCCTGCCATCAGATGCTGTGTCACTTGCCACAGTCATCTGCCACCAGATGCTCATGTTACTTGCCACTATCTCCTGCCACCAGATGCAGTTAATCACTTGCCACTGTCACCTTCCACCAGATGCTGCATGTCACTTGTCACTGTCGCCTGCCACCATCACCCGTGACCAGATGCAGTGTCTCACTTTCCCCTGTCGCCCGCCACCAGATGCTGCATGTCACTTGCCACCATCACCAGTGACCAGATGCTGCATGTCACTTGCCACTATCACCTGCGACCAGATGCTGCGTGTCACCTGCCATTATAGCCTGCCACCAAATGCAGTGTGTTACTTTGCCATGTCACCTGCCACCAGATGCTGCATGTCACTTGCAACCATCGTCTGCTACCAGATGCTGCGTATTACTTGTCACCGTTACCTGCCACCAGATGCTGTGTGCCACTTGCCATGAACACCTGCCATCGTTGCCCTCGACCAGATGCTGCGTGTCACTTCCCACCATCACCTGAGACCAAATGCTGTGTGTCACTTGCCACCATCGCCTGCCACCAAATGCAGTGTGTCACTTTCCCATGTCACCTGCGACTAGGTGCTGCTTGTCACTTGCCACCGTCACCTGTGACCAAATGCTGCGTGTCACTTGCCACCTTCACCTGCGACCAGATGCTGTGTGTGACTTGCCACTGTCACATGTGACCAGATACTGCGTGTCACTTGCCACTGTCACCTGCCACCAGATACAGTGTGTCACTCTTCCCTGTCACCAGATGGAAATGGGAAGGAGCGGTATACATACCGCTCCTCTCACCGCTCCAAAGATGCTGCTTGCAGGAGATATTTTTTCTCTCCTGCCAGCGCATCGCCTCAGTGTGAAAGCCCTCCGGCCTTCACATTGAGAAGGCTGGGCAGGAGTTTTTCAGGCGGTATAGCAGCGCTATTTTTAGCGCTGTAACGCTTGAAAAACTCCTCAAAAGGGGCCTAAGTGTGATCTCCCAATCCTCGTATAATGCAGCCAACCTGGAACAATACTTACCTTCCTTCCCAATCCAGGGATGGGACATTTTTTCTTATCCTGCAAATGCTTGCTGTGACCCTATTCATTAGACATTTGTTTCGTTTTGATTCATTATTTACATAAATTTGTTTAGTTAAAGTGGTGTTCCGCCTAAAAAAAAATATATAAAAAATCAGCAGCTACAAATACAGCAGCTGCTGACTTTTAATAAATGGACACTTACCTGTTCAGGGTGCCCGCGATGTCGGCATCTGAAGCCAATCAATCGCTCGGGTCTCGGGTGCCCCCGCCGCCATCCTCGGTGAGGGAATCAGGAAGTGCGGCTTCACTTCCCAGTTCCCTACTGCGCATGCGCGAGTCGCGCTGCGCGTCCTCACTGGGACCTGTGTGTTTCCCAGAAAACAGCGGGGGAGGACAGAATAGGCGGCGGAAGTGGCGTAGGGCACCGCAATCACCACGGTGATCTATGCCAGGAAGTGGGAGCAAATACCTGTATTACACAGGTATTTGCTCCCCCCTCCCTCCTGAAAGGTGCCAAATGTGACACCGGAGGGGGGGGGGGGGGAGGATTCCAAAAAGTGGAAGTTCCATTTTTGGGTGGAACTCCACTTAAAATTTGTGTAATTTGTTTAGTTAATTTTCATAATTTGTTCTGTTTATTCTAATTCGAATAGATTCAAATTTGGCATTCGAGAGGTTATCTTGTTTTTCTGCACACTATTAATAGTTACAATGTACAGTATTAGTTATCCAAAACATTGCTTTGATAAACATTTGCGCAGACATCATGGGTTCCACGTCTCAGAAACACCAGGAGGATGAAGGTGGCCCCAAGCAAAATCCTGTTTGTCGCCTCAATGTCATATGTGGTGCAGTGGCGGTGCGTCTATAGAGGGCGCTGGAGCGCCGCCCCCTCTGGCTCTCGCACCGCCACTGAATAACATAGATTCATGCATTGTTATTGCATGTTATTGTTGCCGGCCGCTGCCGCAACTATTCAGATGGCCGGACGGTGAGCGCCGACTACCTGAATAATGGCAGCTGGTTGGCTGTGCGGAAGTGCCTATCAGAGCCAGCCCTCGGCTCCCGGAAGCTTATCCTCGGGACGTACAGGAGGTTGGATAAGACTGACGGCCGTCTCAGCCAATCAGGTTCACCGATTCTGGTTATCGGTAACCTGATTGGCTGAAGCGTCATCGAGGGCGGGAGAAGACATCGAGGGAAGTGGAAGGAGAAAGGTAAGTGTCGGGCGGGGGGGTATTTTACAGGGCACAGCGGCGATAATGGGCACAGAGGCGACAATGGGTACAGTGGTGACAAAGGGCACAGTGGCATCAATGGGTACAGTGGTGACAATGGGCACAGTGGCAACAATTAAAGGGCACAGTGACATGCACAGTGGCAACAATGGGCACAGTGGTGACAATTAAAGGGCACAGTGGTGACAATTGGCACAGTGGCGACAATTGATGGCACAGTGGCTGCGTTTGATGGCATGGCACAGTGGTGACAATTGATGGCACAGTGGCTGTGTTTGATGGCATGGCACAGTAGTGCGAATTGATGGCATAGTGCAGGGGTGGCCAACCAGTGGCCCGGGGGCCACATGTGGCCCGCGGAGCCCTCTGATGTGCCCCGCGACCTCCTGCTCTGGAATGAGGGGTTGGCGCCCAGCCCAGGTTGCCAACCATCCATACCACAGCATTAGTGTTGTGAATGAAGCTGGTGGTAGAGTAAGAAAGCAGCTGCAGAGCAGAGCCCTATATGCCAATGCTTCCTGTATAGCGCCAGCTTTTGCCACAGGCGGAGTCTATGGCAAAGTTCAGCTAACTCGCAGGATAAACACAGGTGCAGTACGCTGCAGACATAGGCAAACCGTAGCACATCAGTGTGAAAGCAGTCTTAGGCCCTTTTCATACGATCGGGCTGACCCAATCGGATCCTCAATTCACCTCTATAGAAGGGCAGATGTAAACACAATTTTGTCCGCTTACGCCTACCTACCTCCAATCCGCCAAAAAAAAACCAGAAGGGAATTTGTCCCCTTCCATCTGGGTGGATCGGATCGAAGGGCCTAAAGAATAGCAGTGACCTGTCATCCCCCCGCTTCGCTCATTGTGACCCTCGACTGGTTACCAAGTTGCTGAAGTGGCCCTCGCTCTTCAAAAGGTTGGGCACCCCTGGCATAGTGACTGCGTTTGATGGCATGGCACAGTGGTGACAATTGATGGCACAGTGGCTGCGTTTGATGGCAGGGCACAGTGGTGACAATTGATGGCACAGTCGCTGCATTTGATGGCATGGCACAGTGTTGACAATTGATGCCGCAGTGGCTGCGTTTGATGGCAGGGCAGAGTGGTGACAATTGATGGCACAGTGGCTGCATTTGATGGGCACAGTGAGGCTGCAATTTTTTTATTTTTTTTCGTTTGCGCCCCCCCCCCCCCCAAAATTTTGAGCTCCAGCCGCCACTGATGTGGTGCCTATCTCCAGTCAGTGTCCTTGATCACTGCTATATATATATATATATATATACACCATAGTTTGTGGACTCTATAACTTTCCTACCTACAGACTAAAAAATATACACTGATTTGGGTTATTTTCACCAAAGAAATGTAGCAGAATACAGTTTGGCCTCAATTTACGAAGAACAATTTTTTTATTTTTCCAAATTTTATAACAGAAACTAATAAAAACACATTTTATTTTCAAAATATTCAGTCTTTCTTTGTTTATTTAGCATGTTTGTTTATTTTATTGTCAATCAAAATGCAACAGCACTGAAAGCTGAAATTGGCCTGGGCAGGAAGAGGGTGAACGTGCCCAATATTAGCACGGAGCCCAACTCAAAAGGGGAAGCTTCACTTGTCTGCCTCCTCCCCCCCCCCCTCTCTCTGCTGCAACATTTGGCACCTTTCGGGAGGGGAGCGGGTATCTGGTTTTGACAGGTACCCGCTCCCACTTCCTGGTGAGTTCGCCATGGTGAACTCAGCCGTAAGTTCGACCCCCTCCTCCTTTCACAAAAGCGCAGCACGCTCCGCGCATGCGCAGCAGGGAACCAACTGCCGGTTTTCCTTAACTTAGATGGCAGCTCCAGCACCCGACAGCGGATGAAAAAATCGGCTCGGGTGAGGATAACTCTGGATTCATGGACAGGAAAGTGCCCTAATATTAAATGTCAGCAGCTACAGAATTAGATTTTTTTGGAAGGAGCCCGGAGCCCCTCTTTAAGCACTTTCCGCCCGGCCTATAGCAGAATGATGGCCGGGCGGTGGTTCAGTTACCCAGACTGGACATCATATGACGTCCAGCAGGATAACAGCCACCGTGCGACCGTGGGGGGCGCGCGATGCGGCAATCGACGGTACAGCATGTAGGCCTGACACCCCGCTACACCGATCTAGATAAAGAGCCTCTGACGGAGGCTCTTTACCATGTGATCAGCCGTTGATCGGCTTTTCCTCACTCGCTTCTGACAGACGCGAGTAGAGGAGAGCCGATCGGCTGCTCTCCTGACAGGGGGGTCTGTGCTAAACGTTTATCAGTGCAGCCCCCTCTCTAGGACCACAAAGATGCCCCCAGGGATGGCCACCCACACTGGACTACCAGGTATGCCACCCTAGACCACCAGGGATATGCTAATCAGTGCCCAGGCAGCTGCCAATTAATTCCCATCCACAATGCCTGCAAGTGCCAGTGCCACTAGGGATGCCTATCAGTGCCCATCAGTGCCACATATCAGTGCAGCCTATCAGTGCTACCCATAAGTACTGCCTTTCAGTGCCCATCCGTGCTGCATATCAGTGCCACCCATCAGTGTCACCTACCAGTGGCCATCAGTGCCACCTCATTGGTGCCACCTAATCGGTGCTGCCTTATCAGTGCCCGTCAGTGCCACTTACAACATTTTATAACAGAGACAAAAGAAAAACCTTTGGGTCTTTATTTTTATTTGTTTAGCAAAAAATAAAAACCACAGAAGTGATCAAATACCACCAAAACAAAGCTCTATTAGTTTGAAGAAAATTATAAAAATTCTGATTGGGTACAGTGTTGTATGACCGCGCAATTATGATTTAAACAGCGACAGCGCTGAAAGCTGAAAATTGGCCTGGGCAGGAAGGGGGTGTAAGTGCCCGGTATTGAAGTGGTTAAAGGCTGCACATTGCTATCTCTGCTTCTCCAATTGTCTGACTGCAGTTTACTCAGAGCTCTTGCTCGCCATCTTGTGGTATCAAGGTGGAGGCAACTTTACATATGAATAGAAGAAATTAAAACAGTCAAAACGTTATTATTATTATTATTATTATTATTATTATTCAGTGTCTATATAGTGCAAACAGTTTGCTCGGAATAAAGAAAGACAGGTACATTTATAACACAAAGGCTCTGCTCCTAAGAGCTTACAATCTAAGGGCCAGATTCACAGTGGAGATACGACGGCGTTTCTCCTGATACGCCGTCGTATCTCTGTTTCTATCTATGCGACTGATTCATAGAATCAGTTACGCATAGATATCCCTAAGATCCGACAGGTGTAATTGTTTTACACTGTCGGATCTTAGGATGCAGTACCGCGGCCGCCGCTGGGGGGAGTTTGCGTCGTAAACCAGCGTCGGGTATGCAAATAAGGAGTTACGGCGATTCCCGACGGATTTTCGCGTTCGCTACGTCGCCGCTAGTCTAGTTTCCCGTCGCAAAGTTAGTCGTTTTTTTTGGTGCCTTAACTTTACGCAGCAATCGTATTGATGTGTAAAGTATGGCCGTCGTTCCCGCGTCGAAATTTAAAAAATAACGTCGTTTGCATAAGCCGTCCGGGAATACGGAATTACGCTACGCGCGTCGCCGTTCAAAAAAATTACGTCACGGCGCGCAAAACACGGCGGGAGTTAAGAAACGGAGCATGCGCAGTAGGTCCGGCGGGGGGGCGCGCCTAATTTAAATGGCACACGCCCATTTGAATTGGCCCGCCTTGCGCCGGAGGCCGCCGGCGTAGTTTTCATCGCAAGTGCTTTGTGAATCAGGCACTTGCGATGACAACTTGCGGCGGTGTAACGTATCTACGATACGTTACGCCGCCGCAGTTCTATGTGAATCTGGCCCATATAATCTAAGAGTCTGCATGGGTCATATTTATATAAAAAGATTCATTCCAGGCAAGTTTCTAGCTAAGCCTAGATTGGAATTTACTCTCCAGAGCGCGTAATTCAAATGATCCGGGTAGGGGGCGTGGATCATTTAAATTAGGCGTGTTCCCGCGCCGAACGTACTGCGCATGCGCCGTCCCTAAAATTTCCCGACGTAAGTCATTTTCGTCGTAACGTTGCTCCTGCTATTAGGAGGCGCAGCCAATGTTAAGTATGGACGTCATTCCCGCGCATTGCGGTAAATGACGTCGCAAGGACGTCATTGGTTTCGACGTGAACGTAAATGGCGTCCAGCGCCATTCACGGACGACTTACGCAAACGGCGTAAAGTTTTCAAAATCGCGACGCGGGAATGACGTCCATACTTAACATTGGCTGCGCCTCCTAATAGAAGGAGCAACGTTACGACGAAAATGACTTACGCAAACGACGTAAAAAACTACCTCCGGGCGCACGTACGTTTGTGAATCGGCGTAAGTATGTAATTTGCATACTCTACGCTGTCAACTACGGAAGCGCCACCTAGCGGCCAGCGTGAGAATGCACCCTAAGATACGACGGCGTAAGAGACTTATGCCAGTCGTATCTTAGGCTAATGTTGGCGTATCTAGCTTTCTGAATACAGAAAGTAGATACGCCGGCGCAGCTTAGCAATTACGCGGCGTATCTATGGATACGCCGGCGTAATTGTTCTGTGAATCTACCCCCCTGTCTTTAAGGGCTTGGTCACACTAGGTGCAGAAGGATTGCGTTGGGCGGCTATTCCAGTGCAGTCCTACCGCAAGTCAAGGCAAAATGGCTTGTCTCTTACCTACCTGGTTCACACACCGCGCTGTGATAGTGTGCGGCTGGTGTGTGCGAGGCAATCCACCGCGGCCAATAGAACTTAAAGCCGTGTTCCAGCCGCAATTTCTTTTTTTATAAAAGTCAGCAGCTACAAACACTGTAGCTGCTGATTTTTAATAAGGACACTTACCTGTCCTAGGCGCCCGCGATGTCGGTCCCCCCGAGGCCGATCCCTCGATCGTGGCAGGTCCCGGCGCTGCCATCCTCACTAAGGGTAACAGGCAGTGGAGCCTTGCGGCTTCGTACTGCGCATGTGCGAGTCACGCAGTGGGGCAGATTCAGGTACCGCTGCGCACTCCTTACGGAAGCGCAGCGTCCCGTTTTTGCCCTGCGCCCCCGCAAATTATTTACGCTACGCTTCATTCACGAAGCAGTAGCCACGTAATTTGCGTGGGCGCTCCTCAAAAATGCCCGGCGTAAGGGCGCGTAATTTAAATGATCCCGTAGGGGGCGTGGATCATTTAAATTAGGCGCGTTCCCGCGCGGAACGTAGTGCGCATGCTCCGTCGGGAAACTTTCCCGACGTGCATTGCGGCAAATGACGTCGCAAGGACGTCATTTGCTTCAAAGTGAACGTGAATGGCGTCCAGCGCCATTCACGATTCACTTACGCAAACGACGTAAAATTTAAACTTTGCGACGCGGGAACGACGGGTATACGTAGCATTGCCTGCCCCTGCTATTAGCAGGAGCAGCCTTACGCGAAACCCGATGTACGCAAACGACGTAAACTGCGTACGCAGGGCTCGCGTAGGGTTGTGAATCTGCGTTAGTATGCAATTTGCTTACTATACGCTGACCACAACGGGAACGCCCCCTAGCGGCCAACGTAAGAATGCAGCCTACGATATGCTAGTCATATCTTAGGCTGCCGTCGGCATAAGGAGGTTCTTGAATCAGGAGCATTCGAAACGCCGGCGCAAGTAAGCAATTGCGCTGCGTAACTATGGTTACGCAGACGCAATTGCTTCTTGAATCTGGGCCAATTGTTTTCTGAATGGGCGGCTGTTCTCTGGGATACACACAGTTCACCAGAAGACACATCGCTCCATTCCCCAGCAGACAACGCAAGGAGGACGAGGAAGAAGACCTGCCGCGGACTGGGAAGAGGCAGATTAGGAAGATCTGCCTAGCAACCACAATTTCTGGTAAGTAAAAAAAAATATTTTTTTCAAAAAAATATTTGGAGCATTTTTATGTAATTTTTATTTTTTTAGGGTGGACTTCCGTTTTGTGATATGTCTGTGTTATTTCAATAAAGCTTGCTAAAAAAAAAGTGAACAGTCATCTCACTGTGTGGCTAGGGTTGCCACCTCCTACCTTTAAAACCAAACGCATATGAGTTATACAGGTTCTGTGGCTGATTAACCACTTCCCGCCCGGTCAATAGCAAATTGACATCCGGGAAGTGGTTCTGTTATCCTGACTGGACGTCTATTGACGTCCAGCAGGATAACATGCCGGCGCAGCGCGGCGATCGGTGATGCAGGGTGTCAGTCTGATCCCGGCGGAGGCTCTTTACCATGTGATCAGCCGTGTCCAATCACGGCTAATCACAATGTAAACAGGAAGAGCCATTGATCGGCTCTTCCTCACTCGCGTCTGACAGACGCGAGTAGAGGAGAGCTGATCGGCGGCTCTCCTGACAGGGGGGTTTTGTGCTGATTGTTTATCAGCACAGCCCCCCCACGGATGCCCACACTGGACCACCAGGGAAGCCATCAGGGAAGCCTCCAAGCATGTGGATAGCCAGGTACATCCCCCATGGCCATCCACATATGCAAATTTATGCCAAATATATGCCAATCAGTGCCCACAAATGGGCACTGATTGGCACCATTATGAAACACCTTAAATCTGTGATGCCCAGCAATGCCACCCATCAGTGTCATCAGTACCATCCATCAGTGACCATAAGTGCCACCTATCAGTGCCCACCTATCAGTGCCCATCCATGACACCCATCAGTGCCACCATAAGGTACCCATCAGTGCCACCATAAGTACCCATCAGTGCGGCCTATTGGTGTCCATCAGTGCCGCCTATTGGTGCCCATCAGTGCCACATACAGGGGTGTATTTCATACTTGCCAACTGTCCCGTTTTTAAAGGGACAGTCCCGTCATTTGGGACCTAGTCCCGACTAATTTAGCCTGCCGGGACTTGTCCCGGCTAGTGGGGAAAGCAGGAGCGGCTTCCAGAGTTGTAAAACAACAGTCAGAGCTGGCCTGCTGGTGTCTGTCGTCCGATTGGCTAATTCGGATGGTGGGCGGAGCTGTCTGTGTGACATCACTAGCTCTGCCCCCTAGCTTCCTGTTGATTTCCTCCCTTCTCTGGACAATGTGGAGGTGACCCCTCCCCTCCTGTGCTCTTTCCCTCGGGTCCCCTCCTCTCCAGTCCTACTGCAAAGTGAGTGGCGTCTCTGTGCTGCTGAGGCTTCCACTACTCAGCTAACAGGTAACCTTTCAGGTATGATTACACAGTTCTAGCTGTGAAGACAACTGTTCTTTCTGATTCTTTTTTTATTAAGGACTTCTTAAGATGCAGGGCTATCTTATCAGCATGGGGATGCATGAGCATTATGTGCATCCCTGTGCCAGCACCCCATTCATTTCTACTTGGACATGAGGTTGCATTCACATAGCCTCTGTATTCTAATATGACATGCAGGTTTGGGTACCAAAAGAAATGAATAGAACACTGGCACAGGGGGCACGCAATGCACAAAGAGAGCCCTGCACATGGGCACACATGTCTGAATGTGCCTAAACAACTTGTGTGCATGGAGGCTTAGTGTGTTCCCCAGCTGCCCAGGCATCAGAAAACAACAGGGATTTTACACATGAGCTACTAAGTCTGGACATGAATGGAAATTCAGCTGGTTCACCAAGGACTGGATGAGTTTCAATCCATCTATGGCCATTCCTGCTAAAGAGAAGTCACTATAATACGATCATTTTCTCTCAAACCAGCTTGTTGGAAATGTTTCATTTGATCTGCAGCGCTAATCAATGTATTCTAACCACCATCACAATGCAATGTCTCTGTGGAGAGGATTCCTTCATCCACCTTGCTTGTGTGGATGAGGGGATCTGCTCAGTTTTTTCAATCGGACACTAACTGATCAAAAAAAATCCATCTATGGCCAGCTTACCATTCACTATACAATCTGATTGTATAGTATCTTTTGGATCTACCACCAACTATGTAGCTTGCCTGATTGGATACTACCAATTGGATAATGAATTGTTTAGGTTTGTCCTCATATTACAAAGTTTTGGTAAATTGAAGCGAGATTGTACAATTTCTGCACAATCAGATTGTAAAGTGTATGCTCACCTTTACTGTTCATGTGGAGGAGCACTAAGAATGACAAATGTTTTCGCTGACACATTGTCTAAAGCTGGGTACACACTATTAGTTTTTTTTTGCTCAGCCTGCTGGAAGAAAAAACGAATAGATCCCTGCATGCACAAAAACAAGGTGGATTCAGAAACCCCCTCTCCACTCTGTGCTATTGTACTCTGACAGCAGGACTCCTCCACTGATCAGAATACAATGATCAGCGCTGCAGCCCGCTGCTCAAAAGAGGATTTCCAGCAGGACCATTTGACAGAAGCCAAGGTCAGCTTCAGCTAGTTCTTATGCTCCATTTACAAGCGTCAGAAATCACCCTTGGGCAGCTATTATTGCTATTACTCCTTATTGGCTGTAAACCAAGCCATCATCAAAGCAATTGAATTGGCTCTGTGTGTGTGTGTAATACTGGTGCACCCCGCACCAATACAAATGTTTTGGTGCGCTGTACATGCTTCAACAACTAGCTCCACCCCCTGCAGGGGCGGCATTGGAGAACCCGGCCTTGGGGCGGCAGAGGGAGTAAATCCAGGCCTGGGCGCATGCACACGCCTGGAGTCTCCCCCCCCACCTCAGCCGGGTCTCGTGACGTTGTGACGAGCTCAGCCGAGACGACTCACACATCAGCCGCCCGCCCGCATATCTCCCCCGCAGATAACGCGGCGGTCCAGTCAGCCCAAGTACAGCGGCCTCAGCGGCACAGGCACTGTCTGGTGTGCACTGCCAGGTGAGCCGGCGCGTGTTTTGACTGAACTGAATTGGACCTCTATGCTGTGGGTGACTGAGGTGTCCTCCATGCTGACCTAGTATGTAACCCTTCACTGACTGATCTGGTTAATGTGTCCCATGTTCTATCACCCATAGCTTAAATCTGTCATTATAGGAATCTGAGCAATAGTCCAATTGTATTCATAACTCCAGATCAGTCCTATTCCCTCACCTATAATAACCTCCTTGCTGGGCTCACACGTGTGCGATCACAGACATCGCATGTGATTTGCACCGCATTGCTGTGCACATCATATGCAATGTCTGTGCGATGGAAATTCAGCCATTCAAACTGTATGCCTGAAATCGCATTTACACCAGAATGGTGCAGAACTCTTTTTTTTTTTTGGTCCTCACTGAAATCAGATCTCATGGGTGTGACACTTCTGGGTGTAAACACCCATGCGATCCGATTCCTGCACCTTTTACAGTTTACACAGCAATCTGAGAACCGATCTGGGGGTGTCATTGGCTTTCTATTGACACTCGCAGCGGTTCGCAGATGTCAGTGTGAACTGTCTGGTGCGATTCGGGAACCTGCACAGGATTCGCAGGCTTTCTCACATCACACCAGTGTATACCCAGCCTTAATCATTTCACTAGATTTCTATTTTTTATTTGTTTATTTATTCAGAATTTTTAAAACCGTTTTTCAATGGATATTGAGCCCAGGTTCACACTGACAGGAGGAATTAAATTGTGCACGTTCAGCTGAACTCACACCATTTCACTCCCATAGGTCAGTCCCAACTTCAGAGGCAATTTCAGAGACATCTGTGTGGGTTGCGGCACAGATGTCTATGGAAATTGCACCCCGAAGTCGGCAAAAGTAAAGAAACTACTTTTAGGACTGGTGCAGCCAAATCGCTTCAATGCGAATCTAGGCTGAATAATCATTAATCTGTGGAGGGGGTAGCAGAAATGTAAGTTATGTTGTGTTTGTGTCAGCTAATAATGCATTTAATGTATTTTTAGCAAAATATTGCTGCAATATTTTCTGTGGGGGATCCATCTGATGTGGCCATTCTTGCCTCGGCTCCTGTATGCTGCTAATCAAGATTTTAGAAGATAAGTGTGCTATGTTTAATTAATTGGGATCTTTGCAGTTTAACTAATTCCTGAGCCCTGCACTCTGTACAGCGCACTCCTGAGCCCTGCACTCTGTGCATAGCGGGCGCCTGAGCCCTGCACTCTGTGCATAGCAGGCGCCTGAGCCTTGCACTCTGTGCATAGCAGGCGCCTGAATCCTGCACTCTGCACATAGCATCCTCCTGGACCCTGTACGTAGAATCCTCCTGCCCGTGGCACCAGCATATATGGGGCACACTGACCACCAGCATACAGAGGGGACACACTGACCACCAATATGCTGGGCCAGTGGTTACCAGTATACAGAGGAAATAACAAATCAAGTAAAACAACCATACAACCCAAAAAAAACCCTCAAAAGCAATAAGAGAATCTTGTCAGCTAGTTCACTCATCTAACATGAATCAATAAAAAGCAAAAAAATGCAGCACTGCTCAACACTTCATCTATAAAATTGTACAAATGGACTTATAAGTGTAATGGTAAAACCTATAAATGAATATCCAGTGCAAATCAATCAATGTATTGCAATATAGTAGTGATGGTGTCACCCCCTCTGCAAATGGTAGAAAACATTGCAGAGCTGCAATGTGCAAATAGTGGTGAAACCCCCTATATATAATCCTAATAAAATATGTACATCAATAGTACATTTTATTATGATTTTGCACATTGCAGCTCTGCAATGAGTCCTACCTTCTGCAGAGAGGGTGACACCATCACTACTATGTCCTAAAACACGCATTGATTTGCATCTCTGTTATTATTATTGTATGTAGGGGGTTTCACAATTATTTGCACATTGAAGCTCTGCAATTTCTCTAAATATTTTTGCAGAGGGGGGTGACACCATCACTACTATATTGCAATACATTGGTTGATTTGCACTGGATATTATTTTATAGGTTTTACCATTGCACTTATAAGTATATTTGTAGAATTGTATAAAGGAAGTGTAGAGTTGTGTAGCGGCTTGCCAACCGCCACACGCCAATGTACGGCGACAGAATGGCACGGCTGTGCACATGGGCGTCCAGGTATGTCCCCTTTAAGATGCAGAGCCATTGGTTGCGAGCGCGGCGGCATGTTCGCGACTTGGTTCGGGAGCTTAATAGCTGTGCTGCAAAGTGTCCCTGGAAATTTTTTTCAAATGTTGGCAACTATGGTATTTAGGTTTTGTGCTGCCCTAGGCCTGACTAAACTCGTGCACCCTCTAATTTAAATATGACCCACCCCTTCCTGTCAAGGCCACACCCCTTGCGGTTTAAGACCCACCCTGAAATTTTCAAGTGGGGACACTAGTTCTGATGGCCTGGGGGGTGGGGGGGGGGGTTAATGGATTCCCTTAATTTGCATAGATTTCCTCTCACTTCCTGTTTGGCTATGGGACAGGAAGTGAAGGAAAATCTCTGCAATGGGACAGGGATGGTAAAAATTTAGAAGTGACCCCCCCCCCACAGTTGCAGAATGCCAACCGCCCACATACTGGAAGCAGTGCGGCCGATTTATGGGGGCGCTAAACTAATTTCCCTAGCAGTGTAGCTCAAGCCAGCGGGGACACTGGCCGTGCTGCCCCCCTGCAAAGTGCTGCCCTAGGCCTGGGCCTTGTTGGCCTAGGCCAGGATACAGCATTGGCCACATACCAGTGCTGCCTATCAGTGCCCATCAGTGCCACCTATCAGTGTCCATCATCAGTGCCACCTCATCGGTGCCGCCTTTTCAGTGCCCATCAGTGTAGCAATATCAGTGCTCGTCATTAAAGTAGAAAACATACTTATTTACAAAAAAATAACAGAAACAAAGAAAACTTTGGTCTTTTTTTTTTTTTTGCGCAAAAAATAAAACCGCAGAGGTGATCAAATACCACCAAAAGAAATCTCTATTTGTGGGAACAAAATGATATAAAATTTGTTTGGGTACAGTGTAGCACGACTGTGCAATAGTCATTCAAATTGCGACAGCACTGAAAGCTGAAAATTGGCTTGGGCAGGAAGGTGTATAAATGCCCGGTATGGAAGAGATTAAAGGGGTTGTAAAGACAAAAATATTTTCCTCTTAAATTAAAGTCTGACAGTAGCTGATAAAGTAAAAAGTAATGTTTTGCATTATAACTAGTTTGATACCTGTTGAAATCGAGCCGTTTTATTCACCTCCGTCACTTCTGAATCATTATTCTCACTGACTTCCTGGTTTGCGGTGCGCATTCATTCTTGCTACATCGCGGCCTAATGAGAACTACAGTTCCCATTAGGCTTAGCCTCCATGCCTGTGAGGGATAAGAGAGTATCTTCACGCAGGGCTGTAGTCATAGGGAGGGGGTGAGCACATTCTGCTTTCCACCATGCAAAACGGCTCAGATGCTGGTGGAAAGCAAGAAGAGGAGAGACAGGAAATGGCATTTTCAAACCTGGATTACTGTATTTTGGAGGTCAAAAGGAAAAACGAGGTAAGTGATATTTAAAGCGGGAGTTCACCCATTTAAAAAAAAATAAAAAATCTCCCCTTAGATTCCTGCTCGTTCGGTCTAGGGGAATCGGCTATTTATATTAAAATATGAGCCGTACTTACCAGTTTTCGAGCTGCATCTTCTTCCGTCGCTTCCGGGTATGGGTCTTCGGGAGCGGGCGTTCCTTCTTGATTGACATTCTTCCGAGAGGCTTCCGACGGTCGCATCCATCGCGTCACTCGTAGCCGAAAGAAGCCGAACGTCGGTGCGGCTCTATACTGCGCCTGCGCACCGACGTTCGGCTTCTTTCGGAAAATCGTGACGCGATGGATGCGACCGTTGGAAGCCTCTCGGAATCCTGTCAATCAAGAAGGAACGCCCATTCCCGCAGCCCATACCCGGAAGCGACGGAGAGGATGCGTCTCGTAAACGGGTAAGTACTGCACATATTTTAAATTAAATAGCCGATTCCCCTAGTAAAAACGAGCAGAAATCTAAGGGGGAAAAGTGCCCTCTAAGGGTGAACCCCCGCTTTAAATGCTCTAGCTTACAGCAATCAATTGATCTAATAAAAAACAAACCTTTAGTGTTCCTTTAAGGCCCGGATTCTCAGAGGACTTACGACGGCGTAGCGACATGTACGCCGTCGTAAGTCTGAATCCGAGCCGTCGTATCTATGCGCCTGATTCTTAGAATCAGTTACGCATAGATTTCTATTACATCCGACTGGCGTAAGTCTCTTACGCCGTCGGAGCCTAACTGCATTTTTACGCTGGCCGCTAGGGGCGTGTAAGCTGATTTACGCGTCGAAATATGTAAATTAGTTAGATACGCGAATTCCTGAACGTACGCACGGCCGACGCAGAAAAGATACGCCGTTTACGTTAGGCCTTTCCTGGCGTAATGTTGCCCCTGCTATATGAGGCATAACTGCGGCGTACCAATGTTAAGTATGGCCGTCGTTCCCGCGTCAAAATTTGAAAAAGTTACGTCGTTTGCTTAAGTCGTCCGTGAATGGGGCTGGATGTCATTTACGTTCACGTCGAAACCAATGACGTCCTTGCGGCGTACTTTGGAGCAATGCACACTGGGAAATTCCACGGACGGCGCATGCGCCGTTCAGGAAAAACGTCAATCACGTCGGCTCACAGTACATTTACATAAAACACGCCCCCCTGATCCAAATTTGAATTAGGCAGGCTTACGCCGGCCAATTACGCTACGCCGCCGCAACTTACGGAGCAAGTGCTTTGAGAATACAGCACTTGCCCGTCTAAGTTGCGGAGGCGTAACGTAAAGCGCATACGTTACGCCCGCACAAAATTACGCCGCTGTACGAGAATCTGGCCCTAAGGTGGTAATTAAACTCACTTGGTGCCTTATCTGCCCAGAACCTGTGTAATTCATAAGCGTTTGGGTTTGAAGGGATGAGGGGGCAACCCTACGCGCGGCTGGTGTAAATAGGCCCCGAAGGCAAAAGCACAGCAAAAACCAAGAATGCTAAATAAAACAAATACATTTGAATGCTAACTTGCAGAGAATGTTTCCTTTCCATAAATTACGGTTTATTCACTTGTAACGTGTTTTTAACTTCTTCGGGAAGCCAATCCCCTGGCACAGCCTCCTTCCTTCTTGTAAGTCATAGCCATCTATTCTTCTGGGAATGTCTAATCAATCTCTGTGCTGGCCCAGCTCTTCCACCCCTCCCCTCACCTTTCTACATAACCCCCTATGTAGCCCCCAGAGGAGCGGTGAAGGAGAATATTATAGAGCAATGGAGGCTTACAACACTCCAGGTTAGTCCATAGTGCTCTGTTGAACATATTCCTTGGCTTAGCTCATTACTGTGTACTGTAAGGCAACGGAAACTCCAGACATCCAAACACCTTTGGGTAGATTCAGGTACGGGCGCGCAATTTTAAGACGGCGTAGCCTAGCGTGTTTACACTACGCCGCCTTAAGTAAGAGAGGCAAGTACATGATTCTCAAGGCACTTACCTCCTTACTTAGGGCGGCGTAGTGTAAACGCGGCGGGCGTAAGGGCGCCTAATTCAAATGGGTTGGAGGGGGGCGTGTTGTATGGTAATGAGGCTTGACCTCACGTTTTTGACGTTTTTTGCCACTGCGCATGCGCCGGGCGCCTACATTTCCCAGTGCGCATTGCGGCTAAGTACGCCGTACGGGCCTATTGATTTAGACGTGGATGTAAATCCCGATTCGCGGACGACTTACGCAAACGACGTAAAAAATTCGAACCTCGCGGCGGGAACGGCGGCCATACTTTAACATTGTTATTCCACCTCATAGGTGGAATAACTTTAGGCCGCCTAAGGCCTTACGGAAACGGCGTAAAGCGACTGCGGCGGCCGGGCGTACGTTCGTGAATCGACGTAGAAACTCATTTACATATTCTACGCCGGCCGCAATGGAAGCGCCACCTAGCGGCCATCCGAAAAATTGCAATCTAAGATAGGATGGCGCAAGCCGTCGTATCTTAGATAGGTTTAAGCGTATCTCTGTTTGAGCATACGCTTAAACTTAGGTCGGCGTAGATTCTGAGTTAGGTCGGCTTATCTACTGCCCAGAGGCGATTAAGTTCGCATGTGCTGCGCTATATAAGTTTTCATTCATTCAAGCTGGCCTAACTCTTTGTGAATCTACCTACTTGATTGCAGGATTTTTAATAAAGCCCAGTGATCACCAGTAGATAAGGAGGGGGGAAGAGGCGTTTAACGCATTTCACACTGTCCTAGCGCTTACTCATAACGGCACGAAACGTGTTAGCAGCCTCTTCCTTCCCTAATGTGCTGTGATCACTGTGTTCTTTTAAAGATGTTACAATAAAGGTGTTATTTAGAGTTTGGCTCTCTGGAGTTTCTAAAGCCTTACTGATTTTCTACATTTTTGAGACCTGGGCCCAATAAATTCGTCCAAGAAAAGAGAAAGAGGCCCCCCCATGTTTTTTTTTTTTTTTTGCAGAAGATAAATGATCAAATTTAAACGTATGAAAAAAAGGATTTTATTATACAAATATTAAAATCCATAAAAGATTTTTAATACGATCATTGGTTTACAAATCATGACCCATCATGTATAATGCCACACAGAGCAAGCAAATATACTCAGCCAACCGTGTGGTAAGTGACATAGTTACATATAGTTACATAGTAGGTGAGGTTGAAAAAAGACACAAGTCCATCAAGTCCAACCTATGTGTGTGATTACCGTATTTATCGGCGTATACCGCGCACTTTCTTGCCCTGAAATTCAGGGCAAAATCGTGGGTGCGCGATATACGCCGATACCCGCTTCCCGCACCGAGTTGGAATTACTGCGCCGACATATACCGAGCGCAGTACACTCGTGTATAGTCGGGCAGGCTCGGCTTCTCTCATTTTAGGGGTGCGCGATATATGCCGGAGAGCGCAATACCCCGATAAATACGGTATATGTCAGTATTACATTGTATATCCCTGTATGTTGTGGTCGTTTAGGTGGTAATCTAATAGTTTCTTGACGCCATCGATGTCCCCCGCTGAGACCACCGCCTGTGGAAGGGAATTCCACATCCTTGCCACTCTTACAGTAAAGAACCCTCTACGTAATTTATGGTTACCACTCCCCGCCCGGTCAATAACAGATTGACGTCTGGGAAGTGGTTCTGAAATCCTGACTGGACGTCTATTGATGTCCTGCAGGATTTTTTGCCTGCGCACACCCGTGGGGGCGCGTAGCGCGGGGCGATCAGTGATGCAGGGTGTCAGTCTGACACCCTGCATCTCCGATCTCGGTAAAGAGCCTCCGGCAAAGGCTCTTTACCACCTGATCAGCCGTGTCCAATCACAGCTGATCACGATGTAAACAGGAAGAGCCGTTGATCGGCTCTTCCTCACTCGCGTCTGACAGACGCGAGTAGAGGAGAGCCGATCGGCGGCTCTCCTGACAGGGGGGGTTTGCGCTGATTGTTTATCAGCGCAGCCCTCCCTCGGATCGCCACACTGGACCACCAGGGAAGGGCAAAAAAAAAAAGTCAGTAAAAAAAAAAAAGGGCAGTTAAAAAAAAAGATGCCAATCAGTGCCCACAAATGGGCACTGACTGGCAACATGGACCCATCAGTGCCACCCCACAGTGTCCATCAGTGCCACCCCACAGTGCCCATCCATGCCCAGTGCCCACCTATCTGTGCCACCCATAAGTACCCATCAGTGCCACCCATAAGTGCCGCCCATGAGTGCCCATCTGTGCCGCCTATGAGTGCCCATCTGTGCCCATCAGTGCCGCATACCAGCGTCGCCAATTAGTGCCACCTCATCGGTGCCCATTAGTGCCGCCATATCAGTGCCCATAATTGAAAGAGAAAACTTACTTATTTACAAAAGATTTACAGAAAATTTTTCAGTCTTTTTTTAGTTGTTGCGCAAAAAAAAAAATCACAGAGGTGATCAAATACCACCAAAAGAAAGCTCTATTTGTGGGGGAAAAAGGACGCCAATATTGTTTGGGTACAGTGTAGCACGACCGCGCAATTGCCATTCAAAGTGCGACATCGCTGAAAGCTGAAAATTGGCTTGGACAGGAAAATGCGTAAGTGCCCGGTATGCAAGTGGTTAAAGGAGTTGTAAAGAATTTTTTTTTTTTCACCTTAATGCAATCTATGCATTAAGGTGAAAAAACATCTGATGATGCCGCCCCCCCCCCCCCCGAGCCCCCATTTTACTTACCTGACCCCTCGAAAGTCCCGCACTCAGTCCCAAGATCCTCTTCGCCGCTCAGTCTGGCCGCTGATTGGCTAGAGCGGATGGATTGAGAGAAGCGCAGCCATTGGCTGGCGCTGCTGTCAATCACATCCAGTGACGCGGCGCGCCGAGGGGCGGGGCCGAGTGATGCAGTGAGTGGCTATGACTCTCGCATGACTGTGGTGAGTACTTGCGGGGAGGACCAGAGACAGCTGCCGAGGGACCCCAGAAGACGTGGATCGGGGCCACTCTGTGCAAAACGAACTGCACAGTGGAGGTAAGTATAACATGTTTGTTATTTTAAAGAAATGTTTTTTTTTTCCTATAGTAACCCTTTAAGTATTCCTGCTTTGAACAATTCCCTGACGCGTTTCGACAACATAGGGCGTAGTCTTCTTCAAGGGGGCTGCATTGTCTAAGTACAAAAATATATTAGGCTTCATGATTACATATTATTGCACAATCTACAAAAAATATCCATATGGATTTACACCTCTAACAGATGGGAAACGGTATTGAATTAAAGGCTTTTGCTGGTCATCCCAAAAGGAAGCCTCTTCTAAAGATGCACGAGAAAGCCCGCAAACAGTTTGCTGAAGACAAGCAGACTAAGGACATGGATTACTGGAACCATGTCCTGTGGTCTGATGAGACCAAGATAAACTTATTTGGTGTTAGATGGTGACAAGCGTGTGTGGTGACAACGAGGTGAGGAGTACAAAGACAAGTGTGTCTTGCCTACAGTCAGGCACGGTGGTGGGAGTGTCATGGTCTGGGGCTGCATGAGTGCTGCCGGCACTGGGGAGCTACAGATCATTGAGGGAACCATGAATGCCAACATGTACTGTGATAGACTGAAGCAGAGCATGACCCCCTCCCTTCAGAGACTGGGCCGCAGGGCAGTATTCCAACATGATAACGACCCCAAACACACCTAAGAAATGACCACTGCCTTGCTAAAGAAGCTGAGGGTAAAGGTGATGGACTGGCCAAGCATGTCTCCAGACCTAAACCCTATTGAGCATCTGTGGGACATCCTCAAATGGAAGATGGAGGAGCGCAAGGTCTCCAACATCCACCAGCTCTGTGATGTCATCATGGAGGAGTGGAAGAGGACTCCAGTGGCAACCTGTGAAGCTCTGGTGAACTCCATGCCCAAGAGCAGGGGTCTCCAAACTGTGGCCCTGGGGCCAGATGCGGCCCTTTGCTTGCCTTTTTCTGGCCCTCGGGGCACTATTCCCTCCATTGACACCAAAAATGGGGCACAATTCCTTTCACTGACAATGACGTGCCCCGTCAATTTCTTCCACTGACACAAACGATAGTGCACAATTCCTTCCATTGACACCAAAGAAGGGAAACTAGTCCTCCATCTGACACCAAAGTTTTGGCATGGTGTACTCCCACTGGACGCCAGAACATTTTCTACTCCCAATGGCCCTAGTCCGGCCCCCGTTGTGTCTGAAGGACAGTAAACTGGCCCTTTGTTTGGAAAGTTTGGAGACCTCTTCCCAAGAGGGTTAAGGCAGTTCTGGAAAATAATGGTGGCACTTTGGGCCCAAATTGGACATTTTCACTTAGGGGTGTACTCACTTTTGTTGCAAGCAGTTTAGACATTAATAGCTGTGTGTTGAGTTATTTTGAGGGGACAGCAAATTTACACTGTTATACAAGCTGTACACTCACTACTTTACATTGTAGCAAAGTGTCATTTCTTTAGTGTTGTCACATGAAAAGATAGAATAAAATATTTATAAAAATGTGAGGGGTGTACTCACTTTTGTGAGATACTGTATGTGCTTGTACTTTATTTTATTTTTTACCAAACCTCATTTATGTCACCAAAAGTCCCCTATGTGATATAATTTTGTTGTGACAGGTTCTCTTTGGTGAGACAGCGGGAGTCAATTAGACCCCCAATGTCACACCTATCAGATCATGCTTCATTGGCTTGTTCCTTGGCCGTAGTGGCTGGGAAAAGTTACAGCTGGACCCAGAAATAATATATTGTTCTTAGTAGGTGGGGGAGATCAGCGAAGACACGTTCACTGGTCTCACTCACATCTAACTGGCGATACCCACCATGAGGATCATGGGCCCATGGGTGGGATAGCGAAATCTGGAAAACATGGTGGGGTTGGGGTCGTGCTAATATGCTGGGGGGTGTATGGGCAGTCGGCTTGTCAGATTTGCATGCATTTTGTGTGTAACATCCCCCCCCCTTCCCCACTGCAGCCAATATAGGATGTCAATGGCAGAGAAAGGGTTAAATGGGTGGGGGGGGGGGGGGTGAATGCATTGCAGAGATGTAAAGCATAGGTTTTCGTTTTACTTGACATATGCTTTAACTTTAAAGCGGGGGTTCACCCTATCAACGAAAAAAAAAAATGTTTTTTTTCTTTTACCATAAAATCAGGCATTGTAGCGCGAGCTACAGTATGCCTGTCCCGAATTTTTTACCCCCGTACTCACCTTGTACGCGTAGATCGAAGATACCGGGGAATGGGCGTGCCTATGGAGACGGAGGATGATTGACGGCCGGCTCTGGCGCGTCACGCTTCTCCGGAAATAGCCGAAATAGGCTTGGCTCTTCACGACGCCTGCGCATATCCTGTGCGCAGGCGCCGTGAAGAGCCGAGACCTACTCCGGCTGTCTTCGGGGAGAGTGACGTGCTAGGGCCGGCCGTCAATCATCCTCCCTCTCCATAGGCACGCCCATTCCCCGCGGGAGCCGAAATCTACGATGTCCGATTACAAGGTGAGTCCGGGGTTAAAAAAATCGGGACAGGCATACTGTAGCTCGCGCTACAATGCCTGTCTCGATGGTAAAATCAAGCCAGTGAGGGTGAACTACCGCTTTAATGCCGTGTACAAACGATCGGAATTTCCACTAAGAAAGTTCGATATGAGCTTTTGGTCGGAATTTCCGACCGTGTGTAGGCTCCATCGGACATTTTCTCTCGGAATTTCTGACAGTAAAAATTTGAGAGCTGGTTCTCAATTTTTCCGACAGGAAATGTTCTTCCGATCGTCTGTATGCACTTCCGACGCTCAAAAATCCTACGCATGCTCGGAATCAGTTTGACGCATTCTCGGAATCATTGAACTTCATTTTTCTCGGCTTGTCCTAGTGATGTACGTCACCGCGTTCTTGACGGTCGGAATTTCCGCCAATATTTGTGTGACTGTGTGTATGCAACACAAATTTGAGCCAACATCCCGTCTGAAAAAAATCCACGGTTTTCTTGTCTGAAATTCCGATCGTGTGTACGCGGCATTAGTCTGCTCTAATATTTGGTGAGGGGTTTGCGTTTAGAGAGAGACTGCATGCAAGCGGTGCTGGAACAGCCTGCAGGTGTAAGCAGACCCCCAAAAAACATCTAAGAACCCAGGAAGACGAATGTTTTGTTGTGTTCTGTATTGTGCTGACACAGACCCCCTGCGAGGAAAAATCTTTTGCTTTGTATTTCACATAACGGTGACGAACAAACATGGGCAAGAAGCCCTCAAACACAACTCTGGCGTCTGGACCACCCCTATGCAAGCTCTACGTTTGAGACCGACCCCCCTACTGCGTATAATAAAGAACATATGGCGGGCTCTCTTTTCAGATTTTTATTTACGCTGTAGTAAAGCCAGAAGAAACAAAATCTTGTATTTTTCTTTAGTCCTAGACATTTCGAACTAGCTCCAGGTCTCTTCACCTCGCTGTTTTGTCTGGGTAGCCCACCGCTTTTCCTAGCCTTTAGATCTCTATACGTGATTGTGCCGTCACTTATCTCACACTTGGACACAAATTTAAGCAGTGTTCAAAATATGTCCATAATTTAATTCAAATGTATTACCCTTCATTACCAGGTAATTTTTCAGTGCTGTGATAGTTTGACTGACAATTACGTCGTCATGCAACAATGTACCCAAGTGATCCCTTTTTTTTTTTTTGAGACAGAGCTTTTTTTTGGTGGTATTTATTAACCAAAGTTAACAAGGGTTAACGGGGCATGAGGTACAGGTGGAGGGTATAGGCAGTGAGGCTGGCAGCTTCATGGGGAAGAGGTGGAGCTGGGAGGAGGAAGTGAAGGAAGAGGAGGGGCACAGTCACCACGAGGAGCCGTAAGGGTAAGGAGCTTCCCACCCGCCCGCCCTCCGATTGGGGGAGCATTGTGTGTTGGTATGGGGTTGGTTGAGCACTTGGCGGGGTGCAAGGTCCTTTTTAGGTTATATGGACACCTAAAAAGGCATGGTTTAGGGGCCCGTCTGAGGTACAGCTCCCAGTTGGTATATGGGTACCTGCTAGTTGTCTCCGAGACTGAGGTTTCGCGACTGGAGGCCTGAGAATAAAGTGACCAGATTTTTTAAATGAACTCCAGGGCCTTTAATTTTTTTTTACTAGTAATGGTGGCAATCAGCAACTCTCTGCCCGCCGCTGCCCGCCTCACGGCGTGTCAAGTCTTACTCTCCGGGTCCTGGCTACTATTGGGTGAGGATCGGAGGAAGATTACTCCGCCAGGGAAGGCAAGGAGATAGGCAGACGGCTGGATGGGACTTAAGCCAAGGCAGAAGAACATGCAAGCGGAGCGGAACGGGCATGCACCTGAAACTGAAGAAATATTCCCTCCGATCCGACCAGCACATGATCATCAGAAAGGGGCACAGATGATGAAAAAAATACCCCCCCCCCCCCCAAGCTAGTAGGTGCGGCGGAGCGGGGGGGGTGTAATTCAGATTTTCTTGGTTTTATTCTGCAATGACTGTCTTTGAAATTGCCCCAGTCCCTGTTCAAATTTAATCCGGGGACAAAACTGGGGACAGACTTGATCCGGGGACAGTGTCCTCAATCTGGGGACTGTCCCTGGAAAATGGGGATGTCTGGTCACCCTACCTGAGAAGTGATTAGCAGGTACTTTTCTGGGTTATGCCTATTGGACCTGGTGCCCAATTTTTGTGATAAAACTGGATGTTATATTAAAATGTTTTTATGTTAATTATTATGTTAATTATTTGGGATTTATATATTTGGTTAATAAAACGGCTATTATGTCCAGTTCACTCCATTTACGTGTTGTGTGGTGATTAGAGGGATCGATGGGGTTATTGGATAGCAGGCACAAGCCATAGTTAAAGTGGTTGTAAACCCTTATAACCACAGGACAACGGTCTGAAGGACCGTTTTCATCGGTCAAAACCGATCGTGTGTGGGCCCCATAGGTTACTTAACCTTAGGTTAAAAAAAAAGACAACTTGCTTTAAAATGTAACCGATGGATTGATAACCGACAGGTCAAAACCGATCGTTAGTATGCAAAACCATCGGTTAAAAACCTGCGCATGCTCAGAATCAAGTCGACGCATGCTTGGAAGCATTGAACTTCGTTTTTTTCATCACGTCGTGTGTTTTACGTCACCGCGTTCTGACACGATCGGTTATTTAACCTATGGTGTGTAGGCGCGACGGAACATCAGTCAGCTTCATCGGTTAACCTAGGTCAACGGTCCTTCAGACCGTTGTCCTCTGGTTAACCAATCGGGTGTACAAGGCTTTACAGACCACTTTAACCTACAGGTAAGCCTAGATTAAGGCTTACCTGTAGGTGCAAGAAATATCAAATAAAACCAACACGGTTTAGGAGATATTTGTAGAAAAGACTGCACCGATGTCTACAGCACATGAGGGCAAAAACGAAGACTAGGGCAAAGACAAAATTGGAATACAATTGGCACAACCTAGGAAAAAAAATAATGGGTTTGCAGAGACAAAATCAGAGCTAAGTTCTACAAACTGGGTTCTAGGGATACGGGCCAGGCAAAATGTAAATTGAGATAGTTCTAGAATAGTCAAAGACTCATAGCCGGGGACCATGAGATCCAGAATAGTTAAAGGGGTCAAAGGTAAATAAACTGTGCACACTGCAAGTGCAGTTGCTCCAGAGCTTAGTAAATGAGCAGACGCTCTGCTGACTTCCATCATCCAATCATGTGCAGGTAAAAATGCTGTTTTTTTTTTAATTGCATGATCGTGATTAGGTATTCTTTTCAAAGTGAAGCTTTACATCTGTAGCGAATCCCCGAGGGAGCTGCTTTTGTTTTCTCAGTCCGTTACTCTGCCTTTCAACCCCAATGAACTGTCCCAGCCCCTCTGGCACACCTAGCAATGTGATTAATGGAATAACTCAGCAGGAATACACAACACAGTTCTTCTTGTAGTTTACTTGAAGAAAAGTAAAATTCAGGTTAACATTAGTCAGCCAGGACCTGTGTAAGTACCCAGCACTTGGTTGAAACAGTTTAAAGAAAATAGTCAGGAACACTATGCAAACAACGAAAGCAATAGGTAACAATATGCACAGATTAAATAGACTCCCCAATAACTTTTGGTGTGTGTAGGATGCTGTGGCTGAAGGGGGACCCCAGGCTGGCCTACGATACCTCCAGTACCCAGCCAGTGAACTGATCTCAATACCCGTGGTGTGTCCCCTTTTAAGAGCAACCGCGGTAATGTCCTGGAGGCAAAGCTTCGCGTTTTATTATCTTCACCGGCAATGTAGGAACTCTGTGGACAATATTTGGATGTGGTATTCTATGAAAAGCATTAAAAGTTCCTGGGCAAAGACTCCTCACCAAATCCTGTACACAGTCAGCGGTCTTCCTGTGAGGTTGGTGGTTCAACTTAACCCAGGGTTTAGGACTTCTGGATTTATGGAGCTCTCTGATGCATCGGCAGGTCAAGACACACACAGCAATATGGTGAATCCAAGACTAGGCTTTATTTTTCGTACGCACTCCACCTAATCAAAACATACAAGAAAAGGGACGCCCTTGGCTCAGCCAATCGTATTTAGGTAATTAGGTTATACAAGCAATATAGTACGTCACAATTATACAACGTGTGTAAAACATAGCAGTCTATTTTCTGTGTGACCAACTAAACCTTGTTTCTACCGCACGCCTTATCTATGTTATTGTTCTCTGATCGCACACAATAACATTTGGCAAGGCTGTTCCTAGCTTCTGCTCTGGATTTAAGGATACATCTCTATACAAGCATTGATATTATGGGGGAACTCTAGCAAGCCTTACAATGCATTGATATTATGGGGGAACTCTAGCCTTACACCTCCCCTGAGTGATCGATCAATCTTAGATGCAGGTGTGTCGCAGTGGCATTCATAGAGTGCAGGAGATGCTCTCCTGATGGGGTGCAGGCAAAAAAGAGGCTCTGGCCTAGTTCCTCTGGATTTTTATCTCCTCCCCACAGTCCTATGCTGCTGCCTGATGATTGGCTCAGGTTCTTCCAATAGGGAGTTTACAAACAAGCAGTTCTGAGAGTCTGTGTGTGAAGAGAGAAAGGAGGGGGGGCTGAAAAAGCCCATGCTGCTGCAACAGACAGCTCTGCCATCATGGATTAGATCAGTCTGGAGATGTACCAGCTACACATAATTTTCTAAGCTCTGGGGCAACTGCCCTTCTAGCGTGCAACTACACTTTGCAAAGTGCACAATCTATTTGCCTTAGTAAATCACCCAGAAAGTCTCATAGCTGGGGACCATGAGAGTTCATTTACTAAAGGCAAATAAACTGTGCACTCTGCAAGTACAGTTCCTGTAAATGAGGGGAAGCTCTGCTGACTTCCATCATCCAATCATGTGCAAGCACAAATGCTGTTTTTAAAATTTTCCTTGCATGTGATTGGATATTCTTTGCAAAGTGAAAGTTTACCTCATTTACTAAGCTCTGGGGCAACTTCACTTTGCAAAGTGCACAATCTATTTGCCTTTAGTAAATCAACCCCAAAGTGCCCAGTGTTCACCTTTTTATTAGGCAGAAAAATGAAGGTAGTTCTGATTGGTGACCTTGCTTGCTTTGTGCTCTGTGTGTAACCTGCAAGGAAATGGAAAAATATCATCCTTCAAATTTTAAGCGCTTGTTGTTTCTAACTTGTCCTGACTAGTCTGATATCAGAGGAGCATCGGAAAGCTTGGAACGGTGTGCACTTCTCTCTGGGTGTAGCCCCGTGTCCTGGAGATGCAGGTAAATACAAATGTTTCTTCTCATAGTTGGATGTGTAGGTAAACAATCTGCATGAATTTTACTCTTCATCGGCAATTTCATTAAAGTGACACTAAATTCTGTTTTAACCACTTCCATACCGGGCACTTATACACCTTCCTTCCCAGACCAATTTTCAGCGCTGTTGCACTTTGAATGACAATTGCGCGGTCATGCTACGCTGTACCCAAACTAAATTTTTATCATTTTGTTCCCACAAATAGAGCTTTCTTTTGGTGGTATTTGATCACCTCTGGGATTTTTATTTTTTGCTAAAAAAATAAAAAAATAACCGAAAATTTAGAACAAAAACCTTTTTTTTTTTTTTCCCAGTTACAAAACATTGTAAATATGTACGTTTTCTACTTCACTGATGGGCACTGATGGTACTGCACTGACTGGCACTGATGAGGTGGCATTGATGATGGGCACTAATATGCGGCACTGATAGGTGGCACCGATAGGCGGCACGGATGGGCACTGATGGGCGGCACGGATGGGCACTGATGGGTGGCATGGATGGGCACTGATAGGCAGCATGGATGGGCACTGATAGGCGGCACGGATGGGCACCGATAGGTGGCACAGATGGGCTCTGATAGGCAGCATGGATGGGCACTGATAGGCGGCATGGATGGGCACAGATAGGCAGCATTGATGGGTACTGATAGGTGGCACGGATGGGCACTGATAGACTGTAATGTGTTGTACTAATGGATGCCAATCAGTGCCAAACAATAATGCCTGCCAATCAGTGATGCCCATTATGGGCACTGATTGGCATCCATTGTGGGCACGGATTGGCATCAATTATTTATTTCTGATTTGCATCCCTGATGGTCTAGGGTGGCATACCTGTGGTGGGCATCCCTGGTGGTCTGGTGGCATCCCTGGTGGTCCAGTGTGGGCATCCTCAGGGGGGCTGCGCTGATAATCGATCAGCACAAACCCCCCCCCCTATCAGAGGAGCAGCCGATCGGTCTGACACCCTGCAACACCGATCTAGGTAAAGAGTCTCAGACGGAGACTCTTTACCTAGATCGGTGTTGCGGGGTGTCACGTGATCAGCTGTGTCCAATCACGGCTGATCACGATGTAAACAGGAAAAGCAGATTACCGGCTTTTCCTGTTTACATCGTGATCAGCCGTGATTGGACACGGCTGATCACGTGGTAAAGAGTCTCCGATGGATCGGTGTTGCGGGGTGTCAATGACTAAGCACTAGTTTCAGTGCGAAACACGACGGCAGTCGGGTTTTTATTTTATTTTTGCTGTGACTTGTAGTGCTGTCCTTTTAATAAAGGCTACAATTTGTTCAGAGTGCGGCTGTCCAGAGACAATTTTAATTTTTTTTATAAAAATGCCATAAAACTATTCCCTATTTTGTAGAAGCTATAATTTTTGCGCAAACCAATCAATAAACGCTTATTGCGTTTTTTTTTAACCAAAAATATGTAGAAAAATACGTATCGGCCTAAACTGTGGAAAAAAATGTTTTTTTATATATATTTTTGGGGGATATTTTTTATAGCAAAAAGTAAATAATTTTCAAAATTGTTGCTCTTTTTTTGTTTATAGCGCAAAAATAAAAACCGCAGAGGTGATCAAATACCACCAAAAAGAAAGCTCTATTTGTGGGGAAAAAAAGGACATCAATTTTGTTTGGGAGCCACGTCACACGACCGCGCAATTGTCTGTTAAATCGACGCAGTGCCGAATCGCAAAAAGTGGTCTGGTCACTGACCACCAAAATGGTCCAGGGCTGAAGCGGTTAAAGTGACACAAAACTCTGGTTTAAAAAAAAAAAATCTATTATGTATATCTTAAAGAATATGTTACCCTAACATTTATTATTCCTGATATGTGCCTGCTGTGCCATGTACTTGTGTTAAAAAGTATCCTGTTCTCTTTGTATTGCTTCCTTTGTGTGATATCCCTGCCAGTCAACCTGCTTCCCTATATTAAACTGACCACGCTAGGCATGAGAGCACATCCACCCCAGTGTGGCCATATCCTTTGTGGCTATTTGAAGAATATATTTGAATGAAAGTTTTGTGCGCACGGAATTCACCTCCAAAAATGAATGCAACTTTTTTTTCCAAATCGTGTGCAATTAAATGAGCCAAGCTAAATAGTATATTGAAAAAACAGATATAATTCTAGGAAAAAAAAACAGTATATGTATTATTTTTTATTGAAAGGATTTTATAACCACGGGCAAACCAACCACCTTTTATTAGCACCACATCCCTTGATTAGATAGATAAGGGGGGATTAATTGGGACTTTTAAGGTGCAGAATGAGATACAATAATATCAATATATGATATATAAAAAAAAATTAGTTATGAGAAAATTGTTAAAAGGTAACAATTGGCAAGTACATATCAATATAGTTTTATGGATCCAGCACTGTAGAATGGAGTTCCCAACATGTTTCGTCCATATATCAGGCTTCTTCAGGGATTGGAGGTACAAGCCTTCCAGGTCTCTTAAATTGTTAACCACTTCAATACCGGGCATTTTCACCCCCTTCCTGTCCAGGCCAATTTTCACGATTTGAATGACAATTACGCGGTCGTGCGGCATGGCTCCCAAATGAAATTGACATCCTTTTTTTTCCCACAAATAGAACTTTCTTTTGGTGGTATTTGATCATCTCTGTGGTTTTTATTTTTTGCGCTATAAACAAAAAAAAACTGTAAATTTTGAAAAAAAACACAATATTTTTTACTTTTTGCTATAATAAATATCCCAATTTGTTTTTAAAAAAAATATTTTTAGTCTCAGTTTAGGCCGATACGTATTCTTCTACATATTTTTTATAAAAAAAAAACGCAATAAGCGTATAGTGATTGGTTTGCGCAAAAGTTATAGCGCCTACAAAATAGGGGATAGAGTTATGACCTTTTTCTTTATTATTTTATTTTTTTACTATTAATGGCGGTTATTTGCGATTTTAAATAATATGATAAATATGCCGTGATTACTGTATAAATGTGACTGGCAGGGAAGGGGTTAACACTAGGGGGCGATCAAGGGTTTTTTTTTTTTTTTTTTTAAATCCACTTTATTTTTATATCTTTTCTTTTCTTATTTCATACATAGATATGCCTATTCGGCATCCGTTACATTTCATTTGACATACATTTTACCACATTATACCACATTTTTATATTCCTATAATATTCCAATGTACGTCTCTATTCTTTTTATATCCCCCCCTCCCCCCTCCCTCCCCATATCCTCTGCGCTCTACATAAATAATCTATCCGTCACCAATTTTGGTGGTGCAACACTCACATCTCTCAGCCAGGAATACCAAATCTCCTCAAATTTACCCTCTGCTTTCCTTCGTTTATAAGCCAGGTGTTCTCTTCCCAACAGGGAGTTGACATATGCAATCCATTGCTTCCCCGTGGGGACCCCCGGAGCCATCCAATAACGTGCAATGAGTTTTCTTGCCAAATACAGCAGTCTTGTTACCATATAGTACTTTCCTTTTGTAAACTCTCCAGGATCGATGGCCCCTAACAGGTATACTAGGGGGTCCAGCGGGACTGGTACCTGTGCCCAGTGGCGGCCCGTCCATAGGGGGCGCCCGGGCGCCGCCCCCCCTCCCCAGTCAAAAAAAAAAAAAAAAAAAAAAAAAAATTATTTAAACCTGTGCCTTTAAAAAAAAAAAAAATCCTAAAAAGGTCCTTATGTGCACTGTGTCCGCGCGCCGGGCGCCGGGGACAGTGCGGTAGGAGTAGCGCCACGTCTGTGCAATCACGGGATTGCAGACGTGGCGCTACATTGGCAGCCAAAATATGCCATTGTGGCGCTTCCCAGCGCGCCATATGCTTCCGGCGCGATTGACAGTAGTATTGTCATTGGCGGGCGGGTGCATACACTTTCTATGTGCACCCGCCCGTCTCTGTGCTAGTTCCGACGTCACTGGACAAACAGGAAGTGACGTCGGCACTATCCAGCTCAGTGCGCCCGTTCGTGGAACAGGTAAGCTGCATTCCATGTCTTCCCCTCACCCCAGTTTGTACTGTTCTGTGCTTCGGCGGCAGCAGCAACAGCATCGGCGGCCGGCACACCCCCCCACCCGCTTATTGAGACTTCAACATGCCGTCAGGAAGCACCACCCCCCCCTCCCGCTGGTTGAAAACTTTTTTTAAATGTCTGCCGTCAGGAAGCACCCCCTATTATTGTTTTTTTTTTAAATGCACATTCACTGCCTGATCCCCACACATCCACCTCGGAGCCTTTTATTGTAGTTAGACTGCTGGGACTTTTAGTTCTCCATCTTCTCCTGGGGCTAATGGAGAAGATGGAGATTGGAGAACTACAAGTCCCAGCAGGTTATACATACAATAAGGCTCTGAGGTGGATGGCATGCACCTGAGCCCAGGAGAAGATGGGGAACTACAAGTCCCAGCAGGTTATAATATAAGGCTCCTAGGTGGATGGGTGTCTTATATTATAACCTGCTGGGACTTGTAGTTCCCCATCTTCTCCTGGGCTCAGGTGCATGCCATCCACACCCATCCACCTCAGAGCCTTATTGTATGTATAACCTGCTGGGACTTGTAGTTCATCTTCTCCTGGGGCTCAGGTGCATGCAATCCACCATCTATGGGACTACAAGTCCCAGCAGTGAGAAAAACTGGACAAAGATGGTGGATTGCATGCACCTGAGCCCCAGGAGACGATGGAGAACTACAAGTCCCAGCAGGTTATAATATAAAGCTCCGAGGTGGATGGATGACTGGACAGTGACACAGTGGGGACAATTGGCACAGCGGCATGAATGGGCACAGTGGTGACAATTAGCACAGTGGCTGCGTTTGGCATGGCACAGTGGTGACAATTGATGGCACAGTGACCACAATTGATGGCATGGAACAGTGGCTGCATTTGATGGCATAGCACAGTGGCTGCAATTCATGGCATGGCACAGTGGTGACAATTGATGGCACAGTGACCACAATTGATGGCATGGAACAGTGGCTGCATTTGATGGCATGGCACAGTGGCTGCATTTCATGGCATGGCACAGTGGTGACAATTGATGGCACAGTGACCACAATTGATGGCATGGCACAGTGGCTGCATTTGATGGCATGGCACAGTGGTGATAATTGATGGCACAGTGGCTGCATTTGATGGCATGGTACAGTGGTGACAATTGATGGCACAGTGGCTGCGTTTGATGGCATGGTACAGTGGTGACAATTGATGGCACAGTGGCTGCGTTTGATGACATGGCACAGTGGCTGCGTTTGATGGCATGGCACAGTGGTGCGAATTTTTTTTTTCTTTGTTTGCGCCCCCCCAAAATTTTTGAGCACCAGCCGCCACTGCCTGTGCCACTCTAGTGATACACTGTGATATTTCCTCCCAGTACATGTGAAGCTTTGGGCATCTCCAAATCAAGTGTATGAAATCCCCCTGCTGAACTTTACACTTTGGGCACATAGGGGTGTCCCTTCTTCCCCATCTATGTAGTTGAGTCGCTGTTCTATAAGCCCTGTGTAGGATAAAGAGTTGCGACAATTTGTACGAAGCAGAGACCGATACCGCCGGAACAGATTCAAGCTCCCTCTCCCACTGATCTTCATCTATCTCCCCAATATCTTCCACCCACTTCCTACGGCTTCTAAGGGAGGCATGACTCTGAATTGTTGCTATCAGTCCCTCATATATTTTTGTTATCAGTCCTCTCCGAGCTTCTGCTTGCAGTACTGCCGTCATCAAAGGTGACAATGAAGTCACCTCCAGTGATCGTGTTTGTTGTTGTTTCTGTAGAGCATGCCGGAGCTGGAGATACTGATAGAAGCCCCGTGGGGCTAATTGGTATTCTCTACACAGCTGCTCATAGGTTTTCAGTACCCCACCCTCGTACAGCTGTGAAAAGAACCAAATTCCCTTCTTTTTCCAGGAGGTAAAACCTGCTAAATCCTGTAGCTCTACATATCTAGGATTGTTCCATATTGGAGTGAATGGTAACACACCCTCTGTCCCCACAGTCTTCCGTAACTCCCCCCATACCTTTCTGAGGAGGATTCCTGTGGGTGCTGCCTGTGGCAAACTGGGCAAGCCCATCTCAAGATGGGAGGCTGCCTTCAATGTGGGGGCAGTACCAATTACCATATTTCTATTCGGGTCTTCTCTTTCTTCCCCATCCTGCCAGCTGTTGTATCTGAAAGGCTAAAAAGTACATTTTGGGGTGAGGTATCGCCAATCCCCCCCTATCCTTTCCATATTGTAGAGTGGTTAAACTAATCCTGGCTACCTTTTTCTTCCATATCAACTCCCGCATCTGGGTATCAATTCTTTTAAACCATTTGTTCGATATCCATATTGGTGAATTAAATGTTAAATGTGTGTCTTAGGGAGTGATTCTAACTGTAGGGGGAGGGGACTGACTGTGGGAGGTGACTGATCGGTGTCCTATGTACAAGGGACACACCAACGGTCTCCTCTCCCTAACAGGACGTGGATCTGTGATACACTCACAGATCCACATCCCTGGCTCTGTAACTGCAGATCGCGGGTACCTGGCGCACATCGCGGCTGCCAGGCATGCGCATCAGCATCCGGGGCAAAACACATAGTTTTGCTCGTGGAGTTCCTTTTGATGCCGCCAAGGATCCCGGCGAGCCAACTTTTCCCATTGACTAACGAGGAAATGGAGAACATGTTCTCTTTTTGGCCCGACGAGATCCTTGTCGGTTTCCTCTGCGAAAAGTGTACACACGACCGGTTTTCTCGGCAGAATACGTCTCCCATCGAGTTTCTGGCTGAATTCTGCCGAGAAACTCGGTCGTGTGTACGGGGCCTCAGGCTGATGTTTGGCGACAGTGTGTGTGTCTCTGTGGTTCCAGCAGCATTATTTTTTTATCATTTTGTTTTCTATTCTTTAGCACCACTAAATGGAATTTTGTATGTCAACTAGCGCATGTGCATTACAGCATCCCTTCACATATGGCTCACTGAGGCTTTTTACAAACTTGGTCTCCTTTATTTGTTAACCCCCCAAGAAAAATCCTGCTTCTTTAAAGCATGTTACATGACACAGTGCTTGTCCTGTGTCATTTGGCCCCCTGTAACACCTATCCCCACCCCTCTGTAAACTGACCACAGTGTATCATGGCTGCTGAGACCATACACTGTGGTCAATTCACGTGCCTCTGTCATCAGCAGCCTGCTATCTGCTCTCCTTTCTGCTCCTGTGTACCCCTCTCCCCTCCCCTCTCTGTCTGTGTCTCCTGCTGCTCTCATAACAATAACAGGTATACACCATCAGCATTACCTCCTATTGCAGTGTCCCCTCTGTGAATGATTTATCAATGTAAATGCTGTAAATACCTCATTTAAGAGCCGAGACTGCGATCACATAACCAGCCAGCTCTCTCCCCCTCTCCTCCTCCCCTCCAGACTGACATCAGTAGAGGAATCTCAGCCCCTCCCACTGCATCTCTAAGAGGGGTAAAGGAGAAAGCTGGCCAGTCATGTGATCACAATTTCAGCAGTGAAATAAGGTATTTGCAGCATTTTTTTTTATAAATCACACACAGAGGGAGATTCTACAATAGGAGGCAGTGCTGATGGTGTATACGGGTTAGAGTGGCTTAACAACCACTTTAACTACTTTCCATCCGTGCCATTTGTGATCCTTCGCTCCTCCATGTAAAAATCTACTTTTTTTTGCTAGAAAATTACTTAGAACCCCCAAACATTATATATATATATATATATATATATATATATATATATATATATATATATATATATATATATATATATATATATATATACAGGGCTCGACAAATCCCGGTCGCCAGGTCGCCATGGCGACTAGAAATAGCGTCCTGGCGAGTGGGGTCTTGGCTTGGAGGGTGGGCAAAAAAAAAAATTTGGTTCCATAGGACCGGCGCTCCGTGGACTAGGCTGAAGCCGCGGACTCGTCTAAAACATCCTGCCCGCCGCGATCCTGGGAAAAGGCTTGCGGCCTTTTCCCAGGATCGCGGCGGGCAGGATGTTTTAGGCGAGGCCGCGGCTTTGGCCTAGTCCGGAGCGTCTTTTCCCCAGGATCGCGGCGTACCAGGCCCCCACCTCCCCTGCCGCTCGATCGCAGGGGGCCCGTGATGTCCAGTAATTGAGGCCGTGGCTTTGCGGCCTTGTGAAGTCCCCAGCTCTTCCTTCTGTGAGCTGGCGCCATCTGGTGGTGGCCGTTGGTATTACAAGTTAAGCATTACAAGTTAACCGCCAATTCTAATGTCATTTTTCACTATTTTCACTGCCATCTTCTTCCCTCTAATTAGAACCCCCAAACATGATATATATTTTTTATCCTAACACCCTAGAGAATAAAATGGCGATCGTTGCAATACTTTCTGTCACGCCGTAGTTGCGCATCGGTCTTACAAGCGCACTTTTTTGGGGAAAAATTACACTTTTTTTAATTAAAAAATAAGACAACAGTAAAGTTATCCCCATTTTTTTAAATATTGTGAAAGATAATGTTACGCCGAGTAAATTGATACCCAACATGTCACGCTTCAAAATTGCGTCCGCTCGTGGAATGCCGACAAACTTTTACCCTTTAAAATCTCCATAGGTGACGTTTAAAAAAATCTACAGGTTGCATGTTTTGAGTTACAGAGGAGGTCTAGGGCTAGAATTATTGCTCTCACTCTACCAATCGCGGCGATACCTCACATGTGTGGTTTGAACATCATTTACATATGCGGGCGCTGCTCACGTATGTGTTCGCTTCTGCGCGCAAGCTCGTCGGGACAGGGTGCGTTTTCTGGCTCCTAACTTTTTTAGCTGGCTCCTAGATTCCAAGCAAATTTGTCAAATATATGTATATATATCATTTTTTTGCAGAGCCCATAGAGAATAAAATGGTGGGTGTTGCCATTTTTTACAACACACAGGGGGGTTATTTGCTAAAGGCAAATCTACTCTGCACTACAAGTACACTGAAAATGCACTTGGAAGTGCAGTCACTGTAGATCTGAGGGGGACATGCAAGGAAAATAAAAAACTGCAATTAGGCTTGCACATGATTGGATGATAAAGTCAGCAGAGATTCAAAAATCTCCAAATTGGGCCCAACTAGCCATTTTCCCTTTCTGGTGTCATGTAACTCGTTAGTGTTACAAGGTCTTGATGTTATCACTCTCACTCTCTCATACTGGTCACTGGAAGTTCAACATGGCACCTCATGGCAAAAAAACTCTCTGAGGATCTGAAAAAAAGAATTGTTGCTCTACATAAAGATGGCCTAGGCTATAAGAAGATTGCCAAGACCCTGAAACTGAGCTGCAGCACGGTAGACAAGACCATACTCATAAGAGAATCAGAGTGCACATGCTCAGCATCATATCCAGAGTTTGTCTTTAGGAAATAGAGGTGTGAGTGCTGCCAGCATTGCTGCTGAGGTTGAAGGGGGGGGGTCAGCCTGTCAGTGCTCAGACCATACGCCGTACAATGTATCAAATTGGTCTGCATGGCTGTCATCCCAGAAGAAAGCCTCTTGTAAAGATGATGCACAAAAAAGCCTGCAAACAGTTTGTTGAAGACAAGCAGACTAAGGACATGGATTACTGGAACCATGTTTTTTATAAAAATGTTCATTAGCATACAAAATTAGCCCACGCAGGGGCAGTTCTTCTGATGCGACAACATACCGCAACAGGGCACAACATACAACATAAACAAACTAACTTATACTATAACCCCAATGTGGGGAGAGGTTCAGTTTAGGAGAATCTGTGCTCAAATTGGTACCAACAGGATAATGCAACATGAGAATAGTTGGGTCAATATACTCACAGACTAGATATATACAGGGAGTGCAGAATTATTAGGCAAGTTGTATTTTTGAGGATTAATTTTATTACAATTTTATTACAACAACCATGTTCTCAATGAACCCAAAAAACTCATTAATATCAAAGCTGAATATTTTTGGAAGTAGTTTTTAGTTTGTTTTTAGTTTTAGCTATTTTAGGGGGATATCTGTGTGTGCAGGTGACCATTACTGTGCATATTTATTAGGCAACTTAACAAAAAAAAAAAATATACCCATTTCAATTATTTATTTTTACCAGTGAAACCAATATAACATTCTCAACATTCACAAATATACATTTATGACATTCAAAAACAAAACAAAAACAAATCAGTGACCAATATAGCCACCTTTCTTTGCAAAGACACTCAAAAGCCTGCCATCCATGGATTCTGTCAGTGTTTTGATCTGTTCACCATCAACATTGCGTGCAGCAGCAACCATAGCCTCCCAGACACTGTTCAGAGAGGTGTACTGTTTTCCCTCCTTGTAAATCTCACATTTGATGATGGACCAAGGTTCTCAATGGGGTTTAGATCAGGTGAACAAGGAGGCCATGTCATTAGTTTTTCTTCTTTTATACCCTTTCTTGCCAGCCACCCTGTGGAGTACTTGGACGCGTGTGATGGAGCATTGTCCTGCATGAAAATCATGTTTTTCTTGAAGGACGCAGACTTCTTCCTGTACCACTGCTTGAAGAAGGTGTCTTCCAGAAACTGGCAGTAGGACTGGGAGTTGAGCTTGACTCCATCCTCAACCCGAAAAGGCCCCACAAGCTCATCTTTGATGATACCAGCCCAAACCAGTACTCCACCTCCACCTTGCTGGCGTCTGAGTCGGACTGGAGCTCTCTGCCCTTTACCAATCCAGCCACGGGCCCATCCATCTGGCCCATCAAGACTCACTCTCATTTCATCAGTCCATAAAACCTTAGAAAAATCATTCTTGAGATATTTCTTGGCCCAGTCTTGACATTTCAGCTTGTGTGTCTTGTTCAGTGGTGGTCGTCTTTCAGCCTTTCTTACCTTGGCCATGAGTATTGCACACCTTGTGCTTTTGGGCACTCCAGTGATGTTGCAGCTCTGAAATATGGCCAAACTGGTGGCAAGTGGCATTTTGGCAGCTGCACGCTTGACTTTTCTCAGTTCATGGGCAGTTATTTTGCGCCTTGGTTTTTCCACACGCTTCTTGCGACCCTGTTGACTATTTTGAATGAAACGCTTGATTGTTCGATGATCACGCTTCAGAAGCTTTGCAGTTTTAAGAGTGCTGCATCCCTCTGCAAGATATCTCACTATTTTTGACTTTTCTGAGCCTGTCAAGTCCTTCTTTTGACCCATTTTGCCAAAGGAAAGGAAGTTGAATAATAATTATGCACACCTGATATAGGGTGTTGATGTCATTAGACCACACACCTTCTCATTACAGAGATGCACATCACCTAATATGCTTAATTGGTAGTAGGCTTTCGAGCCTATACAGCTTGGAGTAAGACAACATGCATAAAGAGGATGATGTGGTCAAAATACTCATTTGCCTAATAATTCTGCACTCCCTGTAGAGCAAGATTCAGAGAGAAGTTACGCCGACCTATCAGTTGATACGCCGCGTAAGTTCTAGGATGCGCCGTCGTATTTATGCGCCGTATTCTTGAAACCAGATACGCCTGAATTCTGGCTCCATTAAACCGACGTAAGTCTCCTACGCCGTCGTATCTTCGGTGCATATTTACGCTGGCCGCTAGGGGCGCTTCCATTGATTTACGCGTCGAATATGTAAATGACCTAGATATGCCGATTCACGAACGTACTTGCGCCCGTCGCAGTAAGCTATGCCGTTTACGTAAGGCGTACGTCCGTCGTAAAGTTAAGCCTCATAAAGCAGGGGTAAGTCATGTTAGGGTATGGACGTCGGAACAGCCGTCGGATTTTACGTTGTTTGCGTAAGTCGTACGTGAATGGGGCTGGGCGTAGGTTACGTTCACGTCGAAAGCATTAAGCCGACGTATCTTACGGCGCATACGCCGTTCTTTCAGGAATTCATTTACATGGGGTCACGGCTAATTTTAATACAACACGCCCACTACCTTCCTAATTTGAATTAGGCGGGCTTACGACGGCCCATTTACGCTACGCCGACGTAACTTAGGGAGCAAGTGCTTTGTGAATACTGCTCTTGCCTCTCAGAGTTACGTTGCACAAAAATGCGCCGCTGTCTCTGAATCTGGCCCATAGTGTTAATCTAGGAATTGGTTACTGCATCAGTTGCCGTGGTATTGTCATCTAGCCAACAGGTCCATACCTTTTCACATTTTTGTGGCCAACCCTTGCCCGAGTAGGTGGCTTTATACAGGGGTAATCTGGCATTCACTAGGCTTTTCCAGAATCTGACAGAGGGGGGAGACGATTGTTTCCAGTTCATCGTAATGGCCTTACGAGCATAGTACAATAGCAGGGATATGAGTATTTTCCTGGCTCTGAGCATTGACAGTTGTTCCACCAGCCCCAGCAGACAATATTTAGGATCATAAGGAACACGAGTCTTAGTGACCTTAGCAATCACCTGGAGTACTTCTTTCCAATAATGCTCGATTGCTGGGCAAACCCAAAAATTAGAAAAAGTCACCCGGTTGGTAGGAGCAACGCCAGCACGCTGGATTGTGCCGGCAACATCTGGTGCACCCTGTGAGGCGTGTATTGAGCTCTATGCACAATTTTGTATTGGACCAGTTTGTCCCTAGCTGAGACCAGAGGGGAGAAGGGAAAGTCCCAAATCTCCCTCCAGTCATCCTTGTCCAGCTCCGGTATGTCCCCCACCCATTTCCTGTGGAGGGAGGACCACTCGGGCCGACAGCAATCAGCAGGGACCCGTAAAGCTGAGACGTGGGTTTCTCCAAGTCTTTCACCCGAAGGGTGGATTCGAGCTCCGAGTATGCCAATTCAACTGGTTGGCCTAAGAACTGACACCTGTTGGCATGAGTGATTTGAAGATACCTAAAATGGACCTGTGCAGGCACATTAAATTTGGTGCGTAAAACGTGAAAGGGGGTGAGCTCTCTGTTGGTGATAACATGTTCAAGGGTCAGTATTTTGTATTTGGCCCAGGCCTGTGGATCCGGGATGGTATTGAACTGTGATAGGTTAGGGTTCAGCCACAGGGGGGGGGGGTGTGAGGAGACCAGGAGTTCGGCTGGGGTGCCCTTAGTGCTTCACCCACCTTCCATGCCTGCATAGTGGTACGCATAGAAGGGGTGAGATGGTGAGGCGTTTTAGGCCCCCTGAATAGCAACCCCTTCAAGGCCTCCAGCACTATAACCGCCTCCAGCACCACCGCAGCGTTGGTCAGGTCTGGCTGCAACCAACAATGGGCTGTCACAAGCTGAGTGGCCAAGAAATACTTGTGGCAATCAGGGAGAGCTGTCCACAGGCCTGGTCAGAGTGGTGTATTTGAATCTAGGCGTTTAGGCCCCCAAACAAAGGAGAGGAAGAGTTGCTTAAGAGAATTAAAGAAAGTTTTGGTCAGCCATTGTGGGGAGTTCCGAAAAATGTACGTAAATTTTAGGGAGGACTTTCATTTTAAGAAGATTGATGCGCCCAATGAGAGAAAAGGGAAGATTGCTCCACGTCTTCAGTTTGGTTTTAATAGCTACCAAGACAGGGTCATGATTGAGCCGCACAAAGTCCCTACTCTCTCTTGAGATGATAATACCTAAATAGGTAACTGATCAACCCACTGGAGTGGGAGAGAGGAGGGTGAGAGGGACCTGGCCCCTTCATCCACTGGGAACAGCTGAGACTTGTGCCAGTTCACTCTCAACCCCGTGAAGGCGGAGAAGGCATCCATGATACCGAGTGCGCCCTGCAGAGAGTCACCAGCGTTATTCAAAAAAAGCAGCAGATCATCCGTGTAGAGAGCCACTATCTCCTCCAGCCAGCCCACCACAAACCTCGGCCAAGCTCCTGAGGGCCTCAGCAATAGGCTCCATGGCCAGGGCGAACAGAGCTGGGGAGAGAGGGCATCCCTCTCTGGTGGCCCTCTGCAGGGGGAACGGAGGAGACAGGGAGCCATTCAGTTTAATACATGCCATGGGACCCATTCTTCTAAGCACCTTCCACAGATATACCCACTCCACTGTGTCAAATACTTTTTCCACATCAAGGGTGGCGATGTTCCTAGTGCCCTGGTTAGTATGGGGGGCATGTATATTAGAAAATAGTCTACGTATATTAATGTCTGTGGACCTACCAGGCATAAAACCCGTTTGATCAGAGTCAATCAGGGATTTTATTACTCTATTAAGTCTAGTGGCCAGTAACTTGGTTGTACGGTACACTCACTACTTTACATTGTAGCAAAGTGTCATTTCTTCAGTGTTGTCACATGAAAAGATAGAATAAAATATTTACAAAAATGTGAGGGGTGTACTCACTTTTGTGAGATACTGTATATTATATATGCATATTCATATGCACTCATTTTTAACGACCAATCAAAAACAACAAATTGTACGTTTGACATGAGCAGATACACTTCCCCTGACCTGAAAATTTAGTATTCAAACCCAATCTGTTGACTGTCTGAACTGTAATTCAGTGACAACATGACATCTCCCCACAAGTAATAATCAGCAAAAGGAAAGAAGATCTGTATGCGCCCATCATGCTAATCACTTTACGAGTAGCGCGTTTCAAGAAAATAAATGACTGCGCTCCAATTAAGATACATTCACTGCCATGGGTGATTATGTAGTTGTTATTGCTCATTAGGAGATGGCCTGGGATGTTCTACTTTGTGCGTAATTAACTTGCTTAACATACAAAATGACTCCTATTAATTGTTCGCTGGCGGCCCTATCACCCACATCAATCAGGAGAAAGAATTTGGAGTCATAATAGGAGTCTGTGCGCCTTTACTGTGAAAACAGGTTTGAGGTCTTAATAACTGCAGTAAGCGTGAGTTTAAAGCAGAAATTCGGCTAAATAAGTAGCTTCTTACCGCCAAAATATTTGTAATTCTTTTAAGCTATTCTTGAGATCCAGGGGCGACCAAACAGTGAAGGCTGCTCATTGACCTCACTTTTTTTAAGCACTTAAAGGAGTTGTAAATAAAAAAAATTTATGCTGAAATTACTGTTTACAGCAGGGGTGGCAAACACAAGGCCCACGGGCCGAATCCGGCCCGCCTGACCTTGTAATGTGGCCCGCACAGCAGCCTCCTCATTTTGGCAGGTTGGGATCCCAGTCCCTCAGTCCCGCGAGCGGCGTGGCAAATTAGCGCATGTGCGGCCAGTCAGTCTGAGCACAGGCATCTTCCCCTTACTGTGCCGCTCTGCCTCCGTCTCCGCCTCCGCCCCCGCCTCCACCGCCGTGTCTCCACCCGTCTCGGCTTAGGCTGCCATTCTGACCTCCGCCCTGTCTCCACCTCCACCGCCGCCTCTGCTCTGTCTCCACCCATGTCGGCTTACAATACCGCTCTTGTCTCCACCCACTGGCGTAGCGTGGGTGGGGGGGGGCCATGGCACCGGACGCAAAATTTAGGTGGGCGCAGCATCCAGTGCCAGTGTCACTCCTTCCTATGGACCTCGCTGCGCTCCAGCCGCCATGTTGCGGCTCAGGGATTGGCAGCGGCTGCCCAATGATTGGACAAACGGGTGTCATGTGCGGTGGCAGGGGCCATCATCTTCTCCTCCTCCGCGCCGGACAGGATTTCCCCTTGATGTGGCAGCCAGTCTGGGACTGGTGCAGCGGCGCCTGCTCTACCCCACAGGGCAGCATATGTGGTGAAATGACATCTCCAGGGATGTCCTGAACTGTGGTACGTGACAGTGACACAGATGCACAGTACAGTCACACAGTGTACACTACTACACACATACACAGAGCATCACCATCTCCCCCAATGTTCCTCCTGTCCCCCAATGTTCCTCCTGCCCCCACTTATTCTCAATGTTCCCCCTAATTATCCCCAATGTTCCTCCTGTCCCCCCAATGTTCCTCCTGTCCCCCCAATGTTCCTCCTGTCCCCCCAATGTCCCTCCTGTCCCCCCAATTTTCTTTCTGTCCCCCCAATGTTCCTCCTGTCCACCAATGTTCCTCCTGCCACCCCACTTATCTGCAATGTCCCTCCTGTCCCCCCCAATGCTCCTCCTGCCCCCCCACTTATATCCAATGTCCCTCCTGTCCCCCCAAAAAAGGTACTATAGCCCAATACAAAGGGAGGGAGCCGCCTATACAGGGAGGTACCAGAGCTGGGCCAGGTAGGAAGGTAGGAGAGAGTACAGATGTGAGGAATTTTTAGGCGCAATCCTGACCCCTGCACTGTATACGTAGCGCAATCCTGACCCATGCACTGTATACGTAGCCGGCCCTTTGAGAGTAACCATACTGCTGATGCGGCCCCCGATGAATTTGAGTTTGCCACCCCTGGTTTGCAGGGTACAGAGACATAATAGTTAACTGATTCCTTTTAAAAAACGATTAAAAATAGATAAAGATCAATCATATAATGTACCTGTAGTTTCTAGTTTCATTTTTGCATGATGTTTCCTGCTTCTGTGATGTACAGAGCCACAGAGCCAATACAGGGCAGTGATGGTTTGGAAAACGAAACTGATTGGTGCTGAGGGGTTTTAGACACACAGTAATCACACCTCCTTGATTAGTGACCACAGAGAAAAAGCTCCCAGAACTGTGGTTATCAGGAAACAGACAACCAGGAAGTGTGGAGATCAGAGAAGAATTACAGCAACTTGAGAGCAAAAACGAACAATGAGGACATGAAAACAGCACTGCATTAAGGTAAAGGAAGCTATTAAGATAAAAAAAAAATCCTTTACAAACCCTTTAAGCAATACAGTTCAGTTACCAAACCTTACACAAACATAGTACCCAGTGGCGGTGTGTCCATAAAGGGGTGCATGAGCACCGCCCCCTCTCTCCTGCACCGCTCTATTACCATAAATAGATTCATGCATTACATGAATCTATCTATGGTCGGCGCTGACACCCCCCTATTCTGATGAACACATGCTGGCAGGTAGGTGATACCTACACAGCGCTGAGTGGATGTGGGGCAGGGGTACACTGTTTGAGGGGGTACAGAGGACACCACGGGGGGAGCTTGAAGTGAAGTGGGTCAGATGACACTGTTTTGAGGGGGTACAGGACACTATTTGGGGGAGGTAGGGGGCAGCGGTGGAGGGTGGGTGATGTAAAGGGGGCAAAGGGCACAACATTGGGGGGTATAGGACACTACAGTGGAGGGTGGGGGTGATGTGAAGCAATCAGAAGACACAGCATTGGCAGGGGACACTGTGATGGAGGGGGTACAGAACACTAATGTGGGGGTAGGGGTGTCCGCTCCATAGGGCAAGGGGGGGCAATTGACCCCCCCTGGAAAATCAAGAAGGTGTTGAAGAGTAAAGAGCGCCGCGGTGACAGGCAGGTTAGAACAGGGAGAGAGAGGCGAGCTGCTGGCCGTGGCATTGCGGGGGGGGGGGTGGTGGTCTGGTAAGAGGTGACACCATTGCACCTGAAGAAACAAACCCCTTCTCTTGCGGCCGCGGGCTGTCTGAGCGGTCCAGGCTAGAAGTCACACAGGCACAGCGAGCAGAGTGAAGCAGCCTCCCCCTCCAGTGTTTATGTGTACACAGGGGGAGGGAACATGCTGTGCTCCGCTGATGGCTGATCTGAGGTACTGAATGGGATGGGGGAGGGAGGGTGTGTCTGTGCTGAAAGGGGGGGTTTGTGTTGAAGGGGGGTCCATCTGTGCTGAAGGGGTGCTGTGCTTAAAGGGGGTCCATCTGTGCTGAAGGGGGGGTCTGTGCTGAAAGGGGAGGTCCATCTGTGCTGAAGGGAGGGGGTCTGTGCAGAATGAGGGGGATCTGTGCCGAATGGGGGATCCATCTGTGTTGAATGTGGGGGTCTGTGCTGAAGGAGGGGTCCATCTGTGCTGAAGGGGGGTCTGTACATTCTCTAGTCTATATTTATATGGGCAGGGAGTGAAGCTGAATTATCTCAAGAGCTATTTTACACTGCCAGCTGGCCGCGTTATCGGTAAAGTGCTTAACCATAGTTTTAGCTGCGCTATTCGGTCGCTAGTGGGGCGCTTTTAACCCCCGCTAGCGTTTGAAGAAAGGGTTAAATGCCGAATCGCCCCCCTAAAAAAATGGGTAGGGGGCCAGAGGACACTACAGTGAGGGGGGGGGGTGATGTGAAGAGGGCACTGGGTGGGGGTTACAGAACACTACTGTGGGGGGAGGGGGGCAAAATACACTGCTATGGGGGGCAGAGGGCAATACAGTGGGAGGGTGATGTGAAGGGGACAGAGGACAACGGCCCAGATTCAAGAAGCAATTGCGCCCGTGTAACCATAAGTTACACGGCGCAATTGCTTACTTGCTCCGGTGTAACGAGTGCTCCTGATTCAGGAACCTCGTTACACCGACTGCAGCCTAAAATCTGCGCGGCATAAGGCTCTTATGCCTCGCAGATTTTAGGCTGCATTCTTGCGTGTGCCGCTAGGGGGCGCTCCCATTGTGATCAGCGTGTAGTATGCAAATTGCATACTACCAACTGATTCACAAACTTGCGCGGGCCCCGCGCAAGCCAGGTACGGAGTTTCCGTATGGCAACTTTAGCGCAAGGCTGCCCTTTCTAATAGCAGGGGCAGCCAATGCTAAAGTATAGCCGCCGCTCCCGCGCCGTGAAATTCGAATTTCACGGCGTTTGCGTAAGTGATCCGTGAATGGCGCTGGACGCCATTCACGTTGACTTTGAAGCAAATGACGTCCTTGCGACGTCATTTGCCGCAATGCACGTCGGGAAAGTTTACCGACGGAGCATGCGCTGTACGCTCGGCGCGGGAGCGCGCCTAATTTAAATGATTCCCGCCCCCGGCGGGATCATTTACATTGCGCGCGCTTACGCCGGGCAATTTTTCCGGCGCGCCCTCGCAATTCACGGAGCTACTGCTCCGTGAATCGAGGGTAGCGCAAAATATTTGCGTGGGCTCAGGGCAAAATCGTTGCCCTGTGCCCGGGCAAATATAGCGCAATTCTACCTGAATCTGGGCCTCTGATGATATATTTTTATTGGGAGCTTGATAGTTTTTTTTTTTTAAAGGGCGCCACATAGTAGATTTCGATTGAGCATTACTGTTAGCCAGTTTGTAGGAGAAGACAGATTCACTTCAAGGGTTTGGCAAAGGAAAAGTTCTTCCTCTAAGATGAAAGTCATCAGTTTAATTCCTCTACTTCTCTGTCATTGACCACAAGGAAGAACATTGTTCTCCATCACCATTTTTGGAATGAGATCCTGGCTATGCATGACTTATTCTACAAGTCTCTTGATGTATGCATGTTATTATTGAAGGTTGTATGATGGCACTCTCTGGGGAAATCATGTTATGTGACCTTGCGGAGCGCTGTCTCTTAATCCTAATATTCTCAAATTCGGCAGCGACTTACTTTCCTTTGATCTATTTATACTGCGCATTCTCCCTGTAGGGTCCATTAATGAAGAGGCGCATCCACTGAGATCACACTCAATATATATACTCAACTGTTCCCAAAGAGTTAGAATGTTAAAGAAACTTTGTAAAGATAAAGAAAATCAGTCACATAGGCCTGTGGCAAAAACCTTGAGCTGGTCATATCATACTCCATAGAATTTTGTGCAAGCTTTTTTTTAATAAAAATTCAGAAAAATTGTTAAAGCGGAGTTCCACCCAAAAGTGGAACTTCCATTTGACACCTTTCAGGGGGGAGGGGGTGCAGATACCTGTATAAAACAGGTATTTGCAACACTTCCGGGTATTGACTCCCACGGGAGTCACACCCCTTCGCGGCACCCTTCGCGTCACCCCCCGCTGTCTTCTGGGATACACTGGCCCAGATTCAGATAGGAGATACGACGGCGTATCTCCTGATACGCCGTCCTATCTCTAAGGCCGGCCGGTCGTATCTATGCGACTGATTCATAGAATCAGTTACGCATAGATATGCCTAAGGCCCCGTACACACGAGGAGACATGTCCGATGAAAACGGTCCGCTGTGTTATTTGTGACCGTTTCTCTCTTCTTTCATTGCACTGGGACTAAGTGTGTTATTCCGCCGCACCACACTGCACCCCACCTACATATGGCCAATTTTAGATGCTTCAAGTTGTGTAGGCTTCTAAACTTTGTAAATTCCCACTAATCATTTTGGTTTGAATTTCTTTGTTGAAGCATGACTCTTGATTAGGAAAGTCAAAGATACTTGATGTCCTATTACTGTAACACAAGCTGTCTTCCAGTGATCAAGTGTACACAACATCAGACAACAGAGGCCTTTATTTAAAGGCCAATGCCTTGCCTATACAATTGGCAGAATACATTTTCTGCTGCTAGGTTCCATCCAGGTGCTGCTAGCCGCTGTCCTCACTTCCAATTCTCAAGTCTATCTGAGGCAGAGGCACTGATTGGCTGTCTCTGCTTGAGCAGCCAATCAGTGCCTCTGCTTCAAACCCTGGTGCAGAAAAGAAGCCAAGGCAGTGGCTGGTGGCAGATCACACCGGCTTACCGGGGTATGTATTTCACCACTTTCTTGAAGCTGCTACTCATTAAAGTGGAGGTTCACTCGGAAATATCATTTTTTAACCTTAGATTCATGCTCATTTTGTCTAGGGGAATCGGCTATTTTTTTTTTTTAATCGAAGCTGTACTTACCGTTTTAGAGATGCATCTTCTGCGCCGCTTCCGGGTATGGGCTGCAGGACTGGGCGTTCCTATTTTGATTGACAGTCTTCCGACGGTCGCATCCATCGCGTCACGATTTTCCAAAAGTAGCCGAACGTCGGTGCGCAGGCGCAGTATAGAGCCGCACCGACGTTCAGCTTCTTTCGGCTACTCGTGACGCGATGGATACGACCGTCGGAAGCCTGTCGGAAGACTGTCAATCAAAATAGGAACGCCCAGTCCCGAAGACCCATACCCGGAAGCGGCGGAGAAGATCGCTCTCTAAAATGGTAAGTACAGCTTCGATTTTAAAACAACTACCCGATTCCCCTAGACAAAATGAGCATCCATCTAAGGCCGCGTACAGACGAGCAAACGTATGATGAAACCGGTCCGCCGGACCGTTTTCACCGTACATATCTGCCCGGGGATTTATGTATGATGGCTGCACTCACCATCATACATAAATCCGCGCGTAAACAATACGCGGGGCGTGGCCGCGCCGTCGCCGTGACGATGACGCGGTGACGTGGGCGGCCCTGCCAGTTCAATGCTTCCACGCATGCGTCGAAGTCATTCGACGCATGCGAGGGATGGCGGGCGCTCGGACATGTACGGTAGGTCTGTACAGACGACCAAACATGTCCGAGCGGACAGGATTCCAGCGGGCTGTTTCTAAACAAGTTTGGAAATATTTGCCCGCTGGAAAAAGGCCCGGCGGGCAAATGAACGCTGGAATCCTGTCTGCTCGGGCCTAGACACGACCGAACATGTCTGCTGAAACTGTTTCAGCAGACATGTTCGGTCGTGTGTACGGGGCCTAATGCCGCGTACAGACGGTCGTTTTTTGTGATGAAAAAAAACGACGTTTTTGAAAACGTCATTTAAAATGACCGTGTGTGGGGAAAACTTAGTTTTATGTCTTCTGAAAAACGACAAAAAAAAATTCGAACATGCTCGAATTTTTTGTGTCGTTTTTCAAAACGTTTTTTGTGTCAATGAAAATGATAGTGTGTGGGCAAAACGACGTTTCAAAACGACGTTTTTAAACCCGCGCATGCTCAGAAGCAAGTTATGAAGCTAGCTTCAATGGAAAAGAGTGCTGAACGTAACCGCGCTTTGCTAGAGCATTTTGAAAAAACTATGGTGTGTAGGCAACGTCGTTTTTGAAAATGAAGTTTCAAAAACTTCGTTTTATTTCATGATTCAAAACGTCGTTTTTTTTTCATCACAAAAAACGACCGTCTGTACGCGGCATTAGAGTAAAACATTTTTTATGGGTGAACTCCCGCTTTAATATTTGGCTTTACATAAATTTTAAAGAGGAAGTAAACCCTGATGGGCTTTATTTCCTCTTTATTTCCCTGCAAAGGTAAAGCATAATGGGCTACTGTGCATCGCACAGTAGCCCATTATGTGTCACTTACCTGAAACCGAAGCCTGCGATATCACCGCTGTCCCCTGTGCAGGAAGCGTCCATTCTTCACCCCTCTTCGTTTTCGGGGAAGAGGACTCCGGCTCTGTGACTGGCCGGAGTCGCGTGACGTATCTCCCACAACATGACCCCTTTAGAAACGGCACATTTCTTTTTAGAAAAGCTGATAACCGGCTTGTGCTTCCATCTTGTGATCAGCTGTCATTGGACACAGCTGATTACATAGTAAAGGGCCACTGTGATTGGCCCTTTACCTCAATCACAGGATGTATGGGCAGCGTGATCATGGGAGGATGTCCACAGAAGCCCTCCCGGCAAACTAAGCCGGGGCTCTAGCCGTCTTTCGGGTATAGCACAGGCAGGAAGTAGTTAAACATCCAGGGCTGTTCATATAAACTGCCTTTGCTGGCTTTGTATGAGCTTAAATAAAGTACCTTTAGAAGATAATGAGTAGGGAGAGGTCAAATTCAGGTCAGGAAAAGTGATTTAGAAAATGAAAAAGCCTAAGTATTCCACTCAATGCCCGCTACAGTAGTTTACAGCACATTTATGAGAACACGGTATGGAGACGGGATACAGACTGTATCTACAACAATGGGCCAGATTGTTAATGCGATGTACTACTGACATGGGGAAGACAAAGACGCATTATACAGCTCTCTGGGACGTTTACCAGAAACGATAACTCTTCCAACAGATGTGAAAGTGACTGAGAGCAGGGGAGAGATTAACTGTAGATTGGAATTCTAATGTTACCAGCCTAATATACAGAGAAGGCAAAGAGCCTGGCAAGAAGTGGTGGTCCCAAAACAGCATGGCCTACGCACCCCTTCCCAGAGGCTCCCCAACACTTACCTAAAATGAAAGCTTGTTCTAAATTTGAGAGGTAGAGAAGGTATGGCTGGCCATACACAGTTTGATTTTCGCTCGAACGTTTGTAGAAAAATTGGGCCAGATCCACATACAATTGCACTTGCGCCGCGTATCAGAGATACGCTACGCCGCCGTACCTTACCTGGCGGAATTTTGAATCCTCAACAATTTTGCGCCGTAAGTTACGGCGGCGTAGTGTATTTCTGGCGGCGGAATTCAAATCGGCGATTAGGGGGCATGATTCATTTAAATGAAGCGCGTCCCCGCACCGAATGAACTGCGCATGCGTCGTCCCGAAATTTCCCGCCGTGCATTGCGCTAAATGACGTCGCTAGGACGTCATTTTTTTAACTTAGACGTGAGTTACGTCTATCCCTATTCACGGACGACTTACGCAAAAAAAAAAAAAAAATATTTTGACGCGGGAACGACGGCCATACTTAACATGGCAAGTCTATCTATACGCCGCAAAATACCAGCTTTAACTATACGCCGGAAAAAGCCGACTACAGACAACGTTAGAAAATGCGATGGCCGCGCGTACGTTTGTGGATCGTCGTAAACCGCTAATTTGCATACCCGACGCTGAAAACAACGCAAACTCCACCCAGCGGGCGCCGAAGTATTGCACCTACGATCCGAAGGCGTACGAAGCCGTACGCCTGTCGGATCGAACACAGAAGCCGTCGTATCTTGGTTTGAGGATTCAAACTAAAGATACAACGCGGGAAATTTGAAAGTACGCCGGCGTATCAGTAGATACACCGGCGTACTTGCTCTGTGGATCTGCCCCATTGTTCCTTGGAACATGTAGATTGGAATTCTAATATAGCCAGCCTAACATACAGGGAAGGAAAAGAGACTGGAAAGGAGTGGTGATCCCAAAACAGCATGGCCTATGGATCCCTTCCCATAGGCTCCCAAAACTCACCTCAAATTAAAGTTTGTCCTAAATTTAAGGGGTGGAGAAGATACGGCTTTGATTTTCACTTGAAAGTTTGTAGACAAATTGTGTTCATCCGAACATGTAGTTTAGAATTCTAATGTAGACAAGGGGGACGATCCACGAAGAAGTTACGATGGCGTATCTATTGATACGCCGTGTAACTTCTATTTTGCTCCGGCGTATCTTTGTTTTGTATCCACAAAACAAGATACGCCTGAAGCTGGGCTAGATTCGACTGGCGTACGTCTTAGTACGCCGTCGGATCTAAGGTGCATATTTACGCTGGCCGCTAGGTGGTGCTTCCGTCGAATTCCGCATCGAGTATGCAAATTAGCTAGATACGCGAATCCACAAACGTACGTCCGGCCGGCGCATTTTTTTACGTAGTTTCCGTAAGGCTTTTTTTGGCGTAAAGTTACCCCCGCTATATGAGACGTACTCAATGTTAAGTATGGACGTCGTTCCCGCGTCAAATTTTGAAAATTTTACGTTGTTTGCGTAAGTCATTCGCGAATAGGGCTTTGCATAGAATGACGTTCACGTCGTAAGCATTGGCTTGTTGCGGGTTAATTTTGAGCATGCGCACTGGGATACCCCCACGGACGGCGCATGAGCCGTTCAGAAAAAACGTCATTTACGTTGAGTCAAGTAAAATGAACATAAAACACGCCCACATCTTTAACATTTGAATTCCGCGCCCATACGCCGGCAGATTTATGCTACGCCGCCGTAACTTTAGAGGCAAGTGCTTTGTGAATACAGCACTTGCCTCTCAAAGTTGCGGCGGCGTAGCGTTAAGACGATACGCTACGCCTGCTGAAAATTACGATCCGCTACGTGGATCTGCCCCTGGAATTCTAATGTAACCAGCCTAATATACAGAGAAAGCAAAATGCCTGGCAGGGAGTGGTGGTCCCAAAACAGCATGGCCTACGCACCCCTTCCCAGAGGCCCCCAACACTTCCCTAAAATGAAAGCCTTTCCTAAATTTGTGGGCTGGGGAAGGCATGGGTGGTCATACACAGTTTGATTCTCACTCGAACATTTGTAGAAAAATTGTTCATTGGAACATGTAGACAGGAATTCTAATGTTACCAGACAAATATACAGAGAAGGCAAAAATCCTGGCAAGGCGTGGTGGTCCCAAAACAGCACGGTCTATGCGTCCCTTCCAAGAGGCTCCCAACACTTCCCTAAAATGAAAGCCTTTGCTAAATTTGAGGGGTGGGGTAGGCATGGCTGGCCATCCAAGGTTTGATTTTCTCTTGAACATTTGTAGAAAAATTGTTCATTGGAACATGTAAATTGGTATTCTAATGCAGATCAGTGGCGGCTGGTGCTCAAAATTTTTGGGGGGGCGCAAAGGAAAAAAAAAATTGCAGTCTCACTGTGCCCAAACGCAGCCACTGTTACATGCCATCAAACGCAGCCACTGTTACATGCCATCAAACGCAGCCACTGTTACATGCCATCAAACGCAGCCACTGTGCCATCAATTTGCACCACTGTGCCATGCCATCAAATGCAGCCACTGTGCCATCAATTCGCACCACTGTGCCATGCCATTAAACGCAGTCACTGTGCCATGCCGTCAAATGCAGTCACTGTGCCATCAATTCGCACCACTGTGCCATGCCATTAAACGCAGCCACTGTGCCATACATTGTCACCACTGTGCCATGCCATTAAACGCAGCTACTGTGCCATCCATTGTCACCACTGTGCCATGCATTGTCACCACTGTGCCATGCCATTAAACGCAGCCACTGTGCCATACATTGTCACCACTGTGCTATGCCATTAAACGCAGTCACTGTGCCATCCATTGTCACCACTGTGCCATGCCATTAAACGCAGCCACTGTGCCATCCATTGTCACCACTGTGCCATGCCATTAAACGCAGCTACTGTGCCATCCATTGTCACCACTGTGCCATGCATTGTCACCACTGTGCCATGCCATTAAACACAGCCACTGTGCCATACATTGTCACCACTGTGCCCTTTAATGGTCACCACCACTGTGCCAATTGTCCCCACTGTGCCCTGTAAATTGCTTTCTTCCCCCCTCCGCCCGGCACTTACCTTACTGGTTTTAGGCATCCACGTCCCACGATGTCTTCTCCCGCCCTCGATGACTGACAGGCGTCTCAGCCAATCAGGTTACTGGTAGCCAGAACCGGCCAACCTGATTGGCTGAGACGCCTGTCATCTTATTCAAGGGGCGTACAGTCTGTGCGCTCCGAGAATAAGCTTCCGGGCTGTATTGGGAAAGCCTATCAGAGCCGCTGGCTTTGATAGACATTTCCCTACAGCCAACCAGCTGGCGTTATTCAGATGGCCGGAAATTGAGCGCCGACCATCTGAATAACAGCTGCAGCGGCGAAAATAACATAGATTCGTGCAATGCATGAATCTATGTTATTTGACTCAGTGGCGGTGAGAGCCAGAGGGGGCGGCGCTCCAGCGCCCTCTATGGACGAACCGCCACTGATGCAGATTGGAATTCTTATATAACCAGCCTAATATACAGAGAAGGAAAAGAGCCAGGACAGGAGTGGTGGTCCCAAAACAACATGGGCTATGCATCCCTTTTCAGAGGCTCTCAACACTTCCCTAAAATGACAGGGCCAGATCCACAAAGAACTTACGGCGGCGTATCTATTGATACGCCGCGTAAGTTCTACGATGCGCCGTCGTATCTTTGTTTTGTATCCACAAAACAAGATACGCCTGAATGTGGGCTCGATCCGACTGGTGTACGTCTTAGTACGCCGTCGGATCTTAGGTGCATATTTACGCTGGCCGCTAGGTGGCGCTTCCGTTGATTTCCGTGTAGAGTATGCAAATTAGCTTGATACAGCGATTCTCAAACATACGTCCGCCCGGCCGCATTTTTTTACGTAGTTTACGTAAGGCTTTTTTCAGCGTAACGTTACCCCTGCTCTATGAGGTGTACGCAATGTTAGGTATGGACGTCGGGACAGTGTCGAATTTTCCTTTGTTTACGTCGTTTGCGTAAATCGTTCGCGAATAGGGCTTTGCGTAAGTTACGTTCACGTCGAAAGCATTGACTATTTGCGATGTGATTTTGCGCATGCGCACTGGGATACGTCTACAGACGGCGCATGCACCGTTCGTAAAAAGCGTCAATTACGTGGGGTCATACCAGATTACCATACAACACGCCCACTCCAAGCCTACTTTGAATTACGCGGGCTTACGCCGGCAGATTTACGTTACACCGGCCCGCAAGTTCTTTGAGTATACCCTAGGAGCCACTCTGATTTACGGCGGCGTAGCGCATATGAGATGCGCTACGCCCGCCTAAATATACGCCCGTTTTTGTGGATCTGGCCCACAGTCTTTCCTAAATTTGTAGAGAAGGTACAGCTGGCCATTCACAATTTGGCTTTTGCTGGAAGATTTGTAGAAAAATTGTTGGGTGGGGAAGGCATGGCTGGCCATCCAAGGTTTGATTTTCGCTTGAACGTTTGTAGAGTTATTGTCCCTTGAAATGTGTAGATTGGAATTCTAATGTAGATTGGAATTCTTATGTAACCAGCCTAATATACAGAGAAGGGCAAAGAGCCCAGAAAGGAGTGGTGACCTCAAAACAGCACGGTCTATGTGTCCCTTGTGATATGGGTAAAAGATAGGGGGCGCTAATAATTAATAAAAATAACAATGAAAATCATAGGACTGCACTCCCGAAGTCACTAATCCTTATCAAATAAACAAATGTGCACAAAACATTATCAAACAACATATGATTAAAAAAAATTGTGAAATATCAATTAGTGCAAATAATATTCAGTCCCAATCTTAAGTACAAAAAAATATTATGATAATAAATCAAAGTCCATAAAACATCAAACGTCCATTCCGTGCTTGCTGTGATATACTGATAGAGGAGTGATCCTTCACCAAACTTGTGTCCCTTACCAGAGGTTCTCAACACTTCCCTAAAATGACAGTCTTTCCTAAATTTGAGGGGTGAGGGTAAAGCTGGCCATACACAGTTTTGATTTTGCTGGAAGGTTCATAGAAAAGTTGTTCATAGGAACATGTACAGTGCCTTGAAAAAGTATTCATACCCCTTGAAATTTTTCATATTTTGTCATGTTACAACCAAAAACATAAATGTTGTTTATTGGGATTTTATGTGATCGACCAACACAAAGTGGCACATAATTGTGAAGTGCAAGGAAAATGATTAATGGTTTTCATTTTTTTTTTTTACAAATAAATATGTGAAAAGCGTGGGGTGCCTTTGTATTCAACCCCCCCCCCCCCCCAAGTCAATACTTTGTAGAACTACCTTTCACTGAAACTCTTTTTGGGGATGTCTCTACCATCTTTACAAATCTAGAGAGTGAAATTGTTGCCCATTCTTCTTCTGTGCAAAATATCTCAAGCTCTGTCGAATTGGATGGAGAGCGTCTGTGAACATCAATTTTCAAGTCTTGCCTCAGATTCTCAATTGGATTTAGGTCTGGTCTTTGACTGGGCTATTCTAATACATGAATATGCTTTGATCTAAACCATTCCATTGTAGCTCTGGCTGCGTGTTTAGGGTTGTTGTCCTGCTGGAAGTCTCAAGTCTTTTGAAGCCTCTAACAGTTTTTCATCTAAGATTGTCCTGTATTTGGCTCCATCCATCTTTCCATCAACTCTGACCAGCTTTCCTGTCCCTGCTGAAGAAAAGTATCCCCACAACATGATGCTGCCACCACCAGGTTTCACAGTGGGGATGGTGTGTTCAGGGTGATGTGCAGTGTTAGTTTTCTGCCACACATTGGGCCAGATTCAGGTACATCGGCGTATCTTTGTGCTGGCGTAGCTGTACATCATCTGTGTACAGAACACCTCCAGGTAACCATATTGTATTGCATTTTACTGAAAATTACAGAGCTGCGGATTGAAAAGGAATGGTCATTTTTAGTAACCTTAAATTATATATCAGACAGGAGGCTCATATCTTATGCATTATCTTTCTTTAATAATGCCCATAGCAGAAATACAACTTTTTCAGTGATTTCAAGTACAAAAAACGTTTTAACTGAAGAAAAATAAAAACTACAATACCCAGCAGCCCTCAGGTTGGGTCTGCCAATCATGAGGCAGGACAGCCGGTATATAAGGGGCTGCCCCCTTAGAACCTTCCTCTTTCTTTCTGCTCATGGCAGAGATAAGTATTTCTATGTGATATTGTTTGTTCTTTCATGCTGGTAATATCTTACTTTTATAATATCGTTTGTTCTTTCATGCTGGTAATATCTTACTTTTATAATATCGACATCTGTGGCATCGTGGATAGTATTTCACTATCTGCGGTGCGCCTTTATTTATTTTATTTTAATAATAATTTTATGTTGATTTATTTTAATGGTTGTTTTAATTTTATTTACTGATATATATATATCGTTTATTGTCTATCCTTTGGGGGGGACGCGGTCCCCCCCCACTAATGTGTACATTTTCGTACAGTTATTGTGCTTATTTATGCGCTTGGTTAGGGTACTAAAACGCTGCTTCGTTGCATTCGTTGCCCCCTGTGCCTGGGGCACTCTATTCACGGCCTCCCGGGCGGGCTCCGGCCGTTGCGCACCCCATCCGGTGCGCTCTGACACTTTCTACCCAGTTTCTGACTGAAGGTAGGAGGGCGCCAGTTTACCATCTTGGCGCCTTTTTCCTACCTTCCGTCTTGTTCTCTGTACGCCGCGCGCCCTCTCCTCAGAGCGTCTCGTCTCTGAGGGGGGCGTGGCAGTGCGGGCCTGTCTCCACCAATCGCGCTATTGCCGCGCGATTCGACGGCGCGATTGGTGCGGGCGTGTCCTGCAGGCCCCGCGTCATCCTATCCCAGCTCGGGAGACGTAATCTCGCGAGATTACGCTCCCATGAGCTAGGATGTCGCTCCCCATCACCGCTACGCCAGTGTGAGCGTGCGGCTGTATGGGTCGGAGCTCTCTGTGTAGATCTCGGTGATCTACTCAAATCACGTTGAGGCCGTAGTCTCGCGAGACTACGTCCTCTTCATTTGTAATAGGCAATCTCCCCTCACCTACTCCTATCACTCCTAATCGTCGGTTCTTGTTTCTGGGAATTTATTCCCCTGGAATCTAGCTTCAAATAAATAATATATTAATTTAAATAAATTACAAATATATATAAATAAATTGTACAAATATATATAAATACATTACAAATATATAAATTATACAAATAAATACATAAATTATACATAATATATAAATATATATAAATAAATTATTCGAATATATAAATAAATTAATGTATAAATAAATTATACAAATAGTTAAATAGATTATACAAATAAATATATGAATTATACAAAATATATAAATATATTATATTATACATATACGTAAATTAACCACAGCATTGTTCCTGTACTATGCTGTGTTACTGTGCTGTTCGCAGACCCTCTCCTATAACTGACGACAGGACATTATCCTGCTTGTGTCCCTGAAGTGATGGACACAGTCCTAGTAGACCCAGTCTCGACAAGGCTGCAGGGGTTCAAAATTGTTCGGTAGATCCGTCCAGCGGGCATGGCGTCAGTTATGCCAACCCGCCTGCAACCCCTATGTCCGGACCAGCCGACAACAGTCTACCACCCCTAAGAAGGGTGAGGTGCCCCAAAACGCCGCCACGGTCTGTGGCCCCGACTCCCCGGCAGGGGAAGTAAATAACATGCTCCAGGCAGTACCCTCCCAGGACTGCCGACCCACTGCCCTCCCAGACTCCTATCGACCCCCAAGCCTCGGGGAGATGCGCATGCAGAGGCAACGATCCGTTAGACGGACTAAGCCAGACCCATTCGTGGACTCTTCCAGAGTCACCCGCGAAGTCTGAGGCGGCTAACACCTTTGAGTCTGAGGATGATGATAATTGTTAGGGCAGTGGGCACATGGCGCTTCATGACAACGCCAACCCTGTATCCCAGGCTGACACATTATTGGACTCTCGTGGAGAGCCATTGTCGATTCGGGGGCGATTTGCCATCCACACTCCGGTGACTGGGCACCTCTACCCGAGGTGGCCCAACATATATCTATACTGGACCCAGAAACCGGTCGGTAAAGCCCACCGCAACAAATTGAGGGCGTAATACCCCCTTCCATTGCCATATGAGATTGTACACACTCCCGGGGTGGACCTCATACTCTGGAGGTATCTCACCAAACACGGGAAGTATCCCCAGAAGGGAATAGAAAGGTCCTTCGGACCATACAGGCCAGGGTCTTAGATCTTTTGGACCTATCACCAACATCCTACGCCTTAGTAGCAGGCTACCACCGCTGAACAACCGATTGATCTCTCCCAACTTAGGGGCTGGGCCCAACGGGCAGTTGCCTCCTGGGATGCGCGAACACTACGTGCCCGACAGGACACCGCCGATCAATCTTAATGAGACTTGATCAACAGCTGCCCCACCTAACCGAATCAGACCCCGGACCGACCACCGAGGGCATGTTATTCGGGATCACGCTGATTACACGTATTTCTAGATGGTAGGGCTCTATTCCAGCCGGGATAAAGCCCAAACATCATTAATAGTGTTGAGCAGAATATGCCATATTCGATTTCGCGATATATCTCGAATATATATTCGAATATTCGAGATATATTCGCTAAATTCGAATATTCGTGATATTTTATCGAAATTAATTGATTGCGATTTTTCGCTATTGCGAATGCGAAAATAATTGCGATTTTTTAATAACTGCGGTAGGAGCGCTCTGATTGGCTTAGAATATTCGTGATATTTTATCGAAATATCGCAACATGCGAATGCGATATTTATTGCGGAATTTCGAGATATGCTGGAGGAGCGCTCTGATTGGCTCAGAATATTCGTGATATTTTATCGAAATATCGCAACATGCGAATGCGATATTTATTGCGGAATTTCGAGATATGCTGGAGGAGCGCTCTGATTGGCTCAGAATATTCGTGATATTTTATCGAAATATCGCAACATGCGAATGCGATATTTATTGCGGAATTTCGAGATATGCTGGAGGAGCGCTCTGATTGGCTCAGAATATTCGTGATATTTTATCGAAATATCGCAACATGCGAATGCGATATTTATTGCGGAATTTCGAGATATGCTGGAGGAGCGCTCTGATTGGCTCAGAATATTCGTGATATTTTATCGAAATATCGCAACATGCGAATGCGATATTTATTGCGCAATTTCGAGATATGCTGGAGGAGCGCTCTGATTGGCTCAGAATATTCCTGATATTTTATCGAAATATCGCAACATGCGAATGCGAAATTGATTGCAGATATTTCGAAAACTGCTGTAGCAGCACTCTGAAATCGAATATGTATGATATTTTAACCAAAAAACATATTGCGATTGCGATTTTTCGATCGCGCATGCGCAATTGCGCGAACAACACGCGACCATTTCCTGGAGCCTTGCCAGTTTCCAACTTATGATCGCAGCGCAATCACACAGCAACATGGTTGGAAGCAATTTCACTAAGTCTGAGGAAAAGTTGCTGATTTGTGTAAGTATTTTGACCACTGTTATTTCATCATCTTCAACTGCATTTTAGTCTAGTTTAAAAGTTAGTATATATGATCAGATATTAGTATTTCACAAAAAATGTGTCTCCTGCTTTTACAAAACTACAAGTCCCAGCATGCCTGGACAGCTGCAGACACCCTGGTTGGCAAATGTGTATTTAGGCACTTTTCCTTGTTATTTAGCATAATGAATTTAACATTTTATTGGACATAGGACGTATGCGAACGTCCTGACTTCAGTGTCCTCAAGGCCCAAGGACGTTCGAATACATATTGCCCTTTAGATGTTGCAGAACTACAACTTCCAGCATGCCTGGGAATGCTGGCACTTCTAGTATTGTAAGTTCTGCAGGCCCCCGTTTTTCAGGCCTTTATGCACGGGTCTCTAAACTGTGGCACCCTAGATGCAGCAAAAGTAAAATTCTTAGCATGCACTGACAGACCGTGGCTGATGGGAGTAGTAGTTTTGCAACAGCTGGAGGTGGACTGGTCTTGAAACCCAGAGTTAGGTAACAAACCCGTAGTGTTTTGCAACCATTCTGCCTCCAGCTGTTTTTTTCCTGTTGAAAAGCCTGTGGCGTGCAAAACACAACCCAAAAACTCCACCCGGATGCAGTGAAAAATGTGCACACACCTAAAGAGTGACATCACAAAAAACTGCGACGGGTACATACGTCAGTGGCCCTCCGAAAAGGTCCCGTCTCTGACCCCCGGGGCGTTAGGCTCCTGACAGGGAAAAGAGTTAGCAACGCATATCTCCCCTATACGTGTATCCTGTGTTGTTAATAATATATTCATAATTATGCAAATGATAATGGCTGCTATATTTATGCAAAAAAGGTGGCGACCGAAATGGCAGGATATAAAATCTGTCATGTTACCCCTGTCATTGATTAATAAGGCGAGAATGCTTCCAATTGTTGAATAGCATACATTTACGTCATATATCCATAAGGCTGTCAACAGAAGTATTACAATATACTTTGTTCTTCATCTTGCAGAAGTTCCTGGAAACAGGATACGATGAGCTGCGGAGGCAGCCAGAGAAAAGGGCTGTGGTCAGCGCCCTAATCGCTGACTTTGGCGGCCAACACGACCACAATGCAATTGTGAAGAAGTGGTCTGACCTGAAGAGGCGCCAAATGGATCAGGTCAGACGTCTTCGGGCTAAATATCATCCAGGTAAGTTATTGTTGACAGTTATGTTTTTTTTTTAAAAAGTGTATTTTGTGCGTGAACTCGAAAGAGAGAGGAGCCGGCCTGCAGGAGTTGGGAGGCCTCCCCCAGAGGCAATCTGCCACCTTTCTCCATGCCCCGGTTGGCAATGGCGGGTGTGAGGGGGTCCTCCCAACCCAACCTCGCATAGCACACCCACCAGGGGCGGGGCTGAGACCACCAAACTCAATTCACAGGTAGCCGAGAGCGGGATCCGAACCCCTAGCTGCAGAGGTGAATCACTTGTCAGTGCAGTGGCAATCGCGTGGAGCCACCGCAGCTCCTTTGGTGACAGTTATGTAAGGTCATATGTAATTCATGTAAGGTCAGATGTTGTTAACCAAGATGCCATGTTGTGCTAACATATATCACCACCAGCCAAGGTATTCATAGTACTGTTGAAAAAAGACATGGGACAGCAGACAGGAACACAGAAGTTATGTGGGAACATAATTTTCCCATTGCTTTGCATGGGACTTTAAAGAAAAACCCCGACCATGGCAAGTGGGGGTGGGTAAGGTTTAAACCACCTATCCTATGTTTGTGGCTGACATATAAGTAACCTGTGTGCCAAGTTTCATATAAATATCTTTAGCCGTTTGTACGTGATGCTGGAACATACATACATACATACATACATACATACATACATTTATGCACACACACACGTTGAGTTTTATATATATAGATTACCACTAAATTCCTGTGTTAGGAGTGGGGTTGTTATAGTAATCCCGTGTGCTCCATCAGGCCCTTTTTTTAACATGAGATGGTCTGAACAAAACAAAGTAGACAAAAACAGCTCATTTTAACATGGTTGCATCCCAGCTCACGCTCAGTCCCCTGTAGTGCCCACAAGACCCTTTAATATAACATTGTCCCATTGGTTAACTGTCTATATAAATCAATTTGTATTCATATACAATACAGCAGAGTACACAGAATTTGCATACGTCATTAGAAAACATTTTTATAATATATGAACATTGTGTTATTATAGGAGCTCCAATGCCAGTTGTCCGCGCCAAGCGCAGAAGGCGCCAGGCCGATGAGGAGGAGGAGGAGGATGCGGCAGAGGAGGATGCGGCAGAGGAGGAGATGCATGAGGAGGAGCAGCCAGGGCCCTCCCACTCCCCAACCCCAGCTCCTGTTGAGGAGCAAGCTGAGGAGCTTCCCCCCCCCACCACCCCAACTTCTCAAGCAGAAGAGCAGGAGGAAGAGAGCGGTCCTGTGAGCCTCATTCAGGAAGGTAAATATGTGCACAATGATTAATAACATTTCAACAATAAAATGTAGATATAAAAATGGACAACATATAAAGCGCACCTGTCAGATTGTAGAACCATAATATGGTATTGATGCTAGAAGTATACAGGTAGTGCATAATTATTAGGCAAGTTGTATTTTTTGAGGATTCATTTTATTATTGAACAACAACCATGTTCTCAATGAACCCCAAAAACTCATTAATATCAAAGCTGAATTTTTTTGGAAGTAGTTTTTAGTTTGTTTTTAGTGTTAGTTATTTTCGGGGGATATCTGTGTGTGCAGGTGACTACTATTACTGTGCAGAATTATTAGGCAACTTAACCAAAAAATAAATAGATACCCATTTCAATGATTTATTTTTAACAGTGAAACCAATATAACATCTCAACATTCACAAATACACATTTCTGACATTTAAAAACAAAACAAAAACAAATCAGTGACCAATATAGCCACCTTTCTTTGCAAGGACACTCAAAAGCCTGACATCCATGGATTCTGTCAGTGTTTTGATCTGTTCACCATCAACATTGCGTGCAGCAGCAACCACAGCCTGCCAGACACTGTTCAGAGAGGTGTACTGTTTTCCCTCCTTGTAAATCCCACATTTGATGATGGACCACAGGTTCTCAATGGGGTTCAGATCAGGTGAACAAGGAGGCCATGTCATTACTTTTTTTTATTTAATACTCTTTCTTGCCAGCCACGCTGTGGAGTACTTTGACATGTGTGATGGAGCATTGTCCTGCATGAAAATCATGTTTTTCTTGAAGGATGGTGACTTTTTCCTGTACCACTGCTTGAAGAAGGTCTCTTCCATAATCTGGCAGTAGGACTGGGAGTTGAGCTTGACTCCATCCTCAATCCGAAAAGGCCCCACAAGCTCATCTTTGATGATACCAGCCCAAACCAGTACTCCACCACCACCTTGCTGGCGTCTGAGTTGGACTGGAGCTCCCTGCCCTTTACCAATCCAGCCACGGGCTCTTCCATCTGGCCCATCAAGACTCACTCTCATTTCAGCAGTCCATAAAACCTTAGAAAAATCTTTCTTGAGATATTTATTGGCACAGTCTTGACGTTGCAGCTTGTGTGTCTTGTTCAGTGGTCATCGTCTTTCAGCCTTTCTTACCTTGGCCATGTCTCTGGGTATTGCACACCTTGTGCTTTTGGGCACCCCAGTGATGTTGCAGCTCTGAAATATGGCCAATCTTGTGGCAAGTGGCATCTTGGCAGCTGCACGCTTAACTTTTCTCAGTTCATGGGCAGTTATTTTGCACCTTTGTTTTTCCACACGCTTCTTTTGTTTGATGATCACGCTTCAGAAGCTTTGCAACTTTAAGAGTGCTGCATCCCTCTGCTAGATATCTCTCTATTTTGGACTTTTCAGAGTCTGTCAAATCCTTCTTTTGGCCAATTTTGCCAAAGAAAAGGAAATTGACTAATAATTATGCACACCTGATATAGAGTGTTGATGTCATTAGACCACACACCTTCTCATTACAGAGATGTACATTACCTAATATGCCTAATCTGTAGTAGGCTTTCGAGCCTATACAGCTTGGAGTAAGACAACATGCATAAAGAGGATGATGTGGTCCAAATACTCATTTGCCTAATAATTCTGCACTCCCGGGATGTGTTAGACACATAACAAGTGTATACACATGATAATGATTGATTAATAAGCAAAAAAAAATATTTATTTATTTGGTAACGTTATTTGAAATCCAAATGTTTTTTTATTATATCCTAAAAGCATCAAGAGATATGAGGAGGCAAAACAGACTCATCGAAAAGACGCACCAGAAGATCCTTCAAAACCAGCGGAAGATGAGCTACCTCACCCAACAAAATGCTCTGCTAGAGCAGCAGCTATCGGGTCAGATTGCGGAAATGCACCGCATTCAGAAACGGATTGAGAGCTATATTTAAATTTATTTTTGTATTAAAAAAACTTATTTTTTGGAAATGTTTCATTTCTTTTTGAGATAGAGTTGTAGGTTTTTCAACACATCTAACTTCACATCAAACAAATCAACATCAACACATTTAACTTCATAATAAGCAAAAACATTTTATACTATTATTTTATTTAACATTAACCTAGGACAAACTAAAGCACACGACACAGACACGACGAACACAAAATAAACTGTTGAAAAATGAACATAACAAAAGCAACAATATATATATATATATACAAAGAGAGAGAGAGGGAGAGCAAGAAAGAGAGAGAATGCAGATGAGCTCTTGCAGTCAGCCCAATGGTTGCAGTATAAATGCCGCAAAACAGGGTTTAACATAAGGTTCATTGTTATAGTTACACTTGCTGTTTAGATCCGGTCTGGTAGTCCGGTCTGGTAGCTTGTAGCGGAGGCTGTTGGTGGATCCGCTGTGCCAGAGAGGTCATGAAGCTTTACTCAGCATGGAGGCAGCAGCAGGAGTATTAAAATATAATATAACTAGACAATGCATTTCCTGAGGAAAATGCGAGTGGGAATGCTGAATAGCTTAATTGGTGAGCCCCTTGCCAAAGACATTCACCATAACCACTACACTATCTTTAGGACACACAGCTTCTTTCTCTATCTGCAAAGTATAGAGTATGCTGACTTCCTGGTCGCCCCTCCCCCCTCAATAGGTTTCCCCTCCCCCCCAGGTCAGTGAGGAGGAATATTGCACTGAGGTCAGGAAAGTTATTTATGGAAAGAAATAACATTACAAACGCTTTTAATTCACAGATCTAATACATGATTTAAGCCTCCAAACAAAGCTTAATAAATCCTCAAACGTACATGCAATTGATACAACGACTACACCGTTTGAAATACACGGCCCTTGTAAACGCATCGATATGAAATTTATGTAGATAAACTTAAAAATGTGGCCATGTCTGCGATTTAGAAAAGAGCGTCTTTGTGAGTTCTGCAGCAACATTTTTTAGATAATTTCACATGAGAGTCTATGAGACATAATTTCTGGCTGTTGCTCCAATAATTAAAACTAAAATACGTATCGCAGAATTGGTCACATTGCCATAAACCAGACAAGCATAGCTACGTTTTGATATAAAAATTGTGTATGAAAAGTAGATCTTGTGGGCGTGAGACCAATTTGTTTCCCCTTTTTGTAAAGATATTTTTAATTACAAAGATCTCCAATGTTAAGGTCACATGACAGACTCTAAATCCCCTCCATAGGATTACATTATAACCTATTGCATTTTTGTGAAAAATTCGCAAAACGTAAATTGCGTTTTCACCAAAAAATTGTAAACGATAACGATCTGAAAAGTCATAGCCGGATAGCTAAATATTTTGTGACCGCTTTAAAGTTTTTTCAGTGTCTGTAAGTGAAAGTATGAAGTAGCTGAAACTTTTGGCATGGCATGTGAATTCAAAGGGGAAAAGGATGTTCTCATTGACTTCAATGTTTAAAAAAAGGGTCTAAAAGCTTAAAATTTATAAAAGTGTAAAAAGTAGAAAAAAACTTGAAGAAGTCCCATCATTAGCTGAACGAGACGAACATTTTTACAGTTGAATGGTCTCAATAGCTGAAAGTATGCCGAAGTTACGCAGAACCAAAAAACGTAAGGAATAATAAGATTACTAAATTTACGGATATCAATACTGGAAATGTTTATTAAAGCATTCACACTAATTAAGATTAATACATTTACGGGTATCCATACTAGGAATGCTTATTAAAGCATTCCCACTAAGTATCACACAGGCATGATTTACAAGCAGTAGTGGTAATAGTAATACATAGCATAAAAACACTTGGGGAATACTTTACAGCATCAGTAGTGGTCATAGTAGTCAATAGTGTACCAAAAAATTGGGACACAGGTGTCTTGACTGAGCTGTAATAGTAGTAGTAGACATTGACAATACAGTGTCAAATCACTCGGGCAAGAGGTGCCATGATGAACAGCAGTCTTAATAAGAGTATATAGGGTGTGAAATAACTGCTGACATAGGTGTCTTGACTGGGCAGCAGAAGCAGCAGTAGTAGTATTAACAGTAGTAGTTGATACAGAGTCATATCACATGGGCAGGAGGTGCCATGATGAACAGCAGTAGGAATAGGAGTATATAGAGTGTCAAATAACTGCTGACATAGGTGTCTTGACTGGGCAGCAGCAGCAGAAGCAGCAGTAGTATTAACAGTAGTAGTTGATACAGAGTCATATCACATGGGCAGGAGGTGCCATGATGAACAGCAGTAGGAATAGGAGTATATAGAGTGTCAAATAACTGCTGACATAGGTGTCTTGACTGGGCAGCAGCAGCAGCAGAAGCAGCAGCAGTAGTATTAACAGTAGTAGTTGATACAGAGTCATATCACATGGGCAGGAGGTGCCATCATGAACAGCAGTAGGAATAGGAGTATATAGAGTGTCAAATAACTGCTGACATAGGTGTCTTGACTGGGCAGCAGCAGCAGAAGCAGCAGTAGTATTAACAGTAGTAGTTGATACAGAGTCATATCACATGGGCAGGAGGTGCCATCATGAACAGCAGTAGGAATAGGAGTATATAGAGTGTCAAATAACTGCTGACATAGGTGTCTTGACTGGGCAGCAGCAGCAGAAGCAGCAGTAGTATTAACAGTAGTAGTTGATACAGAGTCATATCACATGGGCAGGAGGTGCCATGATGAACAGCAGTAGGAATAGGAGTATATAGAGTGTCAAATAACTGCTGACATAGGTGTATTGACTGGGCGGCAGCAGCAGCAGCAGAAGCAGCAGTAGTAGTATTAACAGTAGTAGTTGATACAGAGTCATATCACATGGGCAGGAGGTGCCATGATGAACAGCAGTAGGAATAAGAGTATATAGAGTGTTAAACAACTGCTGACATAGGTGTATTGACTGGGCGGCAGCAGCAGCTGAAGCAGCAGTAGTAGTATTAACAGTAGTAGTTGATACAGAGTCATATCACATGGGCAGGAGTTGCCATGAAGTACAGCAGTCTTAATAAGAGTATATAGAGTGTTAAACAACTGCTGACATAGGTGTATTGACTGGGCGGCAGCAGCAGCTGAAGCAGCAGTAGTAGTATTAACAGTAGTAGTTGATACAGAGTCATATAACATGGGCAGGAGTTGCCATGATGTACAGCAGTCTTAATAAGAGTATATAGAGTGTGAAATAACTGCTGACATAGGTGTATTTACTGGGCGGCAGCAGCAGCAGCAGAAGCAGCAGTAGTAGTAGTATTAACAGTAGTAGTTGATACAGAGTCATATCACATGGGCAGGAGGTGCCATGATGAACAGCAGTAGGAATAAGAGTATATAGAGTGTTAAACAACTGCTGACATAGGTGTATTGACTGGGCGGCAGCAGCAGCTGAAGCAGCAGTAGTAGTATTAACAGTAGTAGTTGATACAGAGTCATATCACATGGGCAGGAGTTGCCATGATGTACAGCAGTCTTAATAAGAGTATATAGAGTGTGAAATAACTGCTGACATAGGTGTATTGACTGGGCGGCAGCAGCAGCAGAAGCAGCAGTAGTAGTATTAACAGTAGTAGTTGATACAGAGTCATATCACATGGGCAGGAGTTGCCATGATGTACAGCAGTCTTAATAAGAGTATATAGAGTGTGAAATAACTGCTGACATAGGTGTATTGACTGGGCGGCAGCAGCAGAAGCAGCAGTAGTATTAACAGTAGTAGTTGATACAGAGTCATATCACATGGGCAGGAGGTGCCATGATGAACAGCAGTAGGAATAGGAGTATATAGAGTGTCAAATAACTGCTGACATAGGTGTATTGACTGGGCGGCAGCAGCAGCAGCAGAAGCAGCAGTAGTAGTATTAACAGTAGTAGTTGATACAGAGTCATATCACATGGGCAGGAGGTGCCATGATGAACAGCAGTAGGAATAAGAGTATATAGAGTGTTAAACAACTGCTGACATAGGTGTATTGACTGGGCGGCAGCAGCAGCTGAAGCAGCAGTAGTAGTATTAACAGTAGTAGTTGATACAGAGTCATATCACATGGGCAGGAGTTGCCATGATGTACAGCAGTCTTAATAAGAGTATATAGGGTGTGAAATAACTGCTGACATAATTGTCTTGACTGATCCAAAGGAGTCATGGGAGAAAATCATGTGGTCAGATGAGACTATAATATAATTTTTTGATCATAATTTCACTAACCGTGTTCGGAGGAAGAATAATGATGAGTACCATGCCAAGAACGCCATCCCTAATGTGAAGCATGGGGGTGGTAGCATCATGCTTTGGTGGTGTTTTTCTGCACATGGGACAGGGTGACTGCACTGTATTAAGGAGAGGATGACCGGGGCCATGTATTGCAAGATTTTGGGCAACAACCTCCTTCCCTGAGTTAGAGCTTTGAAGATGGGTCGAGGCTGGGTCTTCCAACATGAGAATGACCCAAAGCACACAGCCAGGATAACCAAGGATTGGCTCTGTAAGGAGCATATCAAGGTTCTGGCGTGGCCTAGCCAGTCTCCAGACCTAAACCCAATAGAGAATCTTTGGAGGGAGCTCAAACTCCGTGTTTCTCAGCGATAGCCCAGAAACATGACTGATGTAGAGAAGATCTGTGTGGAGGAGTGGGCCAAAATCCCTCCTCCAGTGTGTGCAAAGCTGGTGTAAAACTACAAGAAATGTTTGACCGCTGTAATTGCAAAGAAAGCCTACTGTACCAAATATTAACATTTGATTTTCTCTGATGTTGAAATAGTTATATTCAGCACTGTAAATACATCAGGTCCGGGGCTTCATCAGGGAATGCATGGCAAGGGACCCTTCAGCGCCCTGAACCGACGACGGGTGCCAGAAAGTCACCGCCGATCCAGGACTCATTCATCTTTATGAATGTGAGTCTGTCCACGGAGTCTGTGGACAGACGGGTCCTCTTGTCCGTGACCACCCCACCTGCCGCGCTGAATGTCCGCTCAGATAGTACGCTGGAGGGGGGGCAAGACAATAACTCCAGCGCATACTGAGCGAGCTCGCGGCAGGTGTCCAATCTGGCAACCCAGTACTCCATGGGGTCGTCGGTGCTCATACTGTCAGAAGCACCGACGGACGCCATGTAGTCTGCCACCATGTGGGCCAGCCGCTGGTGGTGACTGCTGCTGCTGCTGCTGGTGGTGGTACTGGGTCGCTCGGTTTGGAAGAACATCCTCATCTCTTCCATTAGGTCCCCTGCTCGGCTGCAGCTGGGTGCAGCCACCTGCTGGGTGAGATGAGGGGGGACAACTGGAGGCCGGGGAGTTGCCTGCTCCAACCGTCTGACAATGGCTGCCTGCAGTTCCTCCATCCGGTGCTGCCTCCGGCTGGCTGGGATGAACTGCTCCAGTTTCCCCTTGCACCTGGGATCCAAAAGGGTGGCCATCCAGAAATCATCCCTCGTCTTGATGGTCTTAACCCGGGGGTCCCTCCTGAGGCATCTCAGCATGTGGGCAGCCATGGGGAAGAGCACAGCCCGCTGTGACTCCTCAATGCTGGCCAGGTGAATGAGGTGCGACTCTTCATCCCTGAGGCGCTGCTGGTCAAACTCAGACATGCCCAACCCCCGGACTATCGGTGCCCCCAACACCGGCTCTCCCTCCTGACCAGGCCCTGACTCCGGGACGACACCAGCAACCACCTCCTCCTCCTCTTCATCATCATCCTCCTCCTCCTCCTCCTCCTCGTCCTGGCCCTGGTCTCGGTGGAGCATTGCTGACTCCTCCTGCTCCACCAAGGCACTCTCCCCAGCCTCGAGCAGGCGATCTAGTGTCCTCTCCAGCATGAACAGTATTGGCAGCACGCTATTGAGGCCAATTTGCTCACTGCTGACCATCTTGGTCGCCTGCTCGAAGGAGGACAACACTTGGCAGACCTGGTTTATCTGCCCCCACTCCGCACAGGCGATGAAAGGGAGTTGTGGTGAAGCCCTCTCAGTGCCTAGTTCCATCAGGTACTCCCTCACCGCCCTTTGCTGCTCCCACAACCTCTTCAGCATGTGGAGGGTGGAGTTCCACCGCGTCACACTGTCCACAATCAGCCTGTGAAGGGGCAGATTGTACTTCCGCTGCAATTTGGACAGGGACGCGGTAGCGGTTGGGGAGCGCCTGAAGTGGCTGGCAATCCTACGCGCCTTTGCCACAATGTCACTCAACCCTGGATAAGTGCGCAGGAACTTCTGCACCACCAGGTTGAGGACATGTGCCAGACAGGGCACGTGCGTCAGACTGCCAGCATGGAGGGCGGCGAGTAGGTTGCTGCCGTTATCGCAGACAACCATACCTGGCTGGAGCCTTCGGGGTGTCAGCCACTTCTGGACCTGAGCTTGAAGTGCTTTCAGCACTTCTTCTCCAGTGTGTCTCCGGTCCCCTAAACTAACAAGCTGGAGCACGGCCTGACAGCGCACGTGCCCCACACTTGAGTAGCTACGGGGGCGCTTGCTGGGAGGCTCAGCAGCTGCGGAGACAGTGGCTTGAGGGAGACCAGCAGTTCTCCCCTGGACACCCCGGGGCGGCACCACAAGATCGGTTGCCGACGATCCCTCACCGACGCCTCGGAGGGAAACCCAATGGGCCGTGAAGCTGATGTAGCGTCCCTGCCCATGCCTGCTGGTCCAGCCATCCATTGTCAGATGAACCCTGTCGCTGACAGCATGATCCAGCGACAGGGTTACATTCTGCACAATGTGCTGGTGTAGGGCAGGGACACCAGTCCTGGCAAAGAAATGGCGGCTGGGGACACGCCATTGGGGTTGGGCCTGCTCCAACATCTGCCTGAAGGGGTTGCTGTCAACTATGTTGAAGGGCAGCAGATGTTGGGCAATAACCCTTGCCAGGAGCCCATTGAGGGAACGCACACGTCGGTCTCCAGGGGGGAAGGGAGTGGTGCGGTCAAAGGCGTCTGAAATCGACGCCTGGCGCCGGACGGCAGTGCGGGACACAGACGTGGAGGGTGCTGTGGAAGTAGAGGTCTGGCTGCCGGTACCAGTACCTCTACTAGAGGGAGCGGGGGGGCATGACCTGCTGGAAAGAGATGAAGATGTGGCAGGGGCTGCTGTACCCTGCTCACTTGTGGTGGTGGCGCTGCTACCACCACCACGCTTCATCTCGTCATACAACGCCCAGTGGTTTATCCTCAGGTGCTGGTTCAGGGCTGTGGTACCCACCCGAGCCAAACACTTCCCTCTCTTCACCCTCACTTTACAAATCCGGCAGATGGCCACGGTAGGGTTGTCTGCCACCAGGGTAAAGAAATTCCAGACAGGTGACTTCAGCACCGCCCTCCTGTCAGATGGGGTGACGCTTACTTGCACCTGCTGGGACTCGGTGCGCACAGGTGGAGCTGCCTGCTGCTGCTGCTGCTGCTGCTGCTCCTCCTCCTGACACCTCCTGCTGCCATCACCAGTGGAGACCCTGACGATGGTCTCCCTGGTGGTGACCTGGCGCACCGTTTCACCAGGGTGCCTACCTTCCCCGTCGTCACTGACGTAGTGAGCCGACGCGTCAGATGGCAACCATGATGGGTCACCCTCTTCGCCCCCAGAGATGTCAGACCAAGGGCTGAGATGTGTTGGTCTGAGGGAACCACGTGACATGGAGCCTCTAGCCTGGCTCCGCTGTCCCCTCACCCACGCCTGGGTCTGACTAGGTGCTGCTGTTTCCTGCACCAAAACAGCAGCACCAGTTTGAAGGGATGTCTCTGGGATACTGCCAGCAGGTATCCCATCCTCCTCATCCATCCCTTCAAAAAGGTCCTGACCATCAGGACAGAGCTGGAGGTCTGCCTGATGCATGGCCTCCCCCAAGAGATCCCTCTCACTGTCGCTGTCGAACAGTAAGATGCTGGACTCTTGGGGGCTGGGGGGGGGTAGTACAGGCACCGGTGTAATGGTGGTACTACTGTGAGTCGGGACCGACGACTCAGTGGCACTGCTGTGCCCCATGTAGTCCACCACTACTTGAGCCTGAGATGGCAATATCGGGCGGCTGCCCGATGGGAAGAACTCCCGGATCAGGCGTACTCCCCTTGCACCCGATCCTCTACCACTAGTAGGGGCACGAGAGGTACCCCGTGCTGGCAGCGATCCAGCACTGGGAGTAACTCCCCTACCCCTGCTGCCACGGCCACGGATGCCGCTCATTATTGCTGATATGTGTGTGGGGGGGGGGTAAACTTTATTGGGGGGGGTAAATGTGAACAAAATGTGTTTTTGTGTATTTTTTACAAGACAGGCACGCAGACAAAGACGTACACAGACAGCTACTAAACTATAAGAAAAGTAGTACACCAGACAAGGACTACAAAATTAAAGAAAAAAAAAAAGCACTAAACAAACACTAACTTTTTTTTTTTTTTTTTTTTTTTAAACACAAAACACAGACACTAAACACACACTAAGCTAAGCTAGATGAAATAAATGTACACTAACAGTGTGTACACTTACTACACAAAATTTAACTAAACTGAACACAAAACTTAGCTTTTATAAAAGCTCTTTAGGGAAAACTAAACAAAATGTGAACTGAGATGCCTATCAAATATCACTGAACAGCGAACCTGCAAGATCTAACAGTAACACAAGATGAACAAAACTTAGCTTTTAGAAAAGCTCTTTTATAAAGCTCAGCAAAATGTGTTCTGAAATCTCTTGCAAATATCACTGAACAGGGAGGATTGCAGGATCAAACAGTAACACAAATGAAAAAAACAGCACAAAACAGCACAAAACGTAGCTTTGAAAAAAGCTCTTGGGTCTATTGCTTTGAAAAAAGCAGTTGATATACTGGAAAAGATCCACTGGAATCACTAAATAGCAATGCTGGTGATGATCTAAATCAATCAAGAACAAAGACACAGGAAACCAGGAACACAGAAACAGCCTCCACACTCTATAGCCAGCTTCTGAATCTGCAATGAAATGGTGCTGGGAGTGAGCTTATATAATGTCCATGCAGGCAGGTTCCTATTGGTTGCTAACCTGTGACGAGTGTGGAAGGAGAACTCTGATTGGCTCTGATGCAAAAGGGCGGAGCAAATAATCGCGCAATATTCCTATTGCCGAATATTCGCATTGCGAATATTCGGCAATATAAAATGATCGCTTCAGCTACTCGGCCCAATGGCTCTAATCATACCAGCAATGCTTTCAGACGTCTATGGAGATCACTAGGATGTGATCTGTTTTACAAATGAAACTGTAAAAATCGCTCTGATGCGGAAGATCGGGGCGAGGAAAGTAATCGCGCGATATTGCGTTTGCCGAATAATCGCATTGCGATCTTTCTGGAAAATTCAATGAACGCTTCAGCTACTCGGCCCAGGGTCTCTAATGATACCAGCAATGCTTTTAGACGTCGATGGAGATATCTAGGATGTGATCTGGTTCAAAAAAAAAATTGTAAAAAATCGAATATTCGGAATTGCGAATATTCACCGCGAATTTCGAAATATAGCGCGATTTCTCGAATATGCTATATTCGAGTCGAATATTCGCAATGCGAATATTCGTGAGCAACACTAATCATTAATAAGTCTAACACAGTACAGTAACTGTCTATCAGAGTTATAGTGCCAGACACGGACCTGGTCCCTCTTCCCACTCGGTTTTCAAACCTGAACACCGCCCTGATAAACAACGAATTGCAGGACCTTTGGATCAAGCAAGCGATAGTAGAGGCGGACCCGCTCCCTCCCTCGATTCCTCAGCAACATCTTCCTGGCCAGGAAAGGGTGGCGGTTATCGCCCAGAGGTAACTTTGGAAACCTCACCAATTTCTAGAACCCGGTGGCGGTACTCTGCGGAACAGAGGGGTAAGGTTGATTATCTATTCGAACGACCTACTATTAATGGCTCGTTCCCCCCTCGCCCGGCGAGCGAACACGCCTCCCAGACAACTCCCCATAGACCACAGGGAATCTATCCTCTCCCCATCTCAGGTGATGGAGTTTTGGGATTCTTGGTGGTCACCAACCGAGCGACCCTTCGGCAACCTATGACCATTTGGCCACCATCTGCAAGAGATCAGTATCGTGCCGGGCAAACAACGGGTAGCCTTACGCGGACTGGCTCGCCTGGTCGGCTCGTTATCGGCATTAATCCAGGCCATTTTTTCCAGTCCCCTTTTCTCTATCGAACCCTTCAGAGACGCAGAAACCATGATGGAACTACGGTGGTGGTTACGTCAGGCCGGCGTACGGAACGGCAAGACCACTTTCTCGAGTCGTCTTCCAGGACGGCACCTTGAGAGTAGACTGGCTTCACCTGATAGGAAACACAATCAAAAAGAGGTTTAAAAACCCCGCCCCTCCCCGTGCACCTCAGTTCATGATTGTGTTTCCCCCAGCGAAACGTTTTTTTGTTTTCTAAAAAGACCTAAGGCCTGGGGCTGGTGGTCCCCCTCTTGGAAGGTGAGCCATGGGTCCTGGGAGGCCTTGAGCTCAGTGAGGCTATTGCCTGTCCAGAGGGTCTCCCCGTATTGAGGGGGGGGGGGAGCTGAAGGAAAACTTTGTTTGGAAACCCCCCCCTGCTAGGTGTATCTGGGATAGTGGCTACCTCAGAACACCTAGGTGGCTGGAATCCCTCTCTCCCGAGCGTCCTCCTACCTGCTGGGCCGGGTAAAGACGCATCTCCGCGCTGTGGACTCGGCTGCTGTTCTCCCAGGCTCGTTTCTCGGTGGAGCCAGCATTTCGACGCTGCATCGATGGCGGCGCATGGTGATGACGCACTTCCAGTTCCGGTCTTCACCAAAATGGCGGCCGCCATCGGCGTTAGCTCACACGCACGGAGCGCAGCAGGGGAGAGAGTGGCGCCCGATTCGACGGTGCCATGGAGCGTGAGGACCGCCCGGCACTAACCGCTGCTGCAGAGGAATCCACCAGGGGTGAGTCTACCTCCAGAAACTGCATTGGGGCACTTGGACTGGGTCCTTATTCCCCACACACCCCCCTTCCCTTCCCCTACTCCTTTTGTATTAAAGCCTCTGTCTTTTACTTTCAGGGGAAGAGGTTATTGCCCAGGGGGAGGCTTCTAGTGTTTCTGCTAAACATACATCTAAAGCTAAAAGATGTGGGAATTGTAGCATTAAGCTAGCCACAGACTATTCCAAGCTTTTGTGTGCTAAGTGCATTCAAAAGCTCACAGGGAAGGAAACTTCGCTAATAATGAAAGAATTCCTGACGGTTCAGTCAGAGATGCTTTCCACATTAAAAGAGTTTAAGGAAGTCTTAAAAACCAAAGAACCTGATCCCCTAGCAGCTGGACCCTCCTCACAGGAAAGCTTATCCACCTCGGCTCCAAAATTGTTGAGGGCTAGGGACGTTCTTCTGTCAGACTCTGAGGATTCAGAGGCTCAGGAAGAAGGTCTCATTGATAGCCAGACAGATGAGGAGGATGAAGATGCTAGATCAGGCAAATTCATTTTTTCAGCGGATGACATGGGTGGTTTACTGGCGGCTATCTATACCTCTGAGGGGATTCAGCAGCCGGCCGAACTAGTTTTGGCTAAACCCCAGCCAAAGGTTATCCCAGTTCACCAATCTCTTCAGGACTTGGTTCTAAGAGAATGGGCTGAACCTGAAAAGAAGTTACTAAGGTACAAAACCTGGAAAAGGCGCTGTCCCTTTAAGGAGGAACTAGAAAACAAATTTTTCAAAGTCCCTAAACTAGACGCTTCCCTAGCTCAACTGTCTAGACAGTCTGACCTTTCCTTTGAGGATGCTGGGAATTTAAAGGATTCACTAGACAGACGGGCAGAGACCTCCCTTCGCAGGGCCTGGGAGGCTAATGCGGCAGCCCTGGGGCCCGCCCTGGCCTCATCCTGCATTGCCAGGAATACGGATACCTGGCTATCCAGGATGTTGGAACATATCCCGCAGACTCCAAAGTTTAAGGATATCCGAGATTCCCTTAGAGTCATAGGTAGCGCTGTCGCCTATCTAGCAGACGCATCAATTGAGTCCGCTCGAGCCTCTGCTAAAACGGGCGCTCTTATTAACGCCTCAAGAAGGGCACTATGGCTCAAAACATGGGAAGGAGATTTGGCCTCCAAATCCCGTCTCTGTGCCCTGCCCTTTGAGGGATCCCTCCTCTTTGGGACAGGTTTAGACCAGGCTCTAACTAGGGCCTCAGAAAAGGGTAAACGGTTCCCTCCCAAACCTAAACAAAATAGGAGGAGATTTTTTCGAGGCCCCCAGAATAAAAACCGACCTTCAGACCGAAGAGCGGCCTTTAATAGGAGGTGGATCACAGGAAAGGATAAACCAAAAGGGGGAATCCTTTTCCCTGATCCTAAACCCGCTGGGAAAGACTCCAAGTGACTCGAGAGTCGGGGGAAGGCTCTCCCGATTTCTTCCAGCTTGGGAAAGCATAACACGGAGTCCTCATACTTTGCAGATAGTGAAGGAAGGCTACAGATTGGAATTCCGCCATCTTCCCCCACCAATTTTCCTCCTCACTCATTTACCCCAAAATCCCCTCAAAGCGGCAAGCCTTCTAGGGAATGTGTCAGACCTAGCACAACAGGGGGTCATAGTCCCAGTTCCGGTAGACCAACAGGGTCAGGGGGTGTACTCTCACATCTTCGTAGTACCAAAACCCTCGGGAAAATTCCGTCTAATCATCAACTTAAAACCCCTGAATACTTATCTCCTCTACAAGAGGTTCCGCATGGAGAACATTTACAGTCTCAAAGGACTTCTTTTAGAAGGGGTATTTATGATAACCATAGACTTGAAGGACGCCTACCTCCATGTCCCCATTTACCAGGACCATCAAAGATTCCTGAGATTCGCCATTGTTTCCCCTCAGGGGATCCAACACTGGCAATTCACTGCTCTTCCCTTTGGGCTTGCCTCCAGCCCAAGAATTTTCACGAAGGTGCTAGCAGAGGTGGTCGCCTTTCTACATCTGAAGGGCATCTCCCTTGTTCCCTACCTCGACGATCTGCTGCTGTTCAATCCCAGTCGAGCACTTCTTCTCACGGACCTGACCACCGTCCTGACTACACTGGAATCCTTAGGATGGATTATAAACAGAGAAAAATCTTCTCTCCTCCCAGAACAGAGAAAGATCTATCTGGGATTCTTAATAGATTCCTTAGAGAAAAAGCTTCTCCTACCAGTAGACAAGGTCCAGAGACTCATCTCAGTGGTCAGGTCTGTCAGGGGAACAGCAGATATTTCACTCAGGGAGATCATGAGATTGTTGGGACTTATGACCTCATGCATCCCAGCAGTTCCGTGGGCCCAGCTCCACTACAGGCCACTACAGGCCTTCCTCCTCTCCTCCTGGGACGGGAAGGAAACATCCCTAGACTCCAGGGTCTCCATTCCAGAGTCGGTAAAGAACACTCTAGAGTGGTGGCTCATTCCTCGGAACTTGGGAAGAGGCCTTCAGTGGAACCAGTCAAACCCCCTCAGGATAACCACGGATTCCAGCTCCTGGGGATGGGGAGCCCACATGGCGGGCCTACAGGCCCAGGGTTCCTGGGATCGACACCAAAGGGAGTCGTCTTCCAACTTCCGAGAATTATCAGCGGTCGGAAGAGCCTTGGAAGCGTTCGAGGAGAGAATCCTGAACCAGGAAATACAAATTCTCTCCGACAACGCGACCACGGTGGCGTTTCTGAACCATCAGGGAGGCACCAGGTCCCGTTCGCTCCTAAGGTTGTCCCTAGAAATTCTAGGCTGGGCAGAACAGAGGGTCCGCTCCCTGTCAGCAGTTCACATCAGGGGAGTCCTAAACCTAGAAGCGGACTTTCTAAGCCGCCAACCCATTCTCCAGGGAGAGTGGGAACTAAGTCAGGAGGTCTTCGATTGGGTATGTCATCATTTCGGCAACCCAGAAATAGACCTCTTTGCTCACAGGAGGAACAAGAAGATAGAAAGGTTCTTCTCCCTCTCCCGGGATCAGGGATCGGAGGGTGTGGACGCGTTGGCCCAGGCCTGGACATTTTACCTAGCCTATGCCTTCCCTCCCCTGAATCTGATCCCGAGGGTATTGCAAAAACTGAGTCGTTCACAAGGGAAGCTGATCCTGATCGCTCCCTGGTGGCCCAAAAGATCTTGGTTTCCAATATTAGAACAGTGGTCAGTACTTCCTCCCCTCCCTCTCCCGGTCCGGGTGGACCTTCTGCGGCAAGGGCCGATCTTTCATCCAGAGCCAGGCTTTTTCAGTCTGACGGCCTGGTACTTGAGAGGTGGAACCTGCAGCGGAAGGGTTGCTCAGAGAAGGTAATAGATACCCTCTTAGCGAGTCGTAAGGAAGTTACCAGGAAGATCTATGCCAAGACCTGGGGAGTGTTTTCACGCTGGTGCGCGGCAAGACAAGCTCCACTACCCGAAATATCAGTTATCTTGGAGTTCCTTCAGGAAGGGGTAGATCTAGGTCTAGCTACGAGAACCCTAAGAGTACAGGTTGCCGCCTTGTCCTACTTTTTAGACAAGAGGCTGGCTCTGGATCCTCTTATTAAGAGGTTCCTGACGGCCAGGGATAGGTTGTCTCCTATACAGATATCCAGAGTTCCCCCTTGGGACCTCTCCCTGGTGTTAGACCAGCTATCCAAACCTCCGTTTGAACCGATAGACAGCATTCCGGTTAGGCTGTTAGTATTTAAATTCTCCTTTCTTTTGGCCATCACCACGGCTAAAAGAATAGGAGACATGCAAGCGCTCTCAATCAAAGAGCCTTATTTTCGTTTATTCGAGGACAGGGTAATCCTAAGTCAGGATCCCCTGTACCTACCTAAGGTGGCAACGAAGTTTCATAGGTCACAAGAAGTTATACTTCCTTCTTTTTGCGCAAACCCACAGAATGAAAGAGAACGAACCTTTCATTGTTTGGATGTAAGACGCTGTTTGTTAATTTATTTAGAAAGGGTGAGCGAGTTCAGACGCTCATCACACTTGCTAATCAACTTTTCAGGACAGAAAAAGGGTTGCCAAGCATCTAGAGCCTCCATATCTAGATGGATAAGACAGACAATTTCAATAGCATACAGTAAGGCTGGCAAAACAGTACCTAAAGTGAAGGCACATTCCACGAGATCTATAGCAACCTCCTGGGCAGAGAGAGCAGGAGTTTCAGTGGAACAAATCTGTAGATCAGCAACGTGGTCAAGCCAGAACACCTTTCTAAAACACTACCGAGTGGAACTCCTGTCACCCCAAGACTTGACGTTTGGCAGAAGAGTCCTGCAGGCAGTGGTCCCGCCCTAAGGTAGGCCTGAGGGTTACTTGCTTATCTCTCAAGGTGCCGTCCTGGAAGACGACTCGAGAAAATACCAGTTACTCACCGGTAGCTGTTTTTCTATGAGTCTTACAGGACGGCAGGCCTATTTCCCACCCTGATGACTTTGTATGGTTTGTATTTTCATATACTGGTTCCCGTGCTCTTATGGTGGTTACTTTATCACGAACTGAGGTGCACGGGGAGGGGCGGGGTTTTTAAACCTCTTTTTGATTGTGTTTCCTGTCAGGTGAAGCCAGTCTACTCTCAAGGTGCCGTCCTGTAAGACTCATAGAAAAACAGCTACCGGTGAGTAACTGGTATTTTCAACTCCACAACGGATTTCGTCATAGAGTTGGATGCCAACCGCCTCGGCTGGGGTGCTCGGTGCGGTCCCTCGTCCACAGGAGGGACGTGGTCCGCGGTGGAGTCCCTGCTGCAGGTCTACACGTGGAACTCCTGGCGACCTTCTCGCCATCAGGAGTCTACTGCCACACACGTCCTACCACGGTGTGTTCTTGCGTATGGGCAACGTTATCACGGTCCAGTACGTCCGTCGCTTGGGGGGTCCCAGATCCAAATCCTAGCGGATCTGGCAAAGACTTCTGGCACTTCTGCCTGGGACATAACATCGTTCCGCTTGCGGAATGCACCCCTGGCATTTCCACTATGGTGGCAAATTGGAATTCTCGTTACCCGACCGATTCCAGCGATTGCCGACTGTGCCGGTCAACATTCTTGGCCCCGCTCACTTATAGGATTCTTTCTCTCGTCTTAACCGTCAACTCCCACGCTTTTACGGCCAACGGCCGGATCCGGAGGAACACGCTTTGGACGCCCTCCGCCAACCTGGTCACAGGGGACACATTACGCGTTTACCCCGTTCTAATTGATGTAAAGGGTCCTCCTTTACATTACGAACCTGAGAGCTTCAGTCGTGTGGTTCACTCCGCGGTGGCCGACACAACCATGGTTCCGGATGACCGTGGATCTCCCCAGGTTGCTTCCTCACTCCCCTCGTCTCCTCGCCAGTCCGAACGGGGATCTGCACCCTCTACTCACGGCACACATCCTTCCTCTCCTCGCATGGCGGGTTTCGGGGTGCCGGTCGCGGACAGCGACCTTTCATGTACGGCTGGGGATCTCCTTGCCTTGGCCTGGGCCCCGGGACTAGATCGACATCTCGACATCAGCCTGGGAACTCTAGGTTAGGTGGTATGATCAACGACGGGTTGATCTCGTACAGGCGTCTACCGGTAGTGACCACCTATCTGGCGGATTCTTTTGTAGCCAGGAAGTCCTATAGCTCCCCTGACGTCTATCGCTCTGCGATTTCAGCCTACCGCTCCCTTGTAGACTTGCTACCGGTGGGTAAACATCCATTGGTGTACCAACTGGGAAAGGCGTTTAAGTTTCCACGCCCATCACACCCAAGGTTTCAGCAATCTTGGGAGGTGACCGAGGTCCTGACCACGCGCTCGGACTGGGGGGACAATCTCCCTCTGTCTTGAGGTTATTGTCCTTTAAGCTTACGGTCCTCTCGTGTCTGATTCCGTCAAACGTGTGTCAGGCGCCTCGGCGTTGGACATATCCAGGCGTCGGATCTCGCCTCGGAGAGTCAGGCTTTTCCGTCGTGCGTGGGACAGCGACGGGACTCAATCGGGTTCTACCCGTTCTTCTCCGCGCATCCACAACTGTGCGTGCTCCACTGTATACAGGCTTCTGAGTCCTTGACGGCCCCGCTGCGATCTTCGCATTCTCCCAACTCCTCATTCCTATGTTAAACCTCAGCTTCCGGATTCCTTGGCTACGTTAGCCAGAGGGCTACGGTCGGTCATGGAAATGGCAGGGTTTGACATAACCCCGTTGGTTGCCCTCTCCTCCAGTGGAGCGGTGGCTACTACGGTCGTCACCTCGGCCGGCTCCCTCTAGGACCTACGGCTAGCGGCGGACTGGTCGTCCCGATCATCTTCCGCCAATTCTGCTTCAGACCGGAGGAACACATATCTATGTCAGTTTTGTAGTTGTTTCATTTGTTATCATTTATATATATATACATGGTTATAGCTTTGAACTTGCATAAGATATGAGCCTCCTGTCTGATATATAATTCGAGATTTTCCTAGCTTGTGACGGAAAATATTAATTATATGAAGACAGGAGGCGAGTATCTTCCCTCCCGACCCAACCCTATCACGATGTTGTTTATCTCTTGTTCTAGGCTGTTGAACCACACATCCCGCAAGTCGGAGGCTGTTACGTCCCGGAAGTTCGTTTTTTCGCTATCCCCATTGGGATTGATGTTCCCGTTTCGATCCACGGGTTTTAGTTCACCGCAGACCGAATATGGAGGCTCCTATTGCGTTCCAGATCCGGAGTCGAGATGCCGTCGGCTGAATCCTGTACCGAAGTTCCAGTTTGTCAGGCCCCGGTGTTTCGAACTGTTTGCTGTTCCAGGTTCCCTGCCGATTCGCCTCAAGAAAGAGGAAGGTTCTAAGGGGGCAGCCCCTTATATACCGGCTGTCCTGCCTCATGATTGGCAGACCCAACCTGAGGGCTGCTGGGTATTGTAGTTTTTCTTTTTCTTCAGTTAAAACGTTTTTTGTACTTGAAATCACTGAAAAAGTTGTATTTCTGCTATGGGCATTATTAAAGAAAGATAATGCATAAGATACTCGCCTCCTGTCTTCATATAATTAATATTTTCCGTCACAAGCTAGGAAAATCTCGAATTACAATACGACTTGTGTACAGTAACAATTGTGTATATATATATATATTTTTTTTATTTGCTCTTCTTTCCCACAAACGTGGAGATACCCTTTAACATTTAGTAGACAAGTGGGGGGATATCAGCTCCGTCACTGTGTGTGTGTGGTCTGCACTTTAGCTGAGGTTTTCCGCTAATCCATTATCCCCTCCGGTCACACTGGAAAGCCACAGAAGTGGAATCGCTGGGAGCGCCGTCACCCAAGATGGCAAACCCGCGGCCTCTGTGGTTAGGAAGTTGGGTCTTTTGCATTCACGTTGAGTCATTGATTCGATTTGTTTTACTTTCCCTGATTCTTGCCACACACCTGGAAACAAAGTCTCCTCTCTACAAACAAATGACTAAGCCGAACACTCCTTTATACTTGGCATGTCTTCTAACCATTCCAAGTGGCGCTCTGTCCTGTGTAAACATTCTCTATGACACGTGGAGGACTACTCATAATTAATACCATACTTAGTTTACTTTAACCTGTTCCCACTGGCCATATGCATATATGCGGCTGTTGGGTAGGTGGGCCTTAACACTGAGCTGCATCCATTGGGGAACGGCTTTTCTGTGCTGAGGGCGTGCACACTGGGCGCTCCTAGCGCTGTGACTAAGCTGTAATGAACAGCTCTTGATTATTGTTTATGCTCAGTAGATTCTAGTCACGACAGCCAATCATAGAGGAAACCTTCAGGTGTTCAGGTCCTCTTAAAGAAACTTCGGGTAGTGGCGGAAAGGGGTTTAACCACTGGCTGGCCGCAAAACCTACACTACATTGTCAAAAGTATTGGGACACCTGCCTGTACACGCACATATAGGTAGATTCAGGTACAATGGCTGAAAGTTACGGCGGCGTAGCCTAGCCTGTTTAGGCTACACCGCCGTAAATTAGCTAGGTTAGTAATGATTCTCAATATACTTACCTGCTAATTTACGGCGGCGTAGCCTAAAACGAGCGGGCGTAAGGGTGCCTAATTCAAATGGGTTGGGGGTGTGTGTTTCATTGTAATGGAGCTTGACCTCACGTTTTTGACATTTTTTGTCACTGCGCATGCGCCGGGCGACTACATTTCCCAGTGCGTATTGCGGCTAAATACGCCGTATGGGCATATTGATTTCGACGTGGACGTAAACGACGTAAATCCCGATTCGCGGACGACTTACGCAAACAACGTAAAAATTTCGAATTTCGCGGCGGGAACGGCGGCCATACTTAACATTACTATTCCACTAGAGCCTAGCACTAACTTTATGCGGCCTATCTCTTACGTAAACGGCGTAAAAGTACTGCGTCGGCCTGGCGTACGTTCGTGAATCGGCGTATCCCCTCATTTACATAATCTACGCCGGCCGCAATGGAAGCGCCATCTTGCGGCCATCAGAAACATTGCAATCTAAGATAGGACGGCGCAAGCCGTCGTATCTTAGATATGTTTAAGTGTATCTCTGTTAGAGAATACACTTAAACATAGGTCGGTGCAGATTCAGAGTTAGGTCGGCTTATCTGTAGATAAGCCGGCCTAACTCTTTCTGAATCGACCTAATAAACTTTAATGGTATCCCAGTCTTATAGCTGGATTCAGATAGCTTTACGCCGGCGTATCAGTACTACTACTACTGATACGCCGACGTAACTCTGAATCTACGCCGTCCTAAATTTAAGCGTATTCTGGAAACCAGATACGCTTAAATTAGGCTAAGATACGAGCGCCGTAAGTCTCCTACACAGTCGTATCTTAGGGTGCAATATTTACGCTGGCCGCTAGGTGGCGCTTCCGTCAAGTTCGGCGTAGAATATGCTAATGACTAGATACGCCGATTCAGAAACGTACGGCTTTTTCCGGCGTAAAGTTAGTCGTACAAATAGCTGGCCTAGTCAATGTTAAGTATGGCCGTCGTTCCCGCGTCGAAATTTGAAATTTTTACGTTGTTTGCGTAAGTCGTGAATGGGGCTGGACGTAATTTACGTTCACGTCGAAACCAATACGTCCTTGCAGTGTACTTTGGAGCAATGCACACTGGGATATGTACACGGACGGCGCATGCGCCGTTCGTAAAAAACATCAATCACGTCGGGTCACCAATCATTTACATAAAACACGCCCCCCTCATCCTCATTTGAATTAGGCGCGCTTAGGCCGGCCCCATTTACGTTACGCCGCCGTAACTTAGGAGGCAAGTGCTTTGTGAATACAGCACTTGCCTCTCTGACTTACGGCGGCGTAGCGTAAATACGATACGATACGCCGCCTTAAAGATGCGCCGCCCTACCTGAATCTAGCTATTAGTTTGTTCAATATGCAAAGGTTTGACCATTCTTGTAGAAGGCACTGATGTGGACAAGAAGGCCCGGCTCGCAGTCTTCGCTCTAATTCATCCCAAAGTTGTTCAATCAGGTTGGGGTCAGGACTCTGTGCAAGCCAGTTAAATTCCTCCACCCCAAACTTGTCTTGCAAAACGCTCTCAAACCAAGTTACTCTCAAACAAAGGTTTTACTGTATATAAAATGCCCGTTTTATCTTTCAAAAAGTGTTTCCCAGCGCTAAACCTTTCATTCAATTTCTAAATGGCTGCATTTGCACATTTTAAAAGCCAATATAAAGAAATGGCAATGGTAAAAAAAAAAAAGCCCTTGTGGATTAAATTAACCTTTTTTTGGGGTAATTCTCCTTTAAGGGGGTGTGGCAGGGGGCGTGTCCTATGCCTACATATGTTTGTTAGTAGGTGTCCCTTGTTCCCATCTCAAAATGTTGGGAGGTATGTGCAGGGCCGGCCTTCGGTGTTCAGGTGCCCTGTGCGAGCTAATCCTGTGGTGCCCCCCCCCCCATCTTCACCCCTCGCCCCCAAGACATTGTGCAATTTGCCGCCCCCCTGAAAGTGCCGCCTGGTACCATCGGGTCCCATGTGATTAGGGTTGCCACCTCATCCCTTTAAAAAGGAACACATCTGAATTACACAGGTTCTGTGGCTGATTAAGGTGGTAATTAAACTCACTTGGTGCCTTATCTGCATTAAATTAGCCTCAGAATCTGTGTAATTCAGATGTGTTCCTTTTTAAAGGGATGAGGTGGCAACCCTACATGTGATCATGTGAGCAACTGACTGCAACTTACATTGTGTGAGCTGTGATGACCGCACGGCGCCCCTGTTGCCCATGGCGCCCTGTGCGGCCGCACAGCTCGCACACCCCAAAGGCTGGCCCTGGGTATGTGTGAGTAGTGGTGGAACTACCTCCGCACAGATCAGGGTCGCTGTCAATGCAGAGGCACACAATGGAAACCAGCTGTCAAATTGACAGCTGAGCCCACCCGGAGTCCTGACAGTCACAGAGATAGACCTAGTTGTCTAACTCAGTTCTTCTCAACCATGTCCTCAAGTACCCCCAACAGGCCATGTTTTGTGAATATCTCTTAGATAAAATAGCTGTCCAAAATACCAAGCCATTGACTCTGATTTAAAGCACCTGTGCAAGATAAAGGAAAACCTGCAAACATGGCCTGTTGGGGGTACTTGAGGACAGGGTTGAGAACCACTGGTAACCGACATCCCAACTCTGTATGTTTTGGGACCTTGTGATTTGTAGATCAAGCTGTCAGAACAGTTGTTTACCCCACAGAGACCACAAATGTAATTTATACAACTCATTCCTGCTTTTATTTCAGTAGCTGCACTTCCACCGTCAGAAATGTCAGCCTTTGAAGAAGATGATGCTGAAAGTTCACAGGAAATTTGACTTGTGCCCCATACACACGGTCGGAAATTCCAACAAGAAAAGTCCGATGTGAGCTTTTGGTCGGAAATTCCAGGACAGGTAAGTGTCCTAATATTAAAAGTCAGCAGCTGCAGTATTTGTAGCTTCTGGCTTTTAATATTTTCTTTTCAGCGGAGCTCCGCTTAAAATGTCCTTATTTCTTCTGAGAAATCCTCACTTCATGTTCTTCTGTCTGTAACTCCACACAGTAATGCAAGGCTTTCTCCCTGGTGTGGAGAAAGCTTCTTGAGGGGGCGAGTAGGAGTGTCAGGACACCCACTAACACACAGCTCCTTTCTCTATTTGCAAAGTAGAAAGTGTCCTGACCCCCCTGCTCGCCCCCTCCCCCCTCAAGAGGCTTTCTCCACACCAGGGAGAAAGCCTCGCATTACGGTGTGGAGTTACAGACAGAAGAACAGGAAGTGAGGATTTCTCAGAAGAAATAAGGTCATTTAAAAGCAAAATGGAAGGATGAGGTAAGTGAAGGAGGACTGCACTAAGGTAAAGGAAGCTATTTAGGGGGGAAAAAAATGTGGGCCAGATCCACATACATCTGCGATAAGATACGCTACGCCGCTGTAATTTACTTTGCTTTGGTTTGAATCCACAACGAATCCGCGCCATAAGTTACGGCGGCGTAGTGTATCTCTCGCGGCGTAAGGGCGTGAAATTCAAATGGCTGTAATGGGGGCGTGTTTTATGTTAATACGTCGTGACCCGACGTAATCTACTTTTTTTTTTAACTGCGCATGCGCCGTCCCTGGGGGTATCCCAGTGCGCATGCTCAAAATTAAACCTGGAACCAGCCAATGCTTACGACGGTGACGTCATTCTACGCAAATTCCTATTCGCGAACGACTTACGCAAAAAATTCAAAATTGAACGCGGGAAGGACGGCCATACTTAACATTGAGTACGCCACCATATAGCAGCTTTAACTATACGCCGGAAAAAGCCGGACGCAAACGACGGGAAAAAAATGCGCCGGGCCGATGTACGTTCGTGGATCGCCGTAAATAGCTAATTTGCATACTCAACGTGGATTACGGCGGAAACGCCACCTAGCGGCCGCCGAAAAATTGCATCTAAGATCCGAAGACGTACGCCTGTCGGATCTAGCCGAGATGAGGTCGTATCTTGTTTTGAGGATTCAAAACAAAGATACGACGTGGGAATTTTGAAATTACGCCGGCGTATCAATAGATACGCCGGCGTAATTTCTTTGTGGATCTGCCCCTTTATCTTTACAACCCCTTTAAGTTTGATTGAATCTAATTTAAAAGTCCATTGGAAGGGATTTTATGGCTATTAGATTACTTGCCATGTCGATCATTTTGATTGATTCTCACATCAATCAGGTAATAAAATCAAAGCATGTATTGCCACCATTACAGCGACGAGGACAATCTCCGCATGGCAGGGGGAAGGTGGGTTCTACAGCGAGTTGTGGGTTGCTGAAGTGCGTATATAGAGAAAAACCTCCATGTAGGTATCTATCCCGTATCCCTTTTCATCTATCCAAACCCGAGGGGGTGCTTATAATGTTCGCTTTCGCAGTTTAGCAACAACGGCCCGGCAAGTCTGAAGCTTACAATAAAATGAGCGCATTCGGAGAAAGCCTGCTGTTACCGCTGTCCTAATTAACTGCACATGTTGTTCTCCCAGAAGGCCTTTCTGCTGGCGCGCACCGCTGTTCTTTTCAGAAACAAGAAAAGAAAGTTTAGTCTTATTTTAACAACCTACTCCAATCCACGTCTACCCTTCCTTAAAGGGGAACCGCACACAAATGACTACATTTCTAGAAAGTGTATGATAGACGTTTAGATAATATTCATAAATAAGTATCTGTACACTGTATTACCACTTTAACCACCTCAGCCCCTAAAGATTTGGCTGCCTAACGACCAGGCCATTTTTTCTGCATCGCTATAATGCCGCGTACACACCATCACTTTATGTGATGAAAAAAAACGACACTTTCTGTGAAGTAAAAAATGACGTTTTTGAAACTTCAATTTTCAAAGACGAAGTTGCCTACACACCATCGTTTTCTCACAATGATCTAGCAAAGTGAGGTTACGTTCCACCACGTTTTACCATTGAAGCTTGCTTCATAAGTAGCTTCTGGGCATGCGCGGATGAAAAAACGTCTTAGAAAACGACGTTTTTTGCTACACACGGTCAATTTCTGTGAAGTAAAAAGTGCACTTTTGAAAAACGACACATAAAATTGAAGCATGCTTAAATTTTTTTTGGTCGTTTTTTACAAGACATAAAACGACGTTTTCCCCCACACACAGTCAATTAAAGTGACGTTTTTAAAAACGTCATTTTTTTTCATCACATAAAGTGATGGTGTGTACGCGGCATAACTGACAATTGTGCGGTCGTGCGACGCTGTACCCAAACAAAAAATCTTTTTTCCCCCACAAATAGAGCTAAATAAAAAACTAAACAAAGGGCCAGATTCCTGTACATCCTGCGGTGGCGTCGCGTAAGCTATTTACACTACGCCGCCACAACTTACAGGAGCAAGTGGCGTATTCCCCAAACACTTGCTCCGTAAGTTGCGGCGGCGTAGTGTAAATGGGCCGGCGTATGGCCGCGTAATTCAAAGGGGGCGGCATGTATTCAAATTAAGCGCGCCGATTGAACTGCGCATGCGCCGGGCTGAAAAATGACGCCGACGTGAGCGTCATTGACGTAAAGTCGCATTCAAGAACGACTTAGTAAAACGACGTAACCGACGGAAAAAGACGACGCGGACCCGACGCCATACTTAACATGGCATACGGCGGACTGGCGTAAGGTTACCCCTCATATAGCAGTGGTAACCTTACGGAAACAACGTAACCGACGACTAAGCGGCGCTAATTCGTTCGGGAATCAGCGTATCAGGCTCATTTGCATAGTCAAATGAGAACTGAACGGAAACGCCACCTAGCGTCCAGCGTCGCATTACATCTAAGATCCGACGGTGTAAGTGACTTACACATGTCCGATCTTGGCCGTATCTATGCAAAAATTATTGTAGGAATCACTCGCATAGATACCCGGGGCCAAAAACAGAGATACGACGGAGTTTCCTGAGATACATCGTAACTCTTCTGAGAATCTGCCCTTACAGCTGCTTCCCCTACCATAGGGTGACCAGACATCCCCAGTTTCTGGGGACAGTGCCCAGATTGAGGACACTGTCCCCGGTTTTGTCCCCGAATTGGATTTGAACAGGGGTTGGGACAATATCAAAGACAGTTAGCGCAGAATTAATAAAAAAAAATCTGAATTACACACCCCCACTCCACCCCACCTACTAGTTTAGGGGGGTCTATTTTTTCCCATTATCTGTGCCCCTTTCTGATGATCATGTGCTGGTCGGAGCGGAGGGACGTCATTTGGAGCAATGCACCCTGGGATATTCTTCGGACGGTGCATGCGCAGTACGTTCGGCGCGGGAACGCGCCTAATTTAAATGATCCACGCCCCCTACCCGGCTCATTTGAATTAGGCGGGCTTGCACCGGGGTATTTACGCTACGCTGCCGCAACTTTACAGGCAAGTTCTTTGTGAATAAAGCATTTGCCTGTAAAACTTGTGGCGGCGTAACGTAAATGACATACGTTACGCCGCCGCAGTTTTACGCCCATCTACGAGAATCTGGGCCTTAGTGTAGTTACTGTATGTACAGGAGTGAAAAAGTTTTTTCAGCCATAAGGAATTCTGCCTCTCAGAGCTTTTTCACCAATAGGGATTACAGTAAAACCTTGGTTTGAGAGTAACTTGGTTTGAGAGCGTTAAATGTTTTAATACATTTTGCCTTGATATAAGAGTAGCGTCATGTCACAAGTGAGTATAAAAAAGAAGAGAGGAGCCTCTAAGTGTAGCAACATGGTTACATTTAACTTCTTGCCGACCAGCCGCCGCAGTTATACGGCGGCAGGTCGGCTCTGCTGGACGAGATCACGTAGATCTACGTCATCTCGCCATTCAGCCAATAGCAGAGCCCCCCGCTCGCCCCTGATGCCGACGCGCGTGCCCGGCAGGCGCAATCACTGCCGGGCACCCGCGATCGCTCATTACAGAGCGAGAACCGGGAGCTGTGTGTGTCCTGTCGGGGAGAAATGACTTATCGTCTGTTCATACAATGTATGAAGAGAAGATCTGTCATTTCCCCAAGTCAGTCCCATCAGTTAGAACACACCCAGGGAACATAATTAACCCCTTCCCCGCCCCCTAGTGTTAACCCCTTCCCTGCCAGTGGCATTTTTATAGTAATCAATGCATTTTTATAGCACTGATCGCTATAAAAATGCCAATGGTCCCAAAAATGTGTCAAAAGTGTCCGAAGTGTCCGCCATAATGTCGCAGTACCGAAAAAAATCGCTGATCGCCGCCATTACTAGTAAAAAAAAATATTAATAAAAATGCCATAAAACTATCCCCTATTTTTTAAATGCTATAACTTTTGCACAAACCAATCAATTTTTTACGAAAAATGTGTAGAAGAATACGTATCGGCCTAACCTGAGGAATTTTTTTTTTTATATATATATATTTTTCGGGGATATTTATTATAGCAAAAAGTAAAAAATATTCATTTTTTTTCAAAATTGTCGCTCTATTTTTGTTTATAGCGCAAAAACAAAAAACTGCAGAGGTGATCAAATACCACTAAAAGAAAGCTCTATTTGTGGGGAAAAAAGGACGCCAATTTTGTTTGGGAGCCACGTCGCACGACCGCGCATTTGTCAGTTAAAGCGACGCAGTGCCGAATCGCAAAAAGTGGCAAGGTCCTTAACCTGCAATATGGTCCGGGGGTTAAGTGGTTAATGAAGGTACAACATTTAGCAACTTATTGCTACACTTAGAAGAGCCTCTCTTCTCTTTTGTACTCTGTAAAAAAAATGCTTTGATATACAAGTGCTTTGGATTACAAGCATGTTTCTGGAACGAATTATGCTCGCAATCCAAGGTTTTACTGTATTTCATTTTTAAAGGTCTGGTGGAATCTTAAAGTGGTTGTAAACCCACTTTTTGACTTTTACCTACAGGTAAGCCTATAATAAGACTTACCTGTAGGTATAAAGAATATCTCCTAAACCTGTACGGTTTAGGAGATATTCCCCTTGCATGCGCCGCTGATTGCAGCGGCGCATTCGCAGGAGGGAATCCACGGCGAAAGGACCGGCAGCCGCCGACCCTTGCTGATTTTAAATCTCCCCTGCGCACGCGTGGGAGTGACGTCATCGCCGCTCCAGCCAATCACAGCGCTGGAGCGGCGATACCCGGAAGACACGCCGGAGCAAGATGACATCTCGCTCGGCGTGGACCAGGTAAGTGTTCTTCATCTCGTCCCGAGGTAAGTATTTCATAATCAGCTAGTATGCGGTGCATACTAGCTGATTATGCCTTTTGCCTTGCAGGTTTGAAAAAAAATTGTTTATGTGGTTTATAACCGCTTTAACTACTTGCCGACCAGCCGCCACAGTTCTACGGCGGCAGGTCGGCTCCCCTGCACGAGAGCCCGTACAATAACGTCGGCTCTCTAAGTGCCCCCGCTCGTCCCTGACTCAAGTGTGCATGCTCTATTTGTGGGGAAAAGGACGCCAATTTTGTTTGGGAGCCACGTCGCATGACCGGGCAATTTTCAGTTAAAGCGACGCAGTGCCGAATCGCAAAAAGTGGCCCGGTCATTGACCAGCAATATGGTCCGGGGCTTAAGTGGTTAATGAAGGTACAACATTTAGCAACTTATTGCTACACTTAGAGGCGCCTCTCATCTCTTTTGTACTCTGTAAAAAAAATGCTTTGATATACAAGTGCTTTGGATTACAAGCATGTTTCTGGAACGAATTACCAAGGTTTTACTGTATTTCATTTTTAAAGGTCGGGTGGAATCTTAAATGGATAATTGGCAATGAGAAAAGACTCATTCTTCTTTTGATTTAAAATGTAACTGCTTCTTTTTTTTTTTTTTTCCTAGTTGCTTTACAAAGTACATAATTAGAATTGTGAATCATCCATAGTAACTAAATCCACAACAGTTAAAGAGGATGGAAAAAAAAATTTGTGTGGAAAAATTAAGGTCCAGCTCATTCTATGAACCAGGTCCTCGCCTTTTCTGGGTCGTTATGCTCCTTAACCACTTAACCCCTGGACCATATTGCTGGTCAAAGACCAGAGCACTTTTTGCGATTCGGCACTGCGTCGCATTAACTGACAATTGCGCGGTCGTGCGACGTGGCTCCCAAACAAAATTGGCGTCCTTTTTTTCCCACAAATAGAGCTTTCTTTTAGTGGTATTTGATCACCTCTGCGGTTTTTATTTTTTGCGCTATAAACAAAAATAGAGCGACAATTTTGAAAAAAATTAATATTTTTTACTTTTTGATAATAAATATCCCCCAAAAATATATAAAAGAACTTTTTTTTTCCCCTCAGTTTAGGCCGATACGTATTCTTCTACATATTTTTCGTAAAAAAAAATCGCAATAAGCGTTTATTGATTGGTTTGCGCAAAAGTTATAGCGTTTACAAAATAGGGGGTATTTTTATGGCTTTTTTATTAATATTTTTTTTTTACTAGTAATGGCGGCGATCAGCGAATTTTTTCGTGACTGTGACATTATGGCAGGTGCATCGGACAATTTTGACACATTTTTGGGACCATTTTCATTTTCACAGCAAAAAATGCTATAAAAATGCATTGTTTACTGTGAAAATGACAATTGCAGTTTGGGAGTTAACCACTAGGGGGCGCTGAAGGGGTTAAGTGTGACCTCATATGTGTTTCTAACTGTAGGGGGGCGTGGCTGGACGTGTGACGTCATTGATCGTGTTTCCCTATATCAGGGAATAGACGATCAATGACACTGCCACTGTGAAGAACGGGGAAGCTGTGTTTACACACAGCTCTCCCTGTTCTTCAGCTCCGGGGACCGATCGCGGGACTCCGGCGGCGATCGGGTCTGCGGGTCAAGCGCCCGCGACCCACGGCTGGGCACTTAAAGAGGACGTACCTGTACGTGCTTGTGCCCAGCCGTGCCATTCTGACGACGTATATGTGCAGGAGGCGGTCCTTAAGTGGTTAATATAGATGGAAATCCTACGCTCTCCATCTATATTAAAGCGACTTTACAGGGAAAGAAAAATAGTTCTGAAGTTGGAGGCGACTTCCATTGAAATCTATGGGTACAAGTTGCCTAGAAGTCGCCTTGAAGTAGTACAGGAACCTTTTCCGCAGTCAGAGCGACTTCAGTAGTGTGCATTAAGACGGCTCCCATTCACTTCAATGGAATTTCTCATGTCCAGCAACTTGAGGTCTGACAAAAGAATAGCAAACACAGCTTCACTTGCACGTAGGGCGCTGCTGCTACTTTACCAGCGCATACTGGGAGTCTGGGGCCTGGACCCCACTGTCTGCTTACTCGTCGTCCCCCCCCCCCCCCCCCCAGCCCAACTGTCACAGTTTTCCAGTACAAGTACTTGCGCAAATGCTCTGTATCGGTCCTGATACCGATACTAGTATCGGTATCGGGACAACCCTAGTCTGCAGAGTTCCCCCTTGCACTGTAAAGAGGAACCCTACGGACTCTGATGTAAGGGGGAACTCTGTGCTGGGTTATATTAACCCGATCTTCATGTAAAAGGAGAAATATGATTTTGTTGTCTTTTGCTATACCTTAAAGGGGTTGTAAAGGTAAAAAAAAAAAAATCCCTAAATAGCTTCCTTTACCTTAGTGCAGTCCTCCTTCACTTACCTCATCCTTCCATTTTGCTTTTAAATGTTCTTATTTCTTCTGAGAAATCCTCACTTCCTGTTCTTCTGTCTGTAACTCCACACAGTAATGTGAGGCTTTCTCCCTGGTGTGGAGAAAGCCTCTTGAGGGGGGAGGGCGCGAGCAGCAGTGTCAGGGCACCCACTAACACACAGCTCCTTTCTCTATCTGCAAAGTAGAGAGTGTCCTGACCCTCCTGCTCGCCCCTCAAGAGGCTTTCTCCACACCAGGGAGAAAGCCTTGCATTACTGTGTGGAGTTACAGACAGAAGAACAGGAAGTGTTGTGGAGAAAGCCTCTTGAGGGGCGAGCAGGAGGGTCAGGACACTCTCTACTTTGCAGATAGAGAAAGGAGCTGTGTGTTAGTGGGTGCCCTGACACTCCTGCTCGCGCCCTCCCCCTTCAAGAGGCTTTCTCCACACCAGGGAGAAAGCCTCACATTACTGTGTGGAGTTACAGACAGAAGAACAGGAAGTGAGGATTTCTCAGAAGAAATAAGGACATTTAAAAGCAAAATGGAAGGATGAGGTAAGTGAAGGAGGACTGCACTAAGGTAAAGGAAGCTATTTAGGGAATTTTTTTTTAAACTTTACATGACTGCTGTATAATCTATGTCACTTCAGTGCTTAACCCTTAAATTAACAAATGCTATACCTGTTTTAGTAACTGGACCAATACCAAGGGTGTGGAGTAAACATGGCCGTAGCAGCCTCCTTTATTTAAAATATAATAACTTTAACATAAACTCAAAAACCAATTTCCATACCCAAAGGTTTAATCAATTTTGCAGGGAAAACCTTTTATTAACACTTCATACGATTATTGCACTGCGGTCTTCTCCATCCGATAATAGGCCTCAAGCCGACCTGCTGGCTCAAAGACAATCCTGACCGCAGTGCCCCATTTCCAGTGCTTCCAGCTAAGCCTCCGCTTGCTGAAAGCCCAAATATCAGGACCCATACCACAGACAAGTCCTGACCCCATCTTTTACCAGGTATTTCCTCCTCCTGCAAAGCGACCAGACACCCGCCACAGCGCACCACTGTAAAAACCTTTACAGTTGTGCGACCCTCCACACCCTAAGGGCCCTCTGTATGCCATCCTGTAGGCCCAATACCCACATGTCAATCCCAACATCCGTTAAGTGTACCCCGTCTCTGCGCAAGTACCTCCATGTTTCTTCTTCCAGCTCCGTGTGGCGAATCACCAAACCTCCGTTCCTCTCCATGAACCTCCCACATCCCTGTTCACGTTCCTCCTGGCTCTATTGATGCCCCCCCAAGATCTGGCAAGGCGCCACGATGTGCGAGACACCATGTCAGACCATACTATAATCATGTCCGGGAAAGCCATGCGTAGCCGAAGGACATTAAATTTCATGTCCTTGGTTAGGTCCAACATTGACCTAAGGCCGAGGTCATTCCCGCCCACGTGCAGGATAAGAACGTCGGGCGGGCAGTCCAGACACGCATACTTATGCACCTCTGGGACCATCCTACTCCACAGCATACTCGGCACTCCCAGCCAGTGAATCCGTGCCTCCTCCCTGGGAAACCCCAACTGCCTGCCCTCCGGTCTGGCCTCAGCCCTCTTCGCCCCACAAAACACATAAGAGTGCCCCATTATCCATACCAGAGCCGGCGCCGAACCTGAAAGACAAGAAAGAAATAGCTCCAACGTAACCTAGCAGCCCTGACCACCGAGGTATATGCATAACCAAACCGCTACAATGACTTCCCCGCATCCTACCCCCCCATTTTACGTGCTTTTTTTTTCCTATCCGAAATGAGTGGGACAAATATTCCTTGTCTGCCAAACCCAATGACCTCAAGCATGAGCGAAAGACCGCCGTAAATTGAAACCTGGATAGCGGCGACCCATCTGCATGTATTAGCAAGGACCCCCCTTTGTCTGGATGTTTCTCCAAGAATCCCCGGACCGCACCCACCGGACATAAAGGTGACTCAGGCACCGAAAAAAACATTACCCTTTTCCCCTTCCCCTTTTGATCTGTCTTAGATTTTCGTAACCAAATTGACACCCTATCGCTGTTACAACTTACCTAATTCCTCCAGATCCCGCCCTGCACTTTCTTGGAAGGACTGACCAATTCCCCTATCCTGAACCCTCCAAAAAAGGCTAGTGCAAATGTCGCGTGGAATAACGCGACCTCGTAAGTCGAGGTGCAGACCTCCGACAAACAGCCGAACAAAACCTGCAGTAACTCAAACTAAACTGGCCGTCTGGCATCCCTGCTGGGCTTGGCCCGCCTATAACCCTTTAGCGCCTGTCTGACCCAAAAGTCTTTTGTGAAATCAGGTAACCCTTGCCACTTGAATAAAAAGGCCAAAGCCGCCACCTTCTTACCCAACCCCGATACCAACACCCCGGCCTCCATCAACCTAGAAATTAAATACAGCACCAGCAACTTCGCCTCTGGACCCGTGATCTCCACCCCTGTTTCGCGGCCTACCTCCGCCCACTCCTGCCAAACCTTGCCGTATGCGGCCCACGCCGTCTCACTCACCGACCTCCGAATCCACCCGTGTGCTACTCCAAGGCAATCCTCCACAGCCAGTCGGGACAGGTGATTCCTTGTTGCTCCGCTTCCGGCGCCAACTCCCGAAACCTGTCCCACTGAAAACGAGATAACGCATCAGCGATGACGGAGGTGCACTGCATATATGAAAATGTTCAGTTGCATGCAACGCAAAACCAACCTCTGCAGCATGCGCACCACCGGCGGTGACGATGCCGATGCTTTGTTGATAACCTGAACGACCCCCAGGTTGTCCCCATGAAAACAAACTTTTCGATCCCAAAAAGACTCGCCCCACAATTCCACTGCCAACACCACTGGGAACAGCTCCAACAGTACCAAATTTTTCGTAAAACCCGCCTGCACCCAACATTGAGGCCAAGAGCCAGCGCTCCATTTGCCCTGGAAGAAAGCTCCAAAGCCCGTGGAACCCGCCGCGTCTGTGAACAGTTCCATATCGAAGTTGCTGACGGGCCCAGACATCCAAAGCGCCCTACCGTTAAAGGACTCCAAAAATGTGTGCCACACCTGCAAGTCCTGCCTATGTGTCTTTAACAAACGGACAAAGTGGTGTGGTGACCGCACCCCCGCCGTGCTGGCCGACAGCCATCGACAAAATGCCCTGCCCATGGGTATAATGCGGCACGCAAAGTTGAGCTTGCCCAACAATGATTGAAGTGCTCGCAGAGTCCCTTTCTGTACTGGCAACATACCTCGTATCTCGTCCTTCAACGCGTCAACCTTGCCCTCTGGTAATCTGCACTCCATGGCCGCCGAGTCTATTGTGATCCCCAAAAATGTAAGAACCGTCCTAGGACCCTCTGTCTTGTCCGTGGCTAACGGAACACCGAACCTGTCCGCCACGTGTTCCAACGTACCCAACAGTATTGCGCACGTCTTGGACCCCCGCCGGGCCCACGCAGAGGAAGTCATCCAAGTAGTGGATGATGGAGCTGACCCCTGACACGTCCCTGACCACCCATTCCAAGAACGAACTGAACTGCTCGAACAGTGCGCACGACACTGATCACCCCATAGGCAAGCATTGATCCACGAAAAATTCACCTTCCCAAATGCACCCCAACAGGCGAAAGCTGTCGGGGTGCACCGGCAGGAGCCTAAAAGCGGCTTCCACATCCGCCTTGGCCATCAACGCCCCTTGCCCGTAATGACACACCCAAGCCACGGCCGCATCAAAGGACGTATAGCTAACTGCGCAAGTGTCGGGGTCTATGGCATCATTCACCGACCCCCCCTTTTGGAAAGGAAAGGTGGTGAATCAATCTAACCTTGTTCGGCTCCTTCTTTGGAACAACCCCCAAAGGCGAAACCACCAAATCGGGTAATGGAGCCTCTGAAAAGGGGCCTGCCATACGCCCCAAAGCCACTTCCTTCAGTAGTTTCTCCGAAATCACCTCGGGATGCCGCAAAGCCGACCGCAAATTGCGAGGAACCGGCGGAATGACCTGCAACGAGCATGGAATCCTAAGACCGTCCGCAAAGCCCTCCTCCAATAAGCGGGCAGCCTGCCTGTCCGGATACTTACTTAGAAACTTGTTGCCAAACTCACCTGAACGACTCTTTCCTTGTTTGAAACACCTAGCCTGGGTGTGAGATCCCCCGCACCCGGAACACTCATGTTTAAACCTACATGTTGCCCCAAACCTGCAGCTCCCAGCGTTGTACTGCCAACACACCCCTTCTGTTTTACTGGCCGGCTGTCCAGAGGAAGACGATCCACCGGCCCCTTCCCGAAAAAACTGAGTTGGGGCCCTGGCAGAAGTCATGAGGCGGACCCACAAATTTATGTCTTTGTGATCCCACCTCAAGACCTCAAGTCCGACCGCACTGCTCGTCGTATCTCAACCAAGCAGTACACCCTATAAGCCTCCCCTATGGAGTCCTGATACCCAAAAAGTGCCACCCCGCACTCTGGCTTCTTTGTGCTAATCACACTGGCCAAAATACCAAATGCCTGCAACCAATTTGAGAAAGTACGCGGGATCAGCCGATACCTACGCTTTTCCTCATCGTCCTTTTTGTAGTCGTCCGGCTTGACCCTATCCAGGTTGAACTTCTCCAACGGCAACAACGAAAATATCTCCACATACTCACCTTTCCCAATTTTCTCACGTACCTCCGCCTTTAAATGAGTCCCTAACGGGCCCTCAAAGCATATGTAAACTTTGCATTTCGCAGCGTCAGCCAACCTCACCACATTGCTCAGCCTCGGCTGCTGACATCGCGGGCGCGCTGTGACAGGTAAGTGTCCATTTTTTAAAAGTCAGCAGCTGCCGTATTTGTAGCTGCTGACTTTTTAAAAAAAAAAAAAACGGCGGAACCTCCGCTTTAAATATAAAAATTTGCACTATCGACTGGAATGCAGTTTGCCAAAATGGAGTAATATCGCCAAAACCAGCCTGATATTTTACTTTAACGTTCTCTAGTGGGTGGAGCTGGGAACTCAGGAGCACAGGTCTCATCGCTTGCTGAGTCTCTGAGGAGTATAAGATGCCAGCGATTGCACTTGAAATATCAGGTTTGGGAGGACTTACCTTGTAATGTGGTCATATAATAACACTTTTTTGGATAATAGAAACACCTATTGACTTTATATTTCCTTTTATGAATATTATTCTTTTTTCTAGCCGAAAGGGGAAGTAGTTTCCTTTGGCTCTCCGCACTTCCTGATCAAAGGGCTAGTCTGCAACCACAAAGGAAATGACTTCATAAGAAAAGAATTCAACGAAACATTTATCACTGGTTTCTGAATTCTTAAGATTAAACAGAGAGCCCTACATAATAGATTTTTAAAGCGTTGCTTGGTAACACATTTTTTTTTTTTTTTTTATTGCAAATTTGAGCAACTGGTAACAAGGTTGACAATATCTTTATTGCTAAAAATATCTAACATTTCACAGCAAAGTGGCTTACTAAAAAAAATAAAAAAATAATAAGCTTTCTGAAATTACACAGTTTTTTATTTATATTTTATTAACCACTTAAGCCGGACCTTTAGGCAGCTAAAGGCCCAGGCCAGGTTTTGCGATTCGGCACTGCGTCGCTTTAACACACAATTGCGCGGTCGTGCGACGTGGCTCCCAAACAAAATTTACGTCCTTTTTTCCCCACAAATAGAGCGTTCTTATGGTGGTATTTGATCACCTCTGCGGTTTTTATTTTCTGCTCTATAAACAAAAATAGAGCAACAGTTTTGAAAAAAATGCAATATTTATTACTTTTTTCTATAATAAATATCCGACCAAAATTATATATATAAAAACAAGATTTTTTTTTTCTCAGTTTAGGCCGATACGTATTCTTCTACCTATTTTAGGTAAAAAAAATCGCAATAAGCGTTTATCGGTTGGTTTGCGCCAAATTTATAGCGTTTACAAAATAGGGGCTAGTTTTATTGCATTGTTATTAATTTTTTTTTTTACTACTAATGGCGGTGATCAACGATTTTTTCAGTGACTGCGACATTATGGCGGACAATTTTGACACATTTTTGGGACCATTGTAATTTTCACAGCAAAAAATGCATTTAAATTGCATTGTTTATTGTGAAAATTGCAGTTGCAGTTTGGGAGATAACCACAGGGGGCGCTGAAGGAGTTCAGCTTCACCTAGTGTGTGTTTACAACTGTAGGGGGGTGTGGCTGTAGGTGTGACTCATCGATTGTGTCTCCCTATAAAAGGGATGACCCATTCGATGCAGCCGCCACAGTGAAGCACGGGGAAGCTGTGTTTACACACGGCTCTCCCCGTTCTTCAGCTCCGGGGAGCGATCGCGCGGGGGGTGGCTAGAAACGAATAGCCGCCCCCTCATCCCGGATCGCTCCCAGACGATTACTGACCGCCGCATGTACCGGGGGGGGGGGGTCCCGATCCACGTCTAGGCACGTCTATCTGCCTGTACGTGCCATTCTGCCGACGTATATTTACATGCGGCGGTCGCTAAGTGGTTAAAAATTCTCCTATTTCCTTTACCTTATGGACCAGAACAATGTGTCTGTTATGAGGCTATTTATTAAAAATAAATAACTGTGATACTACTGTTGGTACTAAAAATACTGCATATACAGTGTTTCCCCGAAAATAAGCCCGGGTCTTATATTCATTTTGGCAACAACAGACACAGTAGGGCTTATTTTCGGGATAGGTCTTACCATGAAATGTGCTGTCTTCTCTCCCTCACTCTCTCCCTGCCTGACAGGAATCCCCAGTGTGAACTGAGTTAAAATGCTTGTAAAATCCTATAATCCACTCTATTACAGTAGTATATAATGTACAATGTGTGTGTTTATGTAATATAATTGTGCTAAATACATTCACTATAGCGCCACTCTGCGCTTCTGTGACCCGCCGGAGATCTCTTCCCTTCAAATATATTACAGAAACACACACATTGTATATTATATACTACTGTACAGGAGCGGACTGACCCATGCCACTAGGGGGCCCCATCAGGGTTGCGAGCCTCAGTAAAAGCAGTATGTAAAAATCTGTGTTTTTAAAAAGAAACCCAAGATTATAGCTGGTGCTATCAGTGTGTGTATATGTATTCTGTGTGTGTATATTGTGTGTCTGTGTGTGTATACGGTGTATGTATACTGTATGTGTGTATACTGTGTGGCCCCATAATCTTTTGCCCTGGGGTCCCTATAATCTCCTTTTGCCCGGGGGCCCCATAATCCTCTATTGCCCGGGGGCCCCATGAGATGTCAGTCAGCCCCCGCTACAGTAGATTATAGGATTTAACAAGCATTTGAAACTAGGGCTTATTTTCAGGGTAGGGCTTACATTGCAGCCCTCCTGAAAATTATGCTAGGTCTTCATGGAAACACAGTATGATTTTTATGGGGGGGGGGGGGGGGGGGCAACTGAGGATTTGTTTGAGCAAAAAATTTAACGAACACATATTTTTTGTATTTTAAAGTAAAAACACATAGCAAAGTTACACTCCACAAAAAAAACAAAAACGGGAAAAAAAAGCACTGCAGCAGCTGTGAATGGAGCCTTAACATTCATAATTTTTTTTTCATTTTTTTTCTCTCTCTTATTTTCTCTTTTTTTCTGTTTTACTTTTTTTGGGCAGATGCCTACTAGGAACATTTAACAGCACAAAGTGATTATTATGGAAGATTAAATAAAAAAATAAAAAAATAATAATATTCTATTGGTTTAACAAGATGGACTTCTTTTTTTTTTTGTAAATAAAACTGTAAATTTTAAATATTGAACAAACTTATTAAAATATGTTATTTTATTAAAGTGCAAATTATAAATTTTTCTACATTACAACTATACAACAATAATAATAATAATAAAACAATGAGCAGAAGTATTTATTAAAATTGTGAACTAAATAAAAGTTATATATGTCAATAAAAAGTTATGTAAATGTAAAAAATTATTTATTTAAAATGATCACGTAACCGACATACGCTGATAATGCTAAATTTGGTCTGGGCATCCAGGCAGTAAAGACCTCTGGTGGTGAAGGGGTTAATATGAGTGTGCCCTTATGATGTTGCAATTGGGAACTATTACATAACACTAAAACAGGAATCTGATGGAAGATGTGTTCCTGTAATTAATTTAATTAGACTCTTTTGGGTAAAAGTGTCTCATCGCAAACAACTTGTGCATGAGTCATGCTCTGTCAGACCTGCAGCGACGGGTCCCTGCCCTGTCTTGTTCTCCAAAAAACAGGTTTAAATAGAGGAACGGGGCCTTGATTCACCGCCATTTATTAGAAATCTTCATATCTTTTCATAGCAACACAAGGGGGCAGATCCACAAAGAAATTACGTAATTTCAAAATTCCCGCATCATATCTTTGTTTTGAATCCTCAAAACAAGATACGACGGCATCTCGGCTAGATCCGACAGGCGTACGTCTTCGTACGCCGTCGGATCTTAGATGCAATTTTTCGGCGGCCGCTAGGTGGCGTTTCCGTCGAAATCAGCGTAGAGTATGCAAATTAGCTATTTACGGCGATCCACGAACGTACGTCGAACCGGCGCTTTTTTTTCCCGTCGTTTGCGTTCGGCTTTTTCCGGCGTATAGTTAAAGCTGCTATACTGAGGCGTACTCAATGTTAAGTATGGCCGTCCTTCCCGCGTACAATTTTGAATTTTTTACGTCGTTTGCGTAAGTCGTTCGCGAATAGGAATTTGCGTAGAATGACGTCACCGTCGTAAGCATTGGCGGGTTCCGGTTTAATTTCGAGCATGCGCACCAGGGACGGCGCATGTGCAGTTCCAAAAAAACGTTGTTTACGTCGGGTCACGACGTATTAGCATAAAACACGCCCCCATTAGATCCATTTGAATTCCGCGCTCCTAACGCCGCGAGAGATACACTACGCCGCCGTAACTTATGGCGCGGATTCGTTGTGGATTCAAATTTAAAAAGATAAGTTACGGCGGCGTAGCGTATCTTAGATACGCTGCGTCAGGCGCAGATGTATGTGGATCTGCCCCAAGGAAAATTACCGTATATATACTCGAGGATAAGCCGAGTTTTTCAGCACATTTTTTTTGTGCTGAAAATGCCCCCCCTTGGCTTATACTCGAGTAACCTTTTTGCGCCTGATCTCCCAGAGTTTGGGGACCCGGTACCGGTCGGGCACCCCTTCCATAGACTCCCTTGTTAAACGGTAATTTCTCTGGTAAATTTGGGGACCCGGTACCGGCCAGACGTAGCTCCCCTGGACCCGAAACTTGGCACACATGTAGCCCCAGTTACTCTACAAGTGTGCAGTTTGCTGTCGGGGGGACCTATGGCCGGGGAGCACCAGTTTTTCAAACCCGGGCACCCCTTCTATATACTCCCCTGTTAAATACAAGTCTAGTCATGGGCACAGTGAGGCATGGACACAGAGAGGCATGGACACAGTAAGGCATGGACACAGTGAGGCATGGACACAGTGAGGCATGGACACAGTGAGGCATGCACACAGTGAGGCAAAGTGAAGCACAGTGAGGCATGCAGATAGACACCCTAGGCTTATACTCGAGTCAATACGTTTCCCCAATTTTTTGTGGTAAAATTAGGTGCCCCGGCTTATATTCGGGTCGGCTTATACTCGAGTATACACAGGAATTTATATAGATACCTTTACCCAATACATGGCACGACTAAGGAGAGATGAGTGGACAGAGCCAGCTAGGTACAGATTAGCAAAATCCTGGTCTTTATCATTTTTTTTACCACTTCAGGTTCCTAAATGTAGGTGATCCATCCTAGATAAAAATCGCAACAAAGTCTCTAGGACATACCACCTACCCTTACAGCTGCTTCCCCTACCACTATTACCAGCAATTGCCGGCTGTTAAAAATGATAGTCAAGAATTGTTAGGTATTGCATAGAAGAAGCAGCTGTCAAAATCCTGTGTAAAATGATAGTTGTATTTGTTAACTTGTCAATGGCTCTAGGACCAATTTGCTTACCTAAATAATTTTTATTTGTTTATTTTTTTTCTACTTATGCTATTATTTGAAACACTGAGTTTCGGTTCACACAGGGGTAACCCAACTTTGCAAGGCGATTTGAGGGCAACTTCAGCGTGACTTTGAGCAACTTACAACGCAACTTAAAGTTGCCTCCAGGACAGGCAACTTTGGATGTGGCCAATCTCAGAATAATCAGCTGAGCTCTGTGGGAGGGAGGGGGTTTGCCTGGGTAAACTATTTTCTTTTCCCTGTATTGTTGCTTCAGTTAAGACGGAGATCCGACTTGGAGGCAACTTCCATTGAAATCAATGGGTACAAGTTGCCCAGAAGTCGCCTTGAAGTAGTACAGGAACCTTTTCTGAAGTCGGAGCGACTTCAGTAGTGTGCATTAAAACGGCTCTCATTCACTTCAATGGAATTTCTTATGTCCAGCGACTTGGGGCAACTTGAGGTCTGACAAGTCGGATCCCAAGTCGCTGTAGTGTGAACCAGCACTCACGTAAGGCTCTTTCACACTGGCGGGCCGTTCAGATCCATCTGTCAGTTTTTCAGGCGGACCTGAACGGATGCTCCAAACATCTCAATGGAACGAAGAATGTCAGCGGTGACATGTTCGCTGACATCTGAACCGCCCCGATCCGCCCCCCCTCCGCTAAATTTAGACGCGTGGAAACCTTATTTTCCATCCGTCTGGCGGGTCAGATGAAAATGGACTCTACGGTCCGTTTTCATCCAGTCCCCCATAGAGGAAAGTGGAAATCTGACCGGTCTGTTTCTGTGCAGAGACAGACTTGTCACCCGCCAGCTCAGCAAGGATCAATGGAGCGATCCCCGCTGAGAAAGTGGATGTCTAAAAACGGATCTGCCCGTGTGAAAGGGACCTTAAAGGCTAAAGTCTGTTTTTTTTTTTTATTGAAAAATAACAAACATGTTATACTTACCTGCTCTGAGCAGTGGTTTTGCACAGAGCATCCCCGATCTTCCTCTTCTCGGTTCCCCAGCCGGCTCTCCTGTCCCCTCCCTCCTGCCGAATGCCCCCCACAGCAAGCAGCATGCTATGGGGGCACCCAAGCTGGGCCACTGCTCGGTGTGTCCATTCTGACATGGAGCCCCGCCCCCTCTCGCACCTCATTGGCTCACTGACTTTGATTGACAGCAATAACGCCAATGGGGGCTGTCTGAGCCAATGAAAAGGGTGAGTCCCAGGCAGCCGAGACACTTATTCCATTTCGCTGGATTGAGATAGGCTCAGGTAAGTATTAGAGGGGCTGAGGGGGGGCTGCTGCACCATGAAGGATTTTTGATCTAAATGCAGAAACCTTTTAGAATCACTAGCCGTCCACCATATAGCATATACGATGGCGGCAAAGTGGTTCTGTTATCCTGATCGGACGTCATATGATGTGATCAGGATAACTAGCCGGCACGCACCCGCGGGGGCTTGCAGCGCGGCGATAGGTGGTGCAGCGCGTCAGTCTGACACACTGCAAATCATATAGATTTACCTAGAGGTAAAGAGTCTCTGACGGAGACTCTTTACCACGTGATCAGCTGTGTCCAATCACGGCTGATCACAGTGTAAATAGGAAAAGCCATGTATCGGCTCCTCACAGAAGATTGCCTGGCCAATCACAGCGCGGCTCACACATGTGGCTCCACAGCCGGGAGTGCGATTGGCTGATTAGCAACTTGTGTTACCAAACAATTGAACAGTGTACCTAATAAATTGGCATGGTTGTTGAGATATATATATACATATATATACCTTTTTTTCTTTCTTTTATTATGGGTGGTTACCCCCTTGACCCCACTGTACTAAGCAATGCTTATGACATGTGAATGCAGGTCCATGACAGCCAGGATGGAATGACACTACACAGAAGGTGAGCATCATCTAGTGGTGGAAAGTAAACACTGCAGGGCCAGCTCCAATCTAAAGGTATTGCAGCAAATCTGTTTTTATTATTTCCTCTTTTATAAGTCATTGGGAAATATTGAGGTTTGTTAGGAAATTGCTCCTCTTACAGTGTTGAGAATAAAACAATATACAGTATTCAGCACTGGTGATACTCCCGTTCAGTGGCGGCTGGTGCTCAAAATTTTTGGGGGGGCGCAAACGGAAAAAAAAAAATTGCAGCCTCACTGTGCCCATCAAATGCAGCCACTGTGCCATCAATTGTCACCACTGTGCCATGCCATCAAATGCAGCCACTGTGCCATCAATTGTCACCACTGTGCCATGCCATCAAACGCAGCCACTGTGCCATCAATTCGCACCACTGTGCCATGCCATTAAACGCAGCCACTGTGCCATGCCATCAAACGCAGCCACTGTGCCCTTTAATTGTCACCACTGTGCCCTTTAATTGTCACCACTGTGCCCTTTGTCACCGCCGTGCCCTTTAATTGTCGCCGCTGTGCCCTTTAATTGTCTCCATTGTCCCCACTGTGTCTATTATCGCCACTGTGCCCATTGATGTCACCGCTGTACCCTGTAAAGTGCTCCTTCCCCCCCCGCCTGGCACTTACCTTTACTGGAGTCAGCCATCGATGACTCACAGGCGTCTCAGCCAATCAGGTTACCGGTAGCCAGAATCAGCCAACCTGATTGGCTGAGACGCCTGTCAGTCTTATACAAGGAGCGCATCCCTAGTGCGTTCCTTGTATAAGCTTCCGGGACCCGAGGGCTGTACTCGGAAAGCCTATCAGAGCCGTTGGCTCTGATAGGCACTTCCGCACAGCCAACCAGCTGCCGTTATTCAGATGGCCGGACATGAGCGCCGACCATCTGAATAGAACAGCGGCAGCGGCGATAATAACATAGATTCTTGCAATGCATGAATCTATGTTATTAGACTCAGTGGCGGTGAGAGCCAGAGGGGGCGGCGCTCCAGCGCCCTCTATGGACGAACCGCCACTGCTCTTGTTAAACTTGAAGCTTTATATAAGTTTTACCTTAGGTTCACATCTATGCGGCTGCAGTCAATGTGTTTTTCCGTGACTATTGGGGTTTGCTTTTGATGCGTTTTTACATGCAGATCCTAAAAAAAAAAACAAAAAAAAAAACAATGTCCCCCGATGTAGATCCATCATCAATCACAACGCATGCCTCCACCGCCGACCTGAAAACCCTCCCAAAAAATGGTCGACTCCCGCTGAAGGCTCCCCCTGTCTACCAGTTCCTAAATAACTAAGGGGCGGAGTCACCAGCTGACATCACTGACTGACCACACACCCTTGTGACATCATGAGCCCAGCTGTTTCGCTATGCACGTCATCAGGAAGCATGCTTGGGTCACGATAATACTTCCATTATAAAGGCTCGTCAATTAACTATCTTGTGGGCGGAGTAGGGAACTGGATCCAGCATAACGAAACAGCCGTCGAGGCACAACTAGGTCACGTGATTACGTCACTTCCGGTCCCCCTGGTTCACCGCCGTCACAGGTGGAACGCACGCCAGGCATCTCCATAACGGGACTTTGTGTACTCAGCCATAGTAGCTACTATCCAGCCTCAGTGCCGGATTCGAGGCACCTACAAATGTAAGCGGCCACTTGGCATGTTATTTGTATTTTACACTTTTTTATTAAATGGGATTACACTATGTTCGGACAATCTTGTTATTTGCATATCCTGATTTGAGCCTGTCAGTGTGTGAGAAGCTCTGATCTCGTCTGCATCAAATCCCTCTATCTGCCATCACCCATTATAACAACAAGCACATAAGACCTATTTTTTAACCACTTAAGACCAGACCTTTAGGCAGGTAAAGGACCTGGCCAGTTTTTGCGATTCTGCACTGCGTCGATTTAACTGACAATTGCGCGGTCGTGTGACGTGGCTCCCAAAAAAATTGGTGTCCTTTTTTCCCACAAATAGAGCTTTCTTTTGGTGGTATTTGATCACCTCTGCGTTTTTTTATTTTCTGCGCTATAAACAAAAATAGAGCAACAATTTTGAAAAAAAGATCAATATTTTAAACTTTTTGCTATAATAAATATCCCCAAAAAAGATATAAAAAATATTTTTTTCCTCAGTTTAGGCCGATACGTATTCTTCTACCTATTTTTGGTAAAAAAATCACAATAAGCGTTTATCGATTGGTTTGCGCAAAGTTTATAGCGTTTACAAAATAGGGGATAGTTTTATTTTTATTAAAAAAAATTGTTTTACTACTAATGGCGGCGATCAGCGTTTTTTTTTGTGACTGCGACATTATGGCGGACACATCGGACAATTTTGACACATTTTTGGGACCATTGTCATTTTCACAGCAAAAAATGCATTAAAAATGCATTGTTTACTGTGAAAATGACAATTGCAGTTTGGGAGTTAACCACTAGGGGGCGCTGATGGGGTTATGTGTGACCTCATATGTTTTTCTAACTGTAGGGGGGCGGGGCTGGACATGTTACGTCATTGATCGTGTTTCCCTATAACAGGGAACACACGATCGGTGACGGCGCCACAGTGAAGAACGGGGAAGCTGTGTTTACACAGAGCTCTCCCCGTTCTTCAGCTCCGGGGACCGATCGCGGGACTCCAGCGGCGATCGGGTCCCACGGTCACGGCTGGGCACTTAAAGAGGACGTACCTGTACCCAGCCGTGACATTCTGCCGACGTATATCTGCAGGAGGCGGTCTTTAAGTGGTTAAAAGGATCACTGTGCTCTGGTAAGCTGCCATCCTTACCTTCAGCACTTTTGGGTGTCGTTTATTGTTTGCAGCTGTGGTGAAGGTGAATGTAGCAAGTCACTTTAAGTTTTGGATTGGTTCCTTCAATGGATGTTTTTCAAGAAAACCCACTATGAAGATTGTCACTATTGTGTTCTTGCACACATTTCTTTTCAAGGACTTTATTATGACTGGTTCAGTTCTGTTTTGTTTTGGCAATTGCATTGCAAGCAGTATCACTTTATGGTCCCGGTCCCATTCAGTTGGGTTTAGAGTCCATATATTAATCGGGTTTACACAGTGGTGTTCATATTTGTTTTACAACAATACCTGTGGTTTACATTTTACTAGTGCACTTTATCATTTAAAACAAATTTATCTGTTCTAATTTTTTCTTATAGGTTCACGCACTATTTTTTAGCAATTCAGATGGTGTGGACAGGCTGGTGTTTATATTAGTAATCAATTAATTTTTTTAATATACATTTTTTGAGCGCCCCCATTAATATATTACTATATATTATTTTTTTTCATCCACATTACATTGCCAAAAGTATTGGCATAGTTTCCAACTGTCCCTGATTTTGAGGGACTGTCCCTGATTTGGAGCAATGTCCCTCATTCTTCCTCATTTGTCCCTCATTTTGGTCTGATCTATACAGATGTATATAAAATGCACTATTTATCTATCAAAAAGTGTTTTCCAGTGCTAAACCTTTCATCTGATTTCTAAATGGCTGTATTTGTAAATTCCAAAAGCCAATATAAAGGAAAAGTAGTGGTAAAAAAAGCACTTGTTGTCGAATCTTTATGTCTCTCTATGTGGAATCTTTTCTCTCTATGTGGAATCTTTATGTCTCTCTATGTCAAATCTTTTCTCTCTATGTCGAATCTTTTCTCTCTATGTCAAATCTTTTCTCTCTATGTCGAATCTTTATGTCTCTCTATGTCGAATCTTTTCTCTCTGTCAAATCTTTTCTCTCTATGTGGAATCTGTATGTCTCTCTATGTCGAATCTTTATGTCTCTCTATGTCGAATCTTTTCTCTCTGTCAAATCTTTTCTCTCTATGTCAAATCTTTTCTCTCTATGTCGAATCTTAATGTCTCTCTATGTCGAATCTTTTCTCTCTATGTCAAAACTTTTCTCTCTATGTCGAATCTTTTCTCTCTATGTCGAATCTTCTTCATGTCTCTATAATGTTGAATCTTTTCTCTCTATGTCAAATCTTTTCTCTCTATGTCGAATCTTCATGTCTCTCTCGGTCTAATCTTTTCTCTCTATGTCGAATCTTCATGTCTCTCTATGTAGAATCTTTTCTCTCTATGTCGAATAATATTGGACTAATAGAGTTAAAGGATCACTAAAGGAAAATATTTTTTTAGCTAAATAGCTTCCTTTACCTTACTGCAGTCCTGGTTTCATGTCCTTATTGTTCGTTTTTGCTTTGAAGTAGCTGTAATTCTGCTGTGATCTCCACACTTCTGGTTGTCTGGCTCCTTATAAAAAAACTCATGGGAACTTCTCTCTGTGGTCTAAGCTGTGTGTCTAAAACTCCTCAGAACCAATCAGATTCATTTTAAAAACACAACACTGCCCTGGATTTGTTTGTTTTTGTTCTGTGGGTCTCTCTAGTTCACACAAACATGAAACCAGTTTAAAACCGAAAGTGAAACTAGAGGCACATTTATATGATAGAATTTAATCTATTTTTAATCATTTTTAAAAGGAATCAGTTAACTTGTATGTCTCTATACCCTGTAAACAGTCAATTCAGCAAAAATGTATTTTTCCTTTAGTGACCCTTTAAGGTTAGGCACATTCGACCGCAACGAAAATGAAAATAAAGCATTTGTTTATGTCGGATCTTTTGGTTTTCGTTTTCTGTGCTTTCGTTATCGTTTGTTAAAACGATAACGAAAATACCTGAAATTCGGACAAAAACGAATGCACATGTCTAATAAAAACTGCATTTCATATAAAACTATATAGATCAGACCAAAATGAGGGACAAATGAGAAATGAGGGACAGAGGAACATTGCACCAAATCAGGGACAGTCTCTCGAAATCAGGCACAGTTGGGAGCTATGTGCGTGTAAAGGCCGGTGTCCCAATACTTTTGACAATATAGTGTATATTTTAAATGCTACAAGTACCTCCAATTGGGCTTGGCCCAAACAAACTATTTAAAGGGACATTAAACAGTTTGGCTTTAACATTTAGCTTGTAATCTGCAAGAAAGACTGATGGCAGCTCTGCAGGAAGGTGGGTGGGAGGGGTGGATTCCATGTTACATACCGTGCACTGTTATGTCTGAAAGCCAATCCGGTGGAACCTTTTATCAGCTCATGGAATGAATGCATTCCCTTATCTCCCGAGTCAGGGAAAATGTTACATTGATAGGAAGACCTAGTTACATGATATTTTCCTATATATAACACTGACATTTTTCCCTAATAGTAGTGGAATGGAATCAGTTAAAGGAAACTAAAAGACAAAACAGGGCTGAAAGCAACTTGTCCTAAACCCACAATAGGAAAAAAATATATTTGTTTAACTGTGAGGGGCCAATTCCTGTAGTGGTATTTGGAATATGAACTCATTTTCTTTTTGGCGGTTGGCTCTTCAGGGATAACAACCAATGCGGCTAAAAGATGCTCAGGGGAGGGCTGGGCCGGGGGGCAGGGTGGCAATTGCCTCCCAGGCCGCTCTAACTTATGTTCAAAATGGCCCGCAGCCGCTGCCCTCTACCATTTTCTTTTTTATTCTGCACAAGGAAGTCCAGCCGGGGGCCGGGAGCCACAGCGGCTGACCACTAGCTGTTGCATTCCGGGAGTTGTAGTCCACGCTCAAGCTCCCAGTGGGTGGAAAACAGAGCAGCGCAGAGGAAACTACAACTCCCTGGGACCGGATTCTTGGAAGCAGGCAGAGGAAGTGCGTGCCAGGGAGTCGGGATGCAGGGCTGGGCGCCAGCTGCAATTTTACCCCAGGACCAGGAGTATTACCCCTCCCAGAAGGCCGTGGTGTGCAAGGACCTGCTGAGCTGAGACACCCTGACACGCCTAGCTGACCCCCCAACCCCCCCATACACCCAATGTAACCTGCCCCAGTGATCAGGCTGCATTGCTGGGCACTGGAGTTGGCTGCACTGATGGACACTGGTGAGGCGGCATTGAAAAAGCAGGTGGGCCATGGATTGTGAGCTCATTCGGCGGTTCAATGGGCCACTTGACTGGACTTGCCCCCCAGGTTTAAGGCTGCCAGCCCTCCCCTGGCCTGAGGACCTTGAAGTAATGTTACTTTGGATTCAAGTCCATGTCCCCCCAAAACACACAGACTCTGGGAACCCTGTATATGCCATATTAGAAAGACTGACTGATTCATACTGTTAGGCAGGGCCACGGATAGAGGGGGGGGCACCAGTCCTCCTGTAGGGGGCCCAGGCACATAGTGGCCCGAGCAACAGGGGGAATTGGTGCGGTCAGCAGGGGCAATTACAGAAGGATGCCCTGTGTGGCGCTCTGCAGCAGCTGAAAGCTGGTTTCCCCCCCTCCTGACGGCTTTCAGTTCTTGCAGAGAGAGGCACAGACACAAGGCATCCTCCCTGTTCTGCCTGCTTCTTATCTACCCCTGTGTGCCCCCCGTCACTGTGCTGCCCCTCCCTCTTCCTGTGGCGCTGCTGGGTTACCTATCCTGTAAACGTAATAAATAATTTTTAGAAATTGTCAAATAAAATAATTTTGAAATTTTTAACTTTTTTTTAAAAAATTATAAAAAAATAAAATAAAACGTAAAAAACAATTAAAAAGGGCTAATTCACATAGGTTATCTGTTATGTTTTTGTCCATTAATAATGATATATTTGGGGGGGGGCCCTGCCAGGTAGGCTGTACAGGGCCCCGTCATTTCTAACAGCAGCCCCGCTATTAGGAGGTGCTGATGTCAACTCCAGCCACCTGCCAGCCACTCCAGACTCATGTAAATGAGTCTAGTGTGGCTTCTCTTTCAGCCATTGTTGTCTGGGCTAATTAAAGCGGAGCTCCACCCTAAAATCATACTTTGCTTCAGTATGTTCCTTTTAATCTGTTTAAAAATGTTATGTGTGAAAACATTTTTTTACTTGCCTGGAATACCCTGTTGCTAGGCAGAATTTCTAATCTGCCTTCTTCCTGGACCGCGGTCCTTCTCCTTTCCTAACTAAGCCGCACAGACTCCTGGGAAATGAGTGTCATCATTTCCCAGGAAACTGTGCGCTCTTCTGTCCCGAAAAATCGCAGGATTTCAAAGGGATTGTGTTATTTTTGTTGTCATAACAACGAGGCGGGACGTTCGTCAGCCGCAGCCCATTGTCATGACAACGGCACAAACAACATGCGCTACGAGCACCGCTGTACTGCGCATGCGTGAGATCGAGAGGTGCATGCTGGTTACCCAGCATGCACCTCTACACGAAAACAAGAAAAAAAAATGCACACATAGGCTGTTATCAGCAGTTTTGGGCAGTGGCGTTTTTGAGCAGTAAAAAAACCCTCAAAACTAGTGGGTTCTGAGAGACGTTTTTTTTATCTGTAAAAGCGCTCTAACGCTGATAAATGCTTCTAAATGTCGATAAACACTGATAAACGCTCAAAAACGTCACTTTTATAACGCTTTTGATCCATTGAAAAAAAAACTTTTTTTTCATTAACCAAAAAACGCTAACAAACGCTAATGCGGAAAAACGCTAAAAAACGATAATAAACGCTAAAAAACTCCATTGAAAAAACGATGATTTATAAGGAGACCTCTCAGTAGAAAAGAAAAACATAACATAAAAGTACCATCATCCTAGCATAATTTGAATAGAGGTAAGGTTTATTTGGGACCCCAGAGACCCAAAAAGACCGGGGAAAGTGGGCAAGGGCTAATGGACTATGTCGGTACTTAGATAAGTCAGTTATCAAAGGAGTATAGTAAAGGTAAAAAAGTTCAATTTATTAAAACATAAACATAACATAAGCAACTTGAGGAATACACAGTATTTTAAAATTACAACAATGGTAGTGTAAAACAATTGATTATACGACCAGCCAACACCTAATGGAGATGGTATATGGGCCCTAGTTTGCGGGCAGCGTGAGGCGGAGGGGGTCGTATAGATCTATAAAACGTATAATCAATTGTTTTACACTACCATTGTTGTAATTTTAAAATACTGTGTATTCCTCAAGTTGCTTATGTTATGTTTATGTTTTAATAAATTGAACTTTTTTACCTTTACTATACTCCTTTGATAACTGACTTATCTAAGTACCGACATAGTCCATTAGCCCTTGCCCACTTTCCCCGGTCTTTTGGGGTCTCTGGGGTCCCAAATAAACCTTACCTCTATTCAAATCTATTGAAAAAACGTTGAAAAAAAGCTGAAAAAAAGTTGAAAAACTCACTGCAAAGCTACTGGCATTTTTATAACGTTATTTTAACGTCCAGTGTGCATGATGTCATGTTTAATGTAATTCAATTTAACTGGCCAAAAAAAAAAAAAAAAATTATGACCGGAACCCCGCTTTAACCCTGAAATTGTATTAAGGAGTTCTGTGTTGATATGTATGATAATGTATCATCTTCTGTGTGAAGCTCGGTGACAAGTCTGACCTGTAGTGAAATCCTGATTTATCATAACAATGACCAGGCTGCTTAAAGGGATTAGTTAATGAGCTCATGTTAATTAGGTTTCTGGTCACAGGAGTATTTCTCCATAAAGAGTACCTGTCACCACCTATTACTGTCACAAGGGATGTTTGCATTCCTTGTGACAGCAATAAAAGTGATCATTTTTTTTTTAAAAGTGACATTATAGATCCATCATCAATTACAACACTCCAACCAGCCGAACAAGAAACCCATACGAATAATTCTCCCCCCCCAAGTACTAGACGAGGCTCTGTGTCGAGGGTCAAACAGGAATGAGATTTTATTGAAAGGAATACAAGTCTTATATACAGTAAAAAGAGGAGGTGTATACCTCGCGCAGCAAAGAAAACCCACACGTTAGTGGCGCCCGCATATCTAAACGGTGTTAAAATCACACTTGTGCGGTATCGCCGCGATCATCAGAGCGAGAGCAATAATTCTAGCACTAGAAAAATATAAATAATAAGTGTGGCGCTATAAGTGTATCAAAATACAATATCAGTAATAACATCCGATATATAACATAAATAGCAAATAATGATGACTAAATAATGAAGTCCATGTGTGAAGACCACATATCACAAATAGTGTGATACTGGAAGAATAAAACACTGATGTGAAAATAGTCCATAAACAAACAAATATGTGACTCTCCAATCGCTGGCATGGACTGATGAATAACTAGTTGTCTGCAGGGATCATAAAGGCATCAAACATAAAGGTAGGGAACTCTTATCATGTGTAGTGGACTCCAGCTGCTTTACAGCAGTGAGTCTAAAACGCTTAGTGGCCTCTTGGGACCTAGGTCGCTGCAACAAGGACTCCCCGGATGTTGGTGCGTTTCTCGATCCTTCAGATGGAATGAAACCAGGAACAGCAAGAACGACAGGAAGCAAACAAATGGGCCTTCAGATGCAGGAACAGAGGGAACAAATAGTTCCAGCAGACTCAGAAACGAAAAAAGAGAGAGTGCTCCAATGGTGCAGGTCAAAAACAAACCATGACAGGTTTTATTTAAAAGGTCATAAAAAATGACAAAATATTTGAAGATAAAAAGTGATCACATGAATACAAGCAGTATGGGGTGCTATAATGCAAACCCGACGCGTTTCGACTCAAACAGCCATCAACAGGGGCATGTTGATGGCTGTTTGAGCCAAAACACGTCAATTACCAGGAGGACGTCCCTGGACGTCCTCCTGTTTACTAATCTGTGCCATCAGGGAATCAGGAAAAATCATCAGGGAAATCTGGTTGACGATGCGCGTGCCTGGTGGCCGCGATGTCCGCCAGGTACCCACGATCGGCATTTACAGAGCCAGGGACGTGGATCTCTGTGTGTGTGTAAACACAGAGATCCACGTCCTGTCAGGGAGAGGAGACCGACGGTGTGTCCCTTGTACATAGGGACACCGATCGGTCACCTCCCCCAGTCAGTCCCCCTCCCCTACAGTAAGAATCACTCCCAGGGAACACATTTACCCCCTTGATCGCCCTCTAGTGTTAACTCCTTCCCTGCCAGTCACATTTATACAGTAACCAGTGCATATTGATAGCACTGTACGCTGTATAAATTTGAATGGTCCCAAAATAGTGTCTAAAGTGTCCGATCTGTCCGTCGCAATATTGTAGTCCTGACAAAAATCGTTGATAACCGCCATTACTAGTAAAAAAAAAAGTCATAAATCTATCCCCTATTTTGTAGATGCTATAACTTTTGCGCAAACCAATCACTATACACCTATTGCGATTTATTTATTTTTTTACCAAAAATATGTATCGGCCTAAACTGAGAAAAACAATATTTCAAAAATAAATAAAAATTGGGATATTTATTATAGCAAAAAGTAAAAAAATATTGTGTTTTTTTTCAAAATTGTCAGTCTTTTTTTGTTTATAGCGCAAAAAATTAAAGCCGCAGAGGTGATCAAATACCACTAAAAGAAAGCTCTATTTGTGGGGAAAAGGACGTCAATTTTGTTTGGGAGCCACGTCGCACGTGCAATTGTCATTCAAACCATGACAGATCTGAAAATCGGCCTGGGCAGGAAGGGGGTGAAAATGCCTGGTATTGAAGTGGTTAAGGTAATGTAATGCATGCATTTTATCACTTGTTGACACAACGTACAACGTACAAGTGTGAATGGCCCCTGACATACATTATGGGCCAGATCCACGAAGCAGTTACGCTGGCGTATCTATTGATACGCCGCATAACTTCAAGGTTGCTCCGGCGTATCTTTGTTTTGTATCCACAAAACAAGATACGCCTAAAGCTGGGCTAGATCCGACTGGCGTACATCTTAGTACGCCGTCGGATCTAAGGTGCATATTTACGTTGGCCGCTAGGTGGCGCTTCCGTTGATTTCCACGTTGAGTATGCAAATTAGCTAGATACGCCAATCCACAAACGTACGTCCGGTCGGCGCATTTTTTTACGTCGTTTCCGTAAGGCTTTTTCCGGCGTAAATTTACCCCTGCTATATGAGGCGTAGCCAATGTTGAGTATGGACGTCGGGCCAGCGTCGAATTTTCCGTCGTTTGCGTAAAACATTTGCGAATAGGGCTTTGCGTAGAATGACGTTCACGTCGAAAGCATTGGCTTGTTGCGGGTTAATTTCGAGCATGCGCACTGGGATACCCCCACGGACGGCGCATGCGCCGTTCAAAAAAAATGTCAATTACGTGGGGTCAATAGGAATTACCATAAAACACGCCCCCATATTCATCCATTTGAATTGTGCGCCCTTACGCCGACACAGTTACACTACGCCGCCGTAACTTACGGCGCAAATTCTTTGAGGATACGGAAAATACGCTGTAAGTTACGGCGGCGTAGTGTATCTGAGATATGCTGCGCCGGACGTATAGATGCGCCAAGGTACGTGGATCTGGCCCTATATGTAGGTTGCTATCCTGTTTCAGCTTCAAAGGGCCAGATCCACGTAATTCGACGCTGGCCCGACATCCATACTTAACATTGGCTACGCCTCATATAGCAGGGGTAACTTTACACCGGAAAAAGTCTTACGGAAACGACGTAAAAAAATGCGCCGGCCGGACGTACGTTTGTGGATTGGCGTATCTAGCTAATTTGCATACTTGACGCGGAAATCTAGCGGCCAGCGTAAATATGCACCTTAGATCCTACGGCGTACTAAGATGTACGCCAGTCGGATATAGCCCAGCTTCAGGCGTATCTTGTTTTGTGGATACAAAACAAAGATACGCCGGAGCAACCTAGAAGTTACGCGGCGTATCAATAGATACGCCAGCGTAACTGCTTCGTGGATCTGGCCCAAAGTCTGTAATAAATCAGGAAATCTGGTCAGCCTGTGTCTATGCGGGTATCATCCGCCATCGCCATCTCTTTGTTATCCCCCATTAGACGGACAGGACCTTAGTGTATTATAGGTAATAATCTGCCCCTTTTAGCAAATTGCCGGATCCATTTCCGCACTCCGAGGTCCTTTGTAGATGTTACCGTCACTGAGTTCCCCATTGTAACGTCCTTACAAAGTCCAGCAGGGGGGACATTATTCCTCGCACATTACTGAATTCTGTGTTCTGCCTTCGGTTCCAGTTATTCCGATGATGGGGGGGGGGGGGGGGGGGGGGTGTCACTGTATCCATCTTCCTTTATTTCAGCTGAAAATCCCGCCGTCAGCTCGGCTGTTTTACCGCTTGTTATTGCTGCCATTGTGCGTTCAAAGCTGCTGAGTATGAAGGGGAAAGAAAAACAATTTAGCCGGTTTCTGGAAAGGGGTTTTGTATAGCGTGCCCTGACCTCTGCTTCTATAGCGGGCCTTATATACAAAGATTTCACCGTTTCATCAAAAAAAAGATTGTGGAGAAGCAATACTGCCCATGTGTGTTCTTTAATTTATAAAAAATGAGTGCAATTAAAACAAACCACCTTTATTATAACCAGGCGAATAAAAGTGGTCCAAATAGCAGAAATATTTTTCTAAGTTAACCGCTTCAGCCCCGGAAGATTTTACCCGCCCTTCCTGACCAAAGCACTTTTTACAAATTGGCACTGTGTCGCATTAACTGGTACGGTAATGTCGTACGGCGCTGTACCCAAACAACGTTTGCGTTCTTTTTTCCAACAGATAGAGCTTTCTTTTGGTGGTATTTGATCACCTCTGCAGGTTTTTTTTGTGCTATAAACAAAAGAACAGCGACAATAAAAAAAAAAAAACACAATGGGGCAGATCCACAAAGATCTGCACCGGCGCAGCGTATCTAAGATACGCTACGCCGCCGTAACTTACTTGGCTTTGTGTTAAATCCCCAACGAATTTGCGCCGTAAGTTACGGCGGCGTAGTGCATCTCTCGTGGCGTAAGGGCGCGGAATTCAAATGCGGCGGGTAGAGGGCGTGTTTCATTTAAATGAAGCGCGTCCCCGCGCCGAATGAACTGCGCATGCGCCGTCCCTAAAATTTCCCGACGTGCATTGCGCTAAATGACGTCGCAAGGACGTCATTGGTTTTGACGTGAACGTAAATGGCGTCCAGCCCCATTCACGGACGACTTACGCAAACTACGTAAATTTTTTAAAATTAGACGCGGGAACGACGGCCATACTTAACATTGAGTACGCCACCAGATAGCAGCTTTAACTATACGCCGGAAAAAGCCGAACGGAAACGACGTAAAAGAATGCGATGGCCGCTCGTACCTTCGTGGATCGTCGGAAATAGCTAATTTGCATACTCGACGCAGATTACGACGTGAACGCCACCCAGCGGCCGCCGGAAAATTGCATCTTAGATCCGACGGCGTACGCCTGTCGGATCTAACACAGATGCCGTCGTATCTTGTTTGGTGGATACCAAAGCAAAGATACGATGCGCAAAATGTGAAATTACGCAGCGTATCAACGGATACGCCGGCGTAATTTCGTTGAGGATCTGCCCCAATATCTTTTGCTTTTTGCTATAATAAATATCCTACATTTTTTTTCTTTCCTCAGTTTTGGCCGATATGTATTCTTCTACATATTTTTGATATTTGATGGCACAGTGGCAACAATTGATGGCACAGTGGCGTCAATTGATGGCACGGCACAGTGGCGACAATTGATGGCATGGCACGGTGGCAACAATTGATGGCACAGTGGCGACAATTGATGGGCACAGTGGCTGCATTTGATGGCACAGTGGCGACAATTGATGGTAGTGGTGCAACGGATCACAGTTAATCCGTGACTTGAAAGGGTCACCCCCTTCGGATCGGCATACACTGTGATCCGCGGATTGCCGCGGCTCCGGAGCTAGGCCGAAGCTGCGGGCTTTCCTAATGTTATGGACACGGCTTCGGCTTAGCTCCGGAGCCGCGGCCATAACATTAGGAAAGGCCGCGGCTTCGGCCTAGCTCCAGAGCCGCGGCCATAACATTAGGAAAGGCCGCAGCTTCGGCCTAGCTCCGTAGCCGCGGCCATCTTGGTACACACGGCGGCGGCCCTCCTCTCTGTTTACACCCACAGAGGAGGAGGAGCCCGCACCCGTGGGACACACCGCTGGGAGTCATACTACTGGGGGTGTCTGTCTGTACTACCTGGGGGGTGTCTTACCTGGGGGGGTCTGTCTGTACTACCTGGGGGTGGTCTGTCTGTACTACCTGGGGGTGGTCTGTCTGTACTACCTGGGGGTGGTCTGTCTGTACTACCTGGGGGTGGTCTGTCTGTACTACCTGGGGGTGGTCTGTCTGTACTACCTGGGGGTGGTCTGTCTGTACTACCTGGGGGGGGTCTGTCTGTACTACCTGGGGGTGGTCTGTCTGTACTACCTGGGGGGGGTCTGTCTGTACTACCTGGGGGTGGTCTGTCTGTACTACCTGGGGGTGGTCTGTCTGTACTACCTGGGGGGGGTCTGTCTGTACTACCTGGGGGGGGGGGGGGTCTGTCCGTACTACCTGGGGGGGGTCTGTCCGTACTACCTGGGGTGTGGTGTCTGTACTGAGGGGGGGGGGGGTGTCTGCACTGAGAAGGGGGTGTCTGCACCGATGCTGGTGTCTGCACCAAGGGGGTTCTTTACTGAGGGGGGACTATAGTTGGTGGGGTGACACCATTTTTTCTGCACCGGGTGACACCAACCCTAGTGACGCCACTGCAGTGGGGGAGATGTGGATATTACAGTGGGGGGGAGATGTGGATATTATAGTGGGGGGGGAATGTGGATATTACAGTGGGGGGGAGATGTGGATATTACAGTGGTGGAGATGTGGATATTACAGTGGGGAAAGATGTGGATATTACAGTGGGGGGGGAGATGTGGATATTATAGTGGGGGGGGGGGAATGTGGATATTACAGTGGGGGAAAGATGTGGATATTACAGTGGGGGAGAATTTTTTTTTTTTGCTGATCCGGAAAATGATCCGATCAGTGACTCCTGATCCGAGGAATGATCCGAACCGTGAGTTTTTTGATCCGTTGCACCCCTAATTGATGGGTAGTGTTGAGCGGAATACGCCATATTCGATTTTGCGATATATCACGAATATATAGACGAATATTCGTGAAATATTCGCTAAAATCGAATATTCGTGATATTTTATAAAAAAAAAAATTGCGAAATTTCGCTAATGCGAATGCGAAATTGATTGCGAAATTTTGACAACTGTGGTAGGAGAACTCTGATTGGCTCTGATGCAAAAGAAGGGCGGAGAAAGTATTCGCGAATATTCGGAAATCGAATATTGGTGATATTTTATCGAAATTTCGCTAATGCGAAATTGATTGCGAGATTTTGACAACTCTGATTGGCTCTGATGCAAAAGAAGGGCGGAGAAAGTATTCGCGAATATTCGGAAATCGAATATTGGTGATATTTTATCGAAATTTCGCTAATGCGAATGCGAAATTGATTGCGAGATTTTGACAACTGTGGTAGGAGAACTCTGATTGGCTCTGATGCAAAAGAAGGGCGGAGAAAGTATTTGCGAATATTCGGAAATCGAATATTCGCGATTGCGAATATTCGGTAACATAAAAGGATCGCCTCAGCTTAGCTACTCGGCCCAGGGTCTCTAATCATACCAGCAATGCTTTTAGACGTCGATAGGATGTGATCTGTTTTAAAAATAAATTTGAAAAAATACGAATATTCGGAAAAGCGAATTTTGGCCGCGAAATTCGAGTTATTCGCGAATATTCGAATATGCCATATTCGTAACGAATATTCGAAATGCGAATATTCGTGAGCAACACTATTGATGGGCACAGTGGCGACAATTGATGGGCACAGTGGCAACAATTGATGGGCACAGTGGCTGCGTTTGATGGCACAGTGGCGACAATTGATGGGCACAGTGGCTGCGTTTGATGGCACAGTGGCGACAATTGATGAGCACAGTGGCGACAATTGATGGGCACAGTGGCTGCGTTTGATGGCACAGTGGCGACAATTGATGGGCACAGTGGCTGCGTTTGATGGCACAGTGGCGACAATTGATGGGCACAGTGGCTGCGTTTGAGTACAGTGGCTACGTTTGATGGACACAGTGAGGCTGCAAAAAATTGGAGCACCAGCCGCCACTGCTTGGATGAATGCAGAAGTGGTTCTCAAACATAATGACTTGGGGCCAAACTTGCCTCCAGAAGAGGATGCACAAGAATAAAACTTATTTTTTTCCCCCCTTTGAAGATTTTAAAGTTATGGAACTAAAAGATCGGTAAAGTTTTGGTGTACAGGAAAGTACAGCTAATAGGAATATTTTTGATCCTACGGCAGACCCATCACACTTAAGTCCAACAATGGCAGCCCATCAGCAGGAAGACATGTGAATATAGCGGTGTCTATTGATAAAGTGTGCTGTATAGGAATGACGGCTCCATTCAACATGGAGATGAATAGGCTGTCAAACATGATGGCAAAATGCTCATAAACTCTTTTTTCCTCTCAAAGAGGGAAGGATCCGATCATCATTTGTGATAATCAGGTGGAGTGTAAATGACAACGCTTCTATAAAAAGCATTTTGGAATAACGAGAACCTGCCGCATCTTTCAAAAACGTCTTTCATTGTATCTAAAAAGTAATGTTTCCCAGCTACAAAATTCTCTTTTCAAAAATTGCGGTTGACCAAAAAAATAAATAAAACGGGGGTAAAAAAAAGCGTAATTTCACAAAAATCTTTGACCAAAAATGTTTAAAACTGAAGGAAATATGGGCTATGACTCCAATATCATAGACATAACATGGGGCAGTCGCCAAAGGATACCCCTTATCCCTTTTAACCACTTAAGCCCCGGACCATTTGGCTGCCAAATGACCGGGCCACATTTTGCGATTCAGCACTGCGTCGTGGGACGTGGCTCCCAAACAAAATTTACGCTCTTTTTTGCCTACAAATAGAGCTTTCTTTTGGTGGTATTTGATCACCTCTGAGGTTTTTATTTTTTGCGCTATAAACAAAAATACAGCAACAATTTAAAAAAAAATTCAATATTTTTTACTTTTTGCTATAGTAAATATCCTCAAAAAATATATATAAAAAACAAATTTTTTCCTAGGTTTAGGCCGATACGTATTCTTCTACATATTTTTAGGAAAAAAATCGCAATAAGCGTTTATTCATTGGTTTGTGCAAAAGTTATAGCGTCTACAAAATACGGGATAGTTTTATTGCATTTTTATTAATATATATTTTTTTTACTAGTAATGGCGGCGATCAGAGATTTCTATCGTGACTGCGACATTATGGCGGACATGTCGGACACTTTTGATGCTATTTTGCGACCATTCACATTTATACAGCGATCGGTGCTATAAAAATGCACTGATAACTGTATAAATGTGACTGGCAGGGAAGAGGTTAACCACTAGGGGGCTAGGAAGGGGTTAAAGGGGTTGTAAAGGTTTCTTTTATTTTCTAAATAGGTTCCTTTAAGCTAGTGCATTGTTGGTTCACTTACCTTTTCCTTCGATTTTCCCTTCTAAATTTTTTTTTCTTTGTTTGAATTTCTCACTTCCTGTTTCTCCTCAGTAAGCTCGCCCCCATCATCTGAGCAGTGGAAAGTCATTTAGAACAGCTTACTGAACACCTTACTGAGGAGAAACAGGAAGTGAGAAATTCAGACAAAGAAAACAAAGAAAAAAACATTTAGAAGGGAAATCGAAGGAAAAGGTAAGTGAACCAATAAAGGAACCTATTTAGAAAATAAAAAACAAACCTTTACAACCCCTTTAAGTGTGTCCTAGGGAGTGATTCTAACTGTCAGGGGGCGTGGCTACGAGTGACACTTCACTGATCAGTGCACCCGATGAGAGGGAGCATAGATCAGTGTCAGTGTCACTAAGTAGAACGGGGAGAGGTTTGTTTACACTTGCCTCTCCCTGTTCTGCAGCTCTGTTACCCAATTGTAGGACACTGGAAAAAATCGAGTCCTGCGGGCATGGTCACGGAGTTTGCGGAAGGCGGGCACGGCAGGAAATTCACAGTGTAGTAAATATACGTCACTTTGCCCAGCAGTGCCATTCTGTCGACGTATATAGTCATGAGCCGGTCGTTAACCGGTTAATCTTCGCCTTTGAGATTGAAACAATGGCGATAGCCATTAATGCGAATCTGGATATTAAGGGAGTCACGTTTTGGATTGCGAGAACACAAATGCGCATTATTTGTGGATGATGTCCTCCTCTTCATTACTTCCCCTCTTACTTCCCTTTCTAACGGACTACAGACACTACGGGACTTTGGTGGTATCTCGGGACTCAGAGTTAAAGTGGAGTTCCACCCAGAAATATAACATTACATCAGTAGTTTTAAAAAAATGTCATTAGTCCTTTAAGAACATTTTTTTTTTTTTTAAAGTGTTGTTGCTAGGCAGAATAGTTAATCTTCCCACTTCCTGCACCTAGGTGCTTAAGCTTCCTAACCTACACCGCACAGACTCCTGGGAATGTAGTGGGTGTAACTTTCCAGGAGTCTGTGCACTCCCCAGTCTCGAAGAATCATGTGACTTGGACAGTACAGGTGCTGAAACCTATTACACTGCTTGTGCAGCACTGAGCATGTGCTAGATCTGCAAGGCTGAAATCCAGGAAGTCATACAGTCTGGCTTCATGATGCCCACACTTAAGATGGCCCCAGTCAATTTCTATTTTATAAAGTGTCTAAATGCTGTAACAACCTAACAAAACGGACCTTAGTTTACAGACTAACTTTACTAGAATACATTAAGCTTGTGTATTACAGGGGTATTTATATTTAAAAAGTGAAATTGTGGCCGGAACTCCGCTTTAATGAGACTAAGTCATTGGCTTTCAACATTAACATCACTGACCCTTTATTTTCACAGGTGTGTGAATCATTTTAGTTTAAATGGCAGGATGAAGCTAGTTTTTGATTTTGCCCCCTTGGATCATCTATTCCATAATCCTAAATTCCCTCCAGGTCAGAACATCAAAGCTTTTGAATGGTGGATTGATAAAGGTCTATATATATATATATATATATATCGTATAGGCCATTCTCTCATTCTACTACCAATTTAGAGATGCCCCCTGTTGAACACTTCAGTTTTACAAAAATAGTGATTTTTTTGCAGACTATACGACCTTCCTTAGACCCACCCTCTATGCGGTGTCCTGTCGAGAAATGTCCTGTCAGGGGGGAAATGACCTATCGTCTCTATCGTCTGTTCATACAATGTATGAACAGCGATTTGTCATTTCCCCATGTCAGTCCCACCCCCCCCTTCAGTTAGAACACACCCAGGGAACATGATTAACCCCTTCCTTGCCCCCCTAGTGTTAACCCCTTCACTGCCAGTGGCATTTTTATAGTAATCAATGCATTTTTATAGCACTGATCGCTATAAAAATGCCAATGGTCCCAAAAATGTGTCAAAATTGTCCGAAGTGTCCGCCATAACGTCGCAGTACCGAAAAAAATCACTGATCGCCGCCATTACTAGTAAAAAAAAATATCAATAAAAATGCCATAAAACTACCCCCTATTTTGTAAACGTTATAAATTTTGCGCAAACCAATCGATAAACGCTTATTGCGTTTTTTTTTTACCAAAAATAGGTAGAATACGTATGGGCCTAAACTGAGGAAAACATATTTTTTTATATATTTTTGGGGGATATTTATTATAGCAAAAAGTAAAAAATATTGAATTTTTTTCAAAATTGTCGCTCTGTTTTTGTTTATAGCGCAAAAAATAAAAATCGCGAAGGTGATCAAATACCACCAAAAGCTCCCTGTCAAGGGAGAGAAATGCTGAACTTCTGTTCATACAATGTATGAACAGACGATCAGTCATTTCCCCTAGTGAGGCCACCCCCCCCTACAGTTAGAACACACCCAGGGAACATACTTAACCCCTTCCCCGCCCCCTAGTGTTAACCCCTTCACTGCCAGTGGCATTTTTATAGTAATCCAATGCATTTTTATAGCACTGATCGCTATAAAAATGCCAATGGTCCCAAAAATGTGTCCGAAGTGTCCGCCATAATGTCGCAGTACCGAAAAAAAACGCTGATCACCGCCATTACTAGTAAAAAAAATATATTAATAAAAATGCCATAAAAATACCCCCTATTTTGTAAACGCTATAACTTTTGCGCAAACCAATCAATAAACGCTTATTGCGATTTTTTTTTTACGAAAAATAGGTAGAAGAATACGTATCGGCCTAAACTGAGGAAAGAAATTGTTTTTTTATATATTTTTGGGGGATATTTATTATAGCAAAAATGAAAAAATATAATTTTTTTTCAAAATTGTCGCTCTATTTTTGTTTATAGCGCAAAAACTAAAAACCGCAGAGGTGATCAAATACCACCAAAAGAAAGCTCTATTTGTGGGAAAAAATTTACGCCAATTTTGTTTGGGAGCCACGTCGCACGACCGCGCAATTGTCAGTTAAAGTGACGCAGTGCCGAATCGCAAAAAGGGGCAAGGTCCTTAACCTGCATAATGGTCCGGGGCTTAAGTGGTTAAATTAAGTAGGCCCTATAGCACTTCACTGGATGTGATGGCGCCAGGAACAGTCCACCGCTGGATCGCAGGGGAGCCCCTTTTGCCAGTGGAGCCGATGATCATGATAGTATAATGCCTCATGCACACTAATAGCTAGATTCAGGTAGAGTTAGGTCGGCGTATCAGTAGATACACCGACCTAACTCAGAATCTGCGCCGACCTATGTTTAAGTGTATTCTCAAACAGAGATGCGAACGTACACCCTTAATTTTTTGGGCGTTAAAATTCTTTAGTGTCATGAGTTCTCCTAAATTCATTACAGAATATAGTTGGTCATTTATATCCCAACATCAGAATGGCGAATCCTTGCACGTGATTTTGAAAATGATCCTTTTCAATTCATCTGAATTTTTTTTTATTCCAGGCCAGCAGGTGGCGATGTCAGCCACAGACCTTGCTCTTTACAGTGTATAGCTGGACAAAATAATAATACTCATTTATTACAGGTATTTATATAGCACCAGCAATTTACACAGTGCTCTGTATGTATGTATGTATATTTTTATATATATATATATATATATATCTTGTACATTCACATCAGTCCCTGCCGTCAAAGAGCTTACAACAATCTAAGGTCCCTAACTCACATTCATACATACTATACTAGGGCCAATTTAGACAGGGGCCAATTACCCTCCCAACATGTCTTTGGAGTGTGGAAGAAAACCGGAGCACCCGGAGGAAACCAACACAGGCACAGGGAGAACATGCAAACTCAATGCAGGTCGTGCCATGATTGGGATTTGAACCAATGCTGCAATTGATTTTTTTTGCGCCCCCCCCCCCAAAAAAAAATGTTGGGCACCAGTAGGATGGATCCATACTTTCACGTTTACACCAAATTCTGACCCTACTATCTGAATGCCGCAGACTCATCAGACCAGGCAATCTTCTATTGTCCAATTTCGGTGATCCTGTGCAAATTGTAGCCTCAGTTTCCTGTTTTTACCGGACAGGAGTGGCACCCGGTACAGTCTTCTGCTGCTGTATCCCATCTGCTCGAAAGTGTTGTGCATTCAGAGATGTAATTTTGCATACCTCGGATGTAACGAGTGGTTATTTGAGTTACTGATGCCTTTCTATCATCTCAAACCAGTCTGCCCATTCTCCTCTGACCTCAACAAGGCATTTTCATCCACAACTGCCGCTCACTGGATATTTTCTTTTTTTCTGACCATTCTCTGTAATCCCGAGGAGATGGCTGTGTGTGAAAATCCCAGCAGATCATCAGTTTTTAAAATCCCCAGACCAGCTTGTCTGGCAGCAACAACAATGCCACGTTCAAAGTCACTTAAATCCCTTTTCTTCCCCATTCTGATGCTCAGTTTGAACTTCAGCAAGTTGTCTTCACCACGTCTAGATGCATTGAGTTGCTGCCATGTGATTGGCCAATTAGCAATTGAACAGGCGTACCTAATAAAGCGTCCGGTGAGTGTAGCTTTTGCAGTATATAACTGCAAGCACATTGTCCCCGTTTTGTGTCTTGACAAACACCTGGTGATTCTGCCAGAAATCCAGGGAGCTCCTAACATACCATCTGAGATAACTAATGAGCAGTGGTGTCTGCCCTGCCAAATTCTCTCTAGCTAAACTACATAGCACCATCCCCACTCTGGCTTAACTCCAACATAAGGGAGAGGCGTTCTGTAGTCCAGCACAGAACTGACAACACTGTTGGGGATTTCAGTGCAGCAGAGGCAGTGTTGTCAGCTCACCGGATTTATGGCAGATCAACATGCATTTGTCTGTACATGCAGTGTTTTCAAAAAGATAAAAGGTCCTCTATTTCAGAGATGTACACTAAGGCCCAGATTCTCAAAGGAGATACGACGGCGTATCTCCAGATACGCCGTCGTATCTCTGAGTCTGAGCCGTCGTATCTATGCGCCTGATTCTAAGAATCAGTTACGCATATATTTCTATTAGATCCAACCGGCGTAAGATCTTAACTGCATATTTACGCTGGCCGCTAGGGGCGTGTACGCTGATTTACGCCTAGAAATATGTAAATAAGCTAGATACGCGAATTCACGAACATACGCCCCGCCGACGCAGTACAGATACGCCGTTTACATTAGGCTTTTCCCGGCGTAAAGTTACCCCTGCTATATGAGGCGTACATGCGGCGTGCCAATGTTAAGTATGGACGTCGTTCCCGCGGTGTATTTCGAAAATTTTACGTCATTTGTGTAAGTCGTCCGTGAATGGGGCCGGACGTCATTTACGTTCACGTCGAAACCAATACGTCCTTGTGGCGTACTTTGGAGCAATGCACACTGGGATATGTCCACGGACGGCGCATGCGCCGTTCGTGAAAAACGTCGGGTCACAAGTTATTTACATAAAACACGCCCCCCTGTTCCACATTTGAATTAGGCGGGCTTACGCCGCCGCAACTTACAGAGCAAGTGCTTTGAGAATACTGCACTTGCCCGTCCATGTTGCGGAGGCGTAACGTAAATAGGATACGCTACCCCGGAACAAAGATACGCCGATCTACGAGAATCTGGCCCTGTGCGTGTGTTTTTTTTTTTTTTTTTATACCCTGACATACCCTTTTTTGTAATTTCCCGTAAAGTGTATGAAAGAAGGAACAATGTTTTTTTTTTTAAAGGCATAGTATAGGACTTCTTTCTTGTAATATAATTTGGGGATTTTTTTTTTTATACACCCTGGTCAATAAAAATAATTTTGGGACTTTTTTTTCATAAATATACAATCAAATGGACTTATACTGCGCTTCCAGGAAAGGGACAATGGGTTTAAACAAATATGTTGGACAATTTCCATTTACAGGCAATAATAATTCGGGTTATAGGAGTTTCAATGAAACACGTGGGAGTGATGCCGAGTCTGTGCATAACCCTCCCGCTCAGGGCACACCCCCTTTATGGTACTGCCCCCATCTCCAACTGACATTAAAGCTGAACTCCAGCCTCTCTTCGTCTTGCACAGTTGTACCGGCTCCTATGCTGTACTGAAATGGCTTACTCCGATTTCACTGCACACTGTGAACTAACAGTGTGCATTGGAAGTTGCAGCAAGTCAGATAGAGCTCACCTAATTTCCTGGCTGGAGGGAATATGCCATCAATTTAGCCCTTTCTGCAGCAGACTTTGTGCTCCTGGGGGGGGGGGGGGGGCACTGTGGAAGGCACTATAGATGGGGGGCATAGTAAGACACTGTTGAAGGCATGGTGCTCTGTAAGGAGGATGAAGGTTTTGGAGGTGGTTAGAAGATTCTGCTAGCGACTTGGTGGTCCTGTAGGGGGAAGAGGTTTATGGAGGAAGCAAGAGGGGGGGCACTATGGGGAGGATGAAGGTTCTAGAGGGGGTTAGAAGATTCTGTAGCAGACTTTGTGGTCGTGTAGGCGACATGGTTTCTGGAGGAAGCTGGGGGGCACTGTGGGAAGGATGAAGGATCTGGGGTGTTAGAAGATTCTGCAGTAGACTTGGTGGTCCTGTAGGGGGTAGATGTTTCAGGAGGAAGCTGGGGGGCACTGTGGGGAGGATGAAGGTAGTGGAGGGGGTTAGAAGATTCTGCAGTAAACCTGGTGATCCTGTAGAGGACAACATTTCTGGGTGAAGCTGGACAGCATTGTGAGACACTGTTGAAAGCTTGAGGCTCTGTAGGGGGGGGGGGGGGGGTGGATTAAGGCTCTGGAGGAAGTTAGATTTCTGCAGTAGACTTGTTGGTCCTGTAGGGGGGAAAGATTTCTGGAAGATGCTGGGGGGGCATAGTGAGACACTGTAGCAGGCTGGGAGGCACTGTGGAGGCTGAGGGCTCTCTTTGGACTTGGGGGCACAATGGGTGGTTAAGGGATTTGTAGCAGTAGACTTGTTGGTCCTGTAGGGGACAAGGTTTCAGGAAGAAGCTGGGGGGCAGAGTGAGACACTGTTGAAGGCTGGGTGGCACTGTGGAGGCTGAGAGCTCTCAGGGGACTTGGGGGCACAATGGGTGGTTAAGGGATCTGTAGCTGGCCAGAGGCCCAGGAGAAGGGATGCCATGGCCTGGAGGTTGAGACCTACTGATTTAGAGTATCTGGAGGTTCAGCTACATTTTTAGAGCCCATTTACAGCAGCTGCTGTGCAAGCACAGAAGTGTAGAGCAGGGGTCCTCAAACTACGGCCCGCGGGCCGTATCCGGCCCGCCAGTGTGATTTACCCGGCCCGTGGACTGAAACTAGTGACAGGGCAGTGGCGATGAAACTGACAGGCTCTGAGGAGAGACACAGGCAGAGCCGCAGCAGCGGGGGAATTCCACCCCTCCCTCTCTTTGAGCAGAGAATTCACCTGACAATGCCTGCTCCTATTGGCTACATTCAGAGCCAATAGCTGGGAAACTAGAGCATTATGGGAATTGTAGTCCTGGATACCAGCAGGCCCCATGATGATTCCCTGAGAGGAGTTCAGCCCCCAACATGCCGAGCGGAAGGGGGAATAGGAAGAGAGGAGAAGGAATGCCATGAGGCATTGAGGGAGCCAGTGATTCTTTTATTACCCTCCAAGGTAAGAACTTACCTCCCATCTACCTGGCTGCTCCAACTCTGTTCTACCTTCCACCTGGCTGCATCCACCCTGTCCTCCACTCCACCTGGCTGCTCCAACCCTGTTCTACCCTTCACCTGACTGCATCCACCCTGTCCTCCACTCCACCTGGCTGCTCCAACTCTGTTCTACCCTCCACCTGGCTGCTCCAACCCTGTTCTACCCTTCACCTGACTGCATCCACCCTGTCCTCCACTCCACCTGGCTGCTCCAACTCTGTTCTACCCTCCACCTGGCTGCTCCAACCCTGTTCTACCCTTCACCTGACTGCATCCACCCTGTCCTCCACTCCACCTGGCTGCTCCAACTCTGTTCTACCCTCCACCTGGCTGCTCCAACTCTGTTCTACCCTCCACCTGGCTGCTCCAACCCTGTTCTACCCTCCACCTGGCTGCTCCAACCCTGTTCTACCCTCCACCTGGCTGCATCCACCCTGTCCTCCCCTCCACCTGGCTGCATCCACCCTGTCCTCCCCTCCACCTGGCTGCAGCCACCCTGTCCTCCCCTCCACCTGGCTGCTCCCACCCTGTCCTCCCCTCCACCTGGCTGCATCCACCCTGTCCTCCCCTCCACCTGGCTGCAGCCACCCTGTCCTCCCCTCCACCTGGCTGCAGCCACCCTGTCCTCCCCTCCACCTGGCTGCAGCCACCCTGTCCTCCCCTCCACCTGGCTGCAGCCACCCTGTCCTCCCCTCCACCTGGCTGCATCCACCCTGTCCTCCCCTCCACCTGGCTGCATCCACCCTGTCCTCCCCTCCACTTGGCTGCAGCCACCCTGTCCTCCCCTCCACCTGGCTGCAGCCACCCTGTCCTCCCCTCCACCTGGCTGCATCCACCCTGTCCTCCCCTCCACCTGGCTGCATCCACCCTGTCCTCCCCTCCACCTGGCTGCATCCACCCTGTCCTCCCCTCCACCTGGCTGCATCCACCCTGTCCTCCCCTCCACCTGGTTGCAGCCACCCTGTCCTCCCCTCCACCTGGCTGCATCCACCCTGTCCTCCCCTCCACCTGGCTGCAGCCACCCTGTCCTCCCCTCCACCTGGCTGCAGCCACCCTGTCCTCCCCTCCACCTGGCTGCAGCCACCCTGTCCTCCCCTCCACTTGGCTGCAGCCACCCTGTCCTCCCCTCCACCTGGCTGCAGCCACCCTGTCCTCCCCTCCACCTGGCTGCAGCCACCCTGTCCTCCCCTCCACCTGGCTGCATCCACCCTGTCCTCCCCTCCACCTGGCTGCATCCACCCTGTCCTCCCCTCCACCTGGCTGCATCCACCCTGTCCTCCCCTCCACCTGGCTGCATCCACCCTGTCCTCCCCTCCACCTGGCTGCAGCCACCCTGTCCTCCCCTCCACCTGGCTGCAGCCACCCTGTCCTCCCCTCCACCTGGCTGCAGCCACCCTGTCCTCCCCTCCACTTGGCTGCAGCCACCCTGTCCTCCCCTCCACCTGGCTGCATCCACCCTGTCCTCCCCTCCAACTGGCTGCATCCAACCTGTCCTCCCCTTCATCTGGCTGCTCCCACCCCTTCCTCCCCTCCACCTGGCTGCTCCCACTCTGTCCTATCCTCTCCCCTCCCTTTGTGTTGGGGGTCTGTGTGATGGGGGGTCTGTTATTGGGGGCTTTGTAATGGAGAGAAGTTTGTGTTGGGGGGACCTAATACGGGGGAATTTTTGATGGGGGTGATCTGTAATGGAGAGGAATCGGTGATGCAGGGGCTGGGGTTCCGTAATGAAGGGAGTCTGTAAAATACTAATACGTTTATGTTGATTAAAATTGTTCTTTATTTTAAATATTGTATTGTTTTTTCCTGTTTTTTTTGTACTTCAAATAAGATGTGTGCATAGGTTCATATTTTTTTTAAACTATAGTCCGGCCCCCCAACAGTTTTAGGGACCGTGAACTGGCCCCCTGTTTAAAAAGTTTGAGGACCCCTGGTGTAGAGTGTAGAACACAGCCACTGGTGTGTGGCGAGACCTCTGCAGTGCCAAATGCGCTATAAAGAGTGCATCGCATGGCAATTCTATTTATTTTTAAGGGTCCTTTCACACGTGCGGACCGTTCGTCCGTTTTTTCATACGTCCGTTTATGCACTGCAATGCTTTCCAATGGGATAGCGTACGTTAGCGGATGAGCATCCGTTAACATCCGTCTCCGTTAAGCTCCGTTTTTTTGAACGGAAGAAAACCTATTTTTCTTCCGTCAAAAAAACGGAGCGGACGAAAAACGGATGTTAGCGGACGATCCGTTTAACATCTGATCCGCCAACATTCGTTTTTCATCAAAATATCTAATAAAAATAAAGTTCTAAAAAAAATTAAAAAAAAGGGATGAAAAAACGGACAACTGATGATAAAAAAACTGATCTAAAAAACGGTCCGCACGTGTGAAAGGACCCTAAAGCTTGAATACAATTTCACAATGTAATATATAATTTAGTTCTATCAGCTGCACCACGGTGCAATGTGGTGGATTGCATCGCACCGTGCTTGGCTACAAAACTTTACTGCACGCCTTACTTTTTTTTTTAGCACACACAAATGAAGCGTGATAGAGTGAACAGATCTAATAAGACACACGGCTCTGACCTTGTCCTTGCAACCGGACTTCGCTCAACAAGGCTGCCGAGCACATTTCCAACGCACCTGGTGTAAATAAGCCCTAAAACTGAACTTTAGGCAGAAACCAGGACATAAAAGTGAATCCAGCTCTGTATTGCCTAAACACCATTATTATTCCCACATACAGTTTCTATATTTCATTTGCGCATTTAGCGATTTGCCTGGAGTTCAGTGTTTCCCTGAAAATAAGCCCGGGTATTATATTATTTTTGGCAACAAAAGACACAGTAGGGCTTATTTTTGGGGTAGTTCTTACCATGTAATGTGCCGTCTTCTCTCCCCCCTCTCTCGCTGCCCGACAGGAAACCCCAGGGTGAACCGAGTTAAAAATGCTTGCAAAATCCTATAATCCACTCTATTACAGTAGTAAATGTACAACGTGTACGTTTCTGTAATATAAAATTGTACCAAATGCCTTCATTATAGTGCCGCTCTGTGCTTCTGTGACCTGCCGGAGCTCTCTTCCCTTCAATTATATTACAGGAACACACACACACATTGTACATTATATACTACTGAATTAGAGTGAAGTATAGTATTTTTACAAGCATTTTAAACTAGGGCTTATTTTCGGGGTAGGGCTTATATTGCAGCTCTCCTGGAAAATAACGCTAGGTCTTATTTTTGGGGAGAAACAGTAATTAGAGTCTCTCTCTTTCTCTTTTAAAGTGGAGGTTCACCCTAAAAACAAATTTTTACATTAAAAAGTACAATAGTAAGTACATTTCATTTCGGCAGTTTTTTTTTTTTTTTTGCTCTGTACTTACCTTTATATCCGGATTTTGTCCAGGGCTTCCGCGTTCTCACGACTCCGGGACTGGGCGTTCCTATCCCAGCCTCAGGGTTCCGATGACTGTGGGACTGGGCGTTCCTATCCTTCCATTCAATGATTGACGGCTTGTGAAACAGGTGACCTGTCGCACAACGCGCGTCACCAGATTTCCGGAAATACCCGAGCTAAGAGTCGGCACTATACGGCGCCTGCGCCCGCCATGTAGAGCTGACTGCGCAGGCGCCGTATAGTGCCGACTCGCAGCTCGGCTCTTTCCCGACGTCTGGTGACGCGCGTTGTGAGACAGGTCACCTGTTTCACAAGCCGTCAATCATCGAACAGAAGGATAGGAACGCCCAGTCAAGCAGTCATCGGAACCCGGAAGCCCTGGACAACATCAGGATATAAAAGGTATGTACCAAAAAAAAAAAAAAAACCTGCCGAAATGTATTGTCCTTCATATGCGGGATATGCTAGATGTAATTAAAAAAAAAAAATGTTTTGGGTGAACCCCCGCTTTAAGGCGAGTAGAGCTCTCACATTACACGCAAGCAAATGTTCGCCTTTCCACACCATTCCAAATAAACGCTTCACTTGGGATTGTTGTAGGTCACATGGATATTATGCAACAATGAAACTACTCTTATTCGCTTTACCTTTAAAATTCCTTTATTTGAGCTTAGCACATAAAAAAATAAACAGATGAAAATAGTGTCTTCGCACGTTGATCATAAAACGCATATTGGTCCGAAAGTGGATTGCTATGAATTATTTAAGTCTTTATAAAATTGGTAACATTCAATGCAGCTGTTTTAAGTAAAATAGCTCATAAAAAATTATAAATAAATTATTGACAATCTTTTCTTCAAAAAAGGCACATGAGCTCCCAAAAGGAGGAGCCTTTACATGAGAATAAAAAAAAAAAACACATTTATAAGACATCTTGTGCTGATACAGCACCTCGATCATCACGGCAGACCAAGACTTCTCTTCGAACCACCCCATTCTGAAGATGGAACTGGCTTTCCTTCATAGTCTTAACACAATGAATGTTCTTTCCCCAGGTAATGCTTTTCATTGATGGCAAATGCTGGAGGGTGTCTTTAGGCAAGGACGCCACACCAGAATTTAACAAGTTCAACTCTTGCAAGGACTTCAGCCCGAAGAACACATCTTTGCTGAGAGACCTCAAGTTTGGATTGTTGGAAAAGTCAAGGATTTGGAGAGCTGGTAGATCTTTAAAGCTATGTGGGGCGATCTCCCTTAAATTCTCCATTTTACTGAGAGACAGGTAGGTTAATCCTTTAAGCCCCAAAAAATTATGATCCTCGATATTAGAAATGGGATTTCTATCCAAGTTAAGGTATTGCAGAGGAATTCCCTGAAGACCATGAACAGAACGCAGCTGATTCCCAGACAAGTTCAAACTCTGGATGTTTGGAACAGGGTCATCGGGTCTTCTTGAGATAGAGCTGATCAGATTGTTGGCAAGGTTGATATGGATTGCTTTGCCATTACTTTTCGAGGTGAAGGCCCCAATTTGTATTCCCTGTAACCTGTTAAAACTCAAATCAAGCTCCACAATGGGGGAATAGAAGAAGCTTTGATCAGGAAGTTCTTCCAGATGGTTGTGGCTCAAGTCTAAAGACTCCAAGTATCTCAATTTAGAGAAAGTGGTAGATGAAATTGTCACCAGTTGGTTGTAACTTAGGTCAAGGTTGATCAGCGTTGTGTAACCTGGACCAGACAAAACCGATTCATTAACCTTTTGTAGCTTGTTGTTGGAAAGATCCAGGTAAGACGTATCCAAAGGAATGGAGACCGGAACAATGTGGTTACCCACTCCACTACAGTCCACTTTGGTCAGACTGAAACTGTCGAATAAGCCAAAGGTTTCAACTTCGCAAGAACAGCCAGGGAAACAAAACTTGTTGGCAGCAACCACGCTGGTGAGAAGGACACTGAACCAAAGACACGTCTCCATGGTTAAACCTAAGGAAAGAGGAAAATCTGTTAATTTACAGAAAATGTATTCAAAATATTGTTTACCTACAACTATTTGCTCAGTCAAAATCAAAGCAACACTTTGTATAATTTAACCATAGATGCTGCTTGGTTACAGTGTATCTAAATCCCAAAACCAATATTGAACATACTGCAGATCATCAATCCAATCCTTAGATTGGTTTGCTTTTAAGACAAGATTTCTCAACCAGGGTTCCTCCAGAGGTTGCTAGGGGTTCCCTATCTGAGAGGCAATTCTTCCCAAATGACCAAAAGTGCGAAAATACTACCCACTGACCATCACAATGCACCAGTAATATTATGGATTTCCAGAGACCGGAAAATTATTTCAAGGGTTCCTGTGTTGAAAAGGTTGAGAAAGGTTGTTTTAGGGTGACAACACTCAAGGACTGCAGAAACATTATTTTTAAACACACGGAGTACAGTGGAACCTCAATTTACGAGTATCGCGGTTAACAAGCATTTTTAAAGACGATCACCTTTTTAAAAAAAAAAAATTATGACTCGGTTTGCGAGTGTTGTCTCGCAAAACAAGCAGAATGCAAGCGAATGGGGCCTGAAGTACCGCATTTGGCCTGAGGTGTGGGGGCGCCAGAGCAGATTTGAGTGGAGCCGTTTGGAAATACTCAGTTCCCGGGTGTTTGAGCCTTTCTGGAGGTCAGCCGTGCTGTCCTTGGGCCTTTCCAAAGCACTCCGGTGCCCCCCACCTCTGGCCACATGTGGTATTGCATGCCATTGAAGTCAATGCGGAACAAATTATTTTCGTTTCCATTGACTTCTATAGGGAATGCTCGTAATCCAAGGTTCCACTGTACTCAGAACAAGATAAGAATGCAGCACTGGAAGCCATCAAACAATGAGATTTTTGGAAAGACCAACAAGTATTTTGCTGCACTTATTAAAGTGCAATAGTTTAACAGACCAGAAATACTGGCTTTCCCCGCTTTTTGTTGCATCTCATTGCTGCTGATTTTCCTCTGTCTCATTCGCCCACTTTTAGTCTACAAGCACTCCATTGATCATGCCAGTGTAATTTGTACTGAGGATTCACACTTGAATAAAAACAAAAAAACAAAAAAAAAAAACACATTGGCTGGTTATGAAGGTGGTAAATCTTCCGCAGGTCAAGTGGTAAAGATTGAGACGTTTGCATTTGTAATTGAGGTGTGACCACTTGGTTAGAGCTCATGTTCCATACACATAGATTTGTCCATCCATGCTATACCAGTACAGATGGACCAATCAAAATACCCAAAAAGCAGGTGCATTTGATTCGATGCAACTGCTGTTTGGCTGACCATTTTATACTCAAAAGGATATTGGGTGGGAGGATGGCAACAAGACCACCTATTGATCGAATTTTGCATATAGTGTACGGCCAGCTTATTTCTCCAGCATCTATGAAAACCTTAAAAAGAACCATCAAAAGGGAGCTGCGGTGGCTCAACGCGATTGGCACTGCGCCAATCGCGACAAGCCATTCACCTCTGCAGCTAGGGGTTCGGATCCCGGTCTCGGCTACATGTGAATTGAGTTTGGTGGTCTCAGCCCGGCTCCCGTGCTATGCGAGGTAAGCCTGCGCTTAGTACGCCCACCCCCCTCCCACAAAAACCACCACACTTACACGCACTCGAAATTAGGTTAACATGCACGCACTTTGACCACGCGGTCTCTAAAAAAAAAAAAAAAAAAGAGAGGCGAAGGACTAACGGGGCTGGTTGAGCGGGCTAGATCCTCTCACTCCCTTATAGGGAGTCCCTCTGCCCCGTTGGGCTTCAAAGCGGAGCAGGTAGGGCGGGCTGTGTGGGGGGACCCCCTCACACACCCGCCATTGCTACCCGGGGCATGGAGAAAGGTGGCAGATTGCCTCTGGGGGAGGCCTGCCTACTCCCAACTCCTGCAGTCCGGCTCCTCTCTCGAGTACACGCACAAAATACACTTTAAAAAAAAAAAAGAACCATCAAGTGTTTGATGAGGGATCGAATAGAATGTACATTCTACTTCTAGATTAACATGTGATAAGAACACCGATTGCCCCGAACCGTAACGCAGGGAAAAGAATCATTACTTTTTAAAGCCATTTCTTACTCTCGCAGCCCACTTTAAATTAGCCTGCGTGTTTTACTGACTGTCCGTAATTTTCTTTATAGTTACCAGCCGCAATTACGGCATGGACACAGCATGCTGCGCTCAGATAAAGCCACGCTTTGGCTATAATGGGTAGAATTTTGTGCAGCCGGTTAGCTGAGAATCCTGGGTAATCGCACTCCGAGAACATCGTCCTACAACCAGGCAACGTTTTATTATCACAGTAACAGCAGGTACTCCCATTACTTGCCTCTTAGAGGCACAGTCAGAGCGGGCGAGTATAAATACTAAGCAATCACGGCACTGCCACACAGAGATGGCACCTATTAACTGCACAGAGACTGTTAAATCACTATGGAACTGGCAAAACAAGGAGGAACGGGCGCACCTCCCAGCAAACAACTTTTTTTTTGGGAGGGGGGGTTATACATCCAAGAAGAAATATATTTTTAATAAAACCAGACTTTTGAGCTTATGCACATGGACACTTTTTGGAATAAAATGTAAATTGCTGCCATATCTATCCATCCAGGGAGAACAGCTGCCAATTATGGTAAAAGGGAAGGTAAGGAGGCTTTGGGACCTTAACTATACCACAAATGTCACTTATGTAGGATTCAACAGAACATTAAGTTAATAAAAAAACAAACAAAACAATTCTATTAAATAGTTTAAAACCATAAAGACAGGCATCACAAAGGGGGTCTACGCGTTTCGCAGATACACCACTTCTTCAGGACCCACAAAAGGTTTTTATAGGTTCAGAGAGCTTGTTCACAATCATACCAAGTATAGCCGCCCATAGTAATGAATGGATGCAGAGTTGTATGCCCATATGTATGTGTGGGTTTAGGCAAGTACCGGCATATACCCAAATACAGCTACTCAATGCCATGGGCAGCTGAAGTTTTAGAGTTGCGGAAATATGCCTGCAATTTATGCCAAAAAGCACCTATGTGCACAAACGCAAATGTTTTGGGTAAAAAACAAAAATTGCCAAAAAGGGGGTTAGGGGGAACCTACTAAAACATGTAATGCCTATAGAGATTGTAAAAATATCACTACCTGCTATACCCAGAAATGAAGTCGCCATCCCGAGATCCTCCCAGCAGGGACGGCTACCCACACCTCCCTGCCGGAACTTCCACGAGAGGAAATTCCCCAATCAACACTGTGTTGATGGGGGAAATCCAGCATTTTTCTTTCCAGCAACCCACAATTTCTGGTAAGAAAATTGCATAATCTATGGCCTGCCTTATGCAGCTCATAGATTAAATCAGTTTTTTTTGTTCAACCAGCAGACTGAAGAAAACACACACACACACACACACACACACACACACACACACACACACACACCTCGATTCCCCCCATTCACACATTTAGTGTTGATGGGGGAATCCTCGCGGCTGAGCCATTGTATTCTACTGGAGGTGAGATTTCAGAATACAATGACCAGTATTGCAGGCGATAGCAGCCTGCAGCGCTGGTCGAGCGGAAAATTTCCAACAGGGCGGTGGAACAGAAATCGACGGGTAGATGAACTTGTGTACCAGGGTGCCCATTCGTGTATCGAAATTTGTCTGGTCCCTGCTGAACTGGCTGAATTCTGACGCACTCATGGCTGGCTTAGGGTTCCTATCTTGCAAACACACATTAGGGACATAAGGAAAGAGCCAATTGACCTTCCCACATGTCTGAGTGTTGGGGAAAAAAAATGTCCTAAGAGGAAACTCAGGCAAGCACAGTGAGAATATGCAAGCTCCATGGACAGTGTCCTAGCTGGACTTTAGATGAGAATCCCAATGCTGCAAGACATAGGAACTAACCACTAAGCCACTCTGCTGCCCATTGCACCCCTAGAAGACACCCAAAATCACCTTGATTTAGACTTCCCTAAAGGCTCCAATGCAGTTTTTCAAAATGGTGCGATTTTGGCATAATTAAGCCAAGCAAGAACACATCTAAAATTCAGATAGCTGCTGGTAGAACTAAATCGAGATTATGAAATCAACATAGTACCGTAACATATACTGTATGGTCAGCTTTAGGCCAAGGGGGGTTAAAGAGAAATCTGTGTGCCTAGCAAACAAGGGTACAGGTGCTCCGACAGATTTATGAAGCCTCATTGGTACTAGATCCACAACGAAAGTTGGCACCTCAGTAGAATTCAATAAGAATATAGACTTTATTTTATAAAACAATTGGATACAGCCAACAAATTTCAAACTCATTCCAGCCAATTAGTCATAATTTAGACCCCGATTGGCTGAAATGCAATGACATATGTTGGTTGCATCTCGTTTTATACATTCTGGATGTAAAACCTGTGTGCCAGGCTTGAATATTTTTTTGTATCACCGACTGAACAAGCATGGGTCAAGTCAAAGTGAAGTCAAGAGTTCCTAACCAGTAATACATATTCCGAGTCGGTGACTCAGAAAGTACCAAATATACTGCAGTGGTTGCCTACTTTTAAGGTATAGGGTCCTTAACTTTGGCCCCTGACATCTTTAAAGGGCCACAAATAATGTATGGTTTATGCAATGCTACAGAAGACAGTCTATGGAAATACTACACAGAGGATGGACGGAGACTGTAGATATGCTACAGGGGTGGCTGGAGATTGGGAACACGCTTCTGCAGGACAAAGACTGAGTCTTGGAACATGTTAAAGAGACTATTAGAGAGCAGACATTGCAGTCCCTTTACAAAGCAACGCTCACACTCACTGCTGGAGTCCACTGTCTGCATAAGAAAAATCAAAAAGGACCCTTGGGTTGCAGATTGGGCACAAGGGATCTATTGCATTCGCAAGGCAACCAGCATTTCAGATGGAAAAAGCTCTAGGTTAATCAAAACAGGTGCCCTTTAAACGCTGGAATAGTCAGGCAGGTCAGATTCTGCATTCTTCGAGGGAAAAGTCTTGCACGCAAGTTGCTTTAAAGCCACTTTGGAGCTATGCTAGCAATGCTTCCGAGCTTTACCTGCATATGTTCATATTTTGGGGAAAGGCGACATGCCAAAAAATTTTATGCAATTGTTTTAAGCCTGTTTTAATTGCCGCAAGAACCAGCAGCTACTTGGCATACTGGAAAAACTTGTCTCTTCCAAATTCTACACAAAGTCATGTTTTTTCAGGAAAAAGTGACGTACGCACTTGTCAGACTACAACAGGCCAGCCAAAACTAGACACAGGAAGAGGGAGAGGCTGTAGAATAGGCAATTACGTCTGTCAAACAGCGTTCTACCAACCAGCCAAAGGCCACACACACACATCTAGAAGTGGCGTTTTTCATTGGTATACAGCGAAAACTGTCAGTGTCCGTGGCAAACGTAAAAAAAAAAAAAAAATAATAATAATAATAATAATAATAATAATAATAATAATAATAATAATAATAATAATAAAAAAAAGTGGAACACTCAAAACTCCCAGCAGTCAAACCATTAACCATACTTGGGGGGGGTTGAGGGATATTCTCCTTAGGATCGAAATTCACATGCGGTATATGCTCCAAAATCCAAATATCCTTAAACTATTTCACAAATGCAGGTGAAAAGAAGCAAAAACTGTATGTACACTAGCCCCAAGGGAAAGTCCCCTTGTGCCGAGCCGGTGTAGATCTTTGCAGATTAATACAGCTCAACGGATATATATGAACAATCCAAGGGTTATGTCATCGATTGGCTCAGAGGGTATATTTGAAGAGACTCTTGCCAGAGCATTCCTTTCAACAACTGATTGGTGTATGTTAAAAGCCCATATAGATTACCAAAAGTATTGGGATGCCTGCCTTTACATGCACATGAACTTTAATGGAACCCCAGTCTTACGCCGTAGAGTTCAATACCGAGTTGGTCCACCCTTGGGGCTTTAACAGCTTCAACTGGAAAGGCTGTCCACAAGGTTTAGGAGCGAATCTATGGGAATGTTTGACCATTCTTCCAGAAGCGCATTTGTGAGGTCAGGCACCGATATTGGAAGAGAAGGTCTGGCTCACAGTCTCTGCTCCAATTCATCCCAAAGGTGTTCTATTGGGTTGAAGTCAGGACCTTGTGCAAGCCAGTTTCTCTACCTCAAAACGCACTCATCCATGTCTTCATGGACCTTGCTTTGTGCACTGGTCCAAATAATTTGGTGAAGGGGGGGAATTATAGTGTGGGGTCGTTAAGGGGTTGGGCTTGGTCCCTTAGTTCCAGTTAAGGGCAAGCTTAAGAGGTCAGCATACCAAGACATCTTGTGCATACTCCCAACTTTGTGGGAACAGTTTGGGAACGGCCCCTTCCGGTTCCAATATAACTGCACACCAGTGCACAAAGCAAGGTCCATAAAAAAGGCATGAATGAGCAAGCTTGGGGTGGAGGAATTTGACTAGCCTACACAGAATCCCGACCTCAACCTGACAGAACACCTTTGGGATGACTTAGAGCAGAGACTGCGAGCCAGCCATTTTTGTCCAACATCAGCAGCTAACCTCACAAATGTGCTTCTGCAAGAATGGTCAAACATTCCCCTTAGACACACTCCTAAACCTTGTGGATGGCCTTCCCAGAAGAGTTGTAGCTGCAAAGGGTGGGCCTACGCAATATTGAACCCTACAGACGAAGACTGGGATGCCATTAAATTTCATGCGCGTGTAAAGGCAATACTTTTTGTAACATAGTGCATTTTAGTCATGTGGTTTACCCGTAAAGCCCTCCCTTGCGTAGACACCGATACTGGATGTTGCCATGTTCTAGCCTTCAAAATGTGCTTGTTCTTGCAGTTGAAAACCAACGTCAATCTGACCCCGTTAAAAAATCAAAAAATGTAACAAAAAGTTGTTAAAAAAATAATTTGATGTTGAAAAGAAATAACAAAAATGGATGGCTTATTGTTTGATGTATGATGCTTTTGACAACATAAGTTGTAATGTATTACCATGCCGTCCACAAATAAAGATTTTACAAAAAAAAAATAATAATAATAATTTGAACAAAGTTATACTAGTGTATGGCCAGTTTGTGTGTGCCATAGGCCTTACCCCCATGTGTGTCTGGGACATTTGTAATGAAAGCAAGAGTAAAAAGGAATATTTTTTCCAGTGGGGACACCCTTTATGGATGCAACTGTAATGTGGGATTTTCCTTCACTTCTTGTGCTTCCAGTCCAGAAAGTGAAGAGAAATCCCTGAAAAAGTTATGTTCAGAGACCATGGACATGCGTTTATCCTTTTATTCCACTGCAAGTCTTCCAAGCCGGTCTGACTGAAAACGGTGCAGAGTCGAATGATGTGAAACGTTCAGAGACCATCTAAACGTTGCCTGTGCATTATTAGGGCAAATTGGTGAGAAAACGTTTTTCCCTTCAAAATGATTTTTAAAATGTATAAAAAAAAAAAAAATGTAATCAAATTGGAAAATAAATTGCTGACCGGTAAGATTTTTATGATGGACGACATACTGGTTTCTTTCATCAAACCCGTCTCACTGCCTGTCTGGCCAGCATGCACAGTTCTGGCCAATCAAAAAGCTGAGTCCGAACCCAGAAGGAAGACCAGAAAATGGAAGCACTGCAATGCAAGCGTGTCAATATACAGTGCATACTAGCACATTATGGTTAAAAGCTCATGGGGCCCATTTTTTCAATTTTTTTTTAGGTGGTCCAATTTCACTTTAACCACTTCCGGACCGCTGCATGTAGATATACGTCGGCAGAATGGCACGTACAGGCACATTGGCGTACCTGTACGTCCCTGCCTAGACGTGGGTCCGATCGGGACCCCCCGCCCCCCCGCTACATGCGGTGGTCGGATACCCACGGGGAGCGATCCGGGACGAGGGCGCGGCTATTCATTTCTAGCCGCCCCCTCGCGATCGCTCCCCGGAGCTGAAGAACGGGGAGAGCCGTATGTAAACACGGCTTCCCCGTGCTTCACTGTGGCGGCTGCATCGATCGTGTGATCCCTTTTATAGGGAGACTTGATCGATGACGTCAGACCTACAGCCACACCCCCCTACAGTTGTGTAAACACACTAGGTGAACCCCAACTCCTACAGCGCCCCCTGTGGTTAACTCCCAAACGGCGAAACTGTAATTTTCACAATAAACAATGCAATTTAAATGCATTTTTTGCTGTGAAAATGACAATGGTCCCAAAAATGTGTCAAAATTGTCCGAAGTGTCCGCCATAATGTCGCAGCCACAAAAAAAAAAAAAAAAAAAAAAAAAAGCTGATCGCCGCCATAAGTAGTAAAAAAACAAAAAAAAAACAAAAAAAAAACACTATCCCCTATTTTATAAAAACGCTATAAATTTTGCGCAAACCAATCGATAAACGCTTATTGCGATTTTTTTTACCAAAAATAGGTAGAGGAATACGTATCGGCCTAAACTGAGGAAATTTTTAAATATTTTTTATATATTTTTGGGGGATATTTATAGCAAAAAGTAAAAAATATTGCATTTTTTTTCAAAATTGTCGCTCTATTTTTGTTTATAGCGCAAAAAATAAAAACCGCAGAGGTGATCAAATACCACCAAAAGAAAGCTCTATTTGTGGGGAAAAAAAGACGCCAATTTTGTTTGGGAGCCATGTCGCACGACCGCGCAATTGTCTGTTAAAGCGACGCAGTGCCGAATTGTAAAAACCCCTTGGGTCATTTAGCAGCATATTGGTCCGGTCCTTAAGTGGTTAAGAAAGCAAAACGTAAGCCAATAGGCTTAACTCCCAAAGGCTAAAGGTCTTCCAAGTAACCAATTTTCATATTTGTGACACCATCTTATCTCCATTGCTTTTTTGAAAAGGATCTTTATCCTGAGCGTTGGCTTTGTAAATTGAAGCAAATGTGTGAATGGATTTCTAATCCCACCATAAACACCACATACGAGAGTTCTAAATACAAAGCACTTGTTAAGCTTTGCAATAATCCTGAAGGCCAGACAATTTTCTACAGTTATGCCATCTGATGGGGTCAAGTCCACAAACACGATATAAAACGACAGGGCCTGTTCTGCATGGAGGTGGAATATTCTATATACATTCATTCATTCCCACTGGGGAAACCTGTTCTGAATTCTAGACTCACAGAACAGATGTACATTTCCTTTCATCGACAGACGGCATGAGATTCTCGAGGTGTTAATTGATGTCATAGACCAGCCCAGGCAGGATTCCACAAGGCCTAAATTTAACCACGTCAGAAGATCTTCTAACAGCAGAGGCTTTCCCAGTGAGAACTATTCCAAGAATGCACAACACTGGCCAGGATCAGATGGGACAATCAGAGGTTACAGCAGCACCTGGAACTTGTGGAAGAAAAGGGGATTGTACTGAAAGCGAATGAACCTTCGTACACATTCATGCCAAAAGGGAGCTCTGCAGAATGTTGATGGGTTTCTGGCTTTCACTGTACCAGACCTTCCAATGGCTTCATTACTGGCCTGAACTTGGAGAACATTAAAGCGGAGGTTCACCCTAAAAAACATGTATATACCATTCCATCCAGCATACTGCCGACATGTACAGTATGCTGTTTTTTTTCCGCTGTACATACCGTTGTATAGCCATTTCCCCCCCGGCTTCCGGGTAGTGGCTTCCGCGGGAGTGGGCGTTGCTATTCAGAGACTAAGTGATTGACGTGATGACAAAAGCTTCCCCCCGGCGCATAATGCACATCACCAGTTTCCGAAAGAAGCCGAACGTCGGTGCGCAAGCGCCGTATAGAGCCGACTCGCAGTTCGGCTTCTTCCGGAAACGGATGACGCGCATTATGCGCCGTGGGAAAGCTTTTGTCATCACGTCAATCACTTACTCTCTGAATAGGAACGCCCACTCCCACGGGAGGCACTAACCAGAAGCCGGGGGGGAAAAATAGCTATACAAGGGTATGTACAGCGAAAAAAAAAAAAACAGCATACTGTACATGTCGGCAGTATGCTGGATGGAAGGGTATATACATGTTTTAGGGTGAACCTCTGCTTTAAAGCGGTGGTTCACCCTTAAAAACAAGTTTCTACCATTAAATCCAGCATACTAGCGTGAGCTACAGTATGCCTTTATTTATTTAATTTTGCGCCGTACACTCAGTTTAATCGTAGTTAAGTTTCAGACTCCCCGCGGGGAATGGGCGTTCCTATGCAGAGAGGAACATGATTGACGGCCGGCTATGGCGCGTCACGCTTCCCGAAAATAGCCAAAGTAGGACTCGGCTCTTCACGGCGCCTGCGCACAGACTAGGAGCTGACTGCGCAGGCGCCGTGAAGAGCCAAGTCCTATTTCGGCTATTTTCGGGAAGCGTGATGCGCCATAGCCAGCCGTCAATCATGTTCCCCTCTGCCTAGGAACGCCTACTCCTCGCGGGGAGTCTGAAACTTAACTACGCGATTAAACTACAGTACAGCGCAAAAAAATTAAACAAAGGCATACTGTAGCTCGCACTAGTATGCTGGATGACATAGTAGAAAAAAAAAATATTTTTAGGGTGAACCTCCGCTTTAAGCTTGGTTTCCAAAGTTGGGATGGCAGCATCTTATGAAGTCTCATACTCTCAGTCTAAATATACAATGACTTCCGTGCACTCCTTTTAGCTTTGAGCAAGGGGTAGGCAAACTTCAACCCTGCAGCTGTTGCAGTATTACAAGTCCCATCATTCCACTACCTCCGAGTCATGCTTATGGGTCTCAGGGTCTTGCAATGCCTCATAGGATTTTTGTTTTTACAACTGCTGGGGGGTCAAAGTTTGGCTACACCTGGCCCTCAGGGTGCTTCCTGTGTAATGGAAGGCTTGCTTCAAACACTGGTGTAACTCTCCGGCCTTACTGCCCTGGTGACAACAGTTTTACCAGACAGGGAGTAAGAGAAAATCTCTCAACAGGGACCTACACAGCAATACAAAAAGGTGTTTTTGTTGTTTTATAGGCTAGTGTGGGGAGGCCAAAACCCTAATTTGCTTTCATCTCTTCCTTCATCTCCGATTACCCCTCACTTCCCCTCTACTGAAAACATTGTCCTTGGCACAGCAAATATATATTAAGGGGCAGCAAGAACTCCATTGTTAAGTTTTTACTACAAGGCTGCTTTCATGCAATGGAAGCCATTGTATAAATTCCAAACTAGCAAAAATGGGCAGCACACCAAAATTGGCTGATCTTAAAGGGGTTGTAAAGCTTCCTGTTTTTTTCACCTTAATGCATCCTATGCATTAAGGTGAAAAAACATCCGATGCTCTAAAGCAGGGGTCTCCAAACTTTACAAACAAAGGGCCACTTTAGTGCCCTTCAGACTTTAGGAGGGCCAGATTGGGGCCAGCAAGGGAAGAAAAAGTCACAGGCCCGGCATCAGTGAAAACATATATGGCCTCAGGGTTGGTGGTCAATAGAAGGAGGAGTATTCCCCCTATAAGTAGGAGTAGTATCCGATCATTGGCATCAGTGGATAATATAATGCCCCATTGTTGGTGTCAATGGGAGGATTAGTGCCTCATGTCAGTGGGAGGAATTGTGCCCCAAGGGCCGGATAAAGGCTAGCAAAGGGCCACATCTGGCCCTCGGGCCTCAGATTGGAGACCTCTGCTCTAAAGGGAGGGGGCGGTGGTACAAAAAGTAATAGCATTAAATCGGCGGTCACTGTAGTTCCCTTATCATTTAGTGGCCAGTGGGAACAACATTCCCCCTACACACTGCCAGTATGATCAATGGTGCCAGGGGTTTATTCACCCAAGAAACCAGGAAAGTTCCAGTGGTCCCATGCCCCTTACGCTACAAAATGGCTTTGGCACTGGACACCACTATTTAAGAAATTCCCAGTAACCTCTGAATGAAAAAAAAAAAAAAAAAAAAACGCCCTAGTTGGTGCGTTGTGTAGTACTGTGCAAGTGCCTACCGCAGCGTTTCTCAACTCCAGTCCTCAAGGCGCCCCAACAGGTCAGTATTTTCTTCAGATGAAAACGGCTGTGGTAAATACTGAGGCAGTGAAACTGATCAAATCACCCATGCAAAATAATGAAAAGCCTGAAAACATGACCTGTTGGGGCACCTTGAGGACTGGAGTTGAGAAACACTGGCCTACCGCTTCATAAAATTGTGAGCTACCAGTGTAGTAGAACGAGAGATCAACAGGCAATTAAAGTCCAGCAATGGACCGGCCAAAAAGTGCAACACACAGCAGACCAGGCACCTGGGAAGGAGGGTAAGCTCTGACCCAAGGTCTTTTATCACATACTTTTATATGGCGAGGGGCATTTATATAAAATTCACTAAAACTATAAAGCCGAATTGTGGGATAAACAAAAGTGCACAAGCCTAACAAAGTTTACAGCATGATCTCCCAGTACACATCTCTTCACCAAGGGATGGGGTCAATTTAAATCTCAACTAGGAGGAAGTGGAGACACTTTAAAAAAAGGTCAGCTCCGGATGGCACCAGGCGGGCAAACCCTAAAGTAAACAATAGGCGACGACAGCTCATGCCATTAGTGATGGGTTAGTACTCGGTTTGCTTGTAGCCAATAATCTCTTAAGAGATGTTTGCTTAGTAAATGCAGGATTCAGGAATGACTTCACCTCCCAGGCGGTACGATTAGGTCAGATTTTTGCGTCTCAAAGCAGTACATTGTTTTGCATAGAAATTTGGTGTTTTATATTTTAAGCCTGTAAATCTTAATAACTCACTTAAATCTGTCCAAACAAGAGTCTAGTAGACATCCCAGCTATGATAAAATGTGACACACTAAAAAATAATAACTACAAAAAAAATAAAATAAGAAAAATGTATTTCCCCACGATTCATCATCGCTCAATTCTGCACGTGGTTCAATTTACCATCGCTGTTTTCTAGCTGGTCTCAAACCACTTATGACGTAAAAGGGACACTTTTGTTACCATGGACAATCTCAAGTTTCCAGGCAGAAATTTATTTATTTTAATTATATATACATACATACATACATACATACATACATACACACACACACACGGCACTGGACAAAGCACTAGGGAGGTGAAAAGATTGTATACAGTAATCTGTAAGATTATAGTGTACTGTATGTGCTATGAATTTTCTGCCAGGCTCCACCCCTATGCGTTGCGACACAGGACATCAGGCGGGGTACACAGCCCGTGGACACAGCGGGGGGGGGGGGGGGACATCGCAGGATCCTGGAGTCAAGTACACTACACCAGGATACTGAGATGCAGTCCTGAGTGTGGCTCAGGGTTACCGCTAATGGTAATGAAAAGTGACCCCGAGCCGAGAATGGACATGCGATCTCCTGGGACCTGTCACGTGGACCTGGAGATCGCCTAAAGGGAGGGGCTGCCTAAGACGAGAAGAGACATCACAGAGGCGGTCCCTGGGCGGAAGGAGGAAGTGGGACAGGAAGTCCCCCAAATGTGGCATGTAAGGGGTCAAAGAGTGCTTAAAGCGGAAGTTCCACTTCCTGCTTTTTTTTTTAATCTCTCTCTCTCTCTCTCTAATAGCGTATGAATATTTTTACGCTAAGATGGATCAGGGAGCGCATAAAATATAAAAGACAAGTCAATATTCCCTTTCACGTGAACTTTACAGTAACAACTAATGAGGAGCAGAGGAATAATACATGCAAATTTTTCCTTTCCTATGAAAGGTTTTGAGAGTACAGATTGTAGCGGGTTGGCAAAATAACAAACAATGCAGAAAACTGGATCATATCCCAGTGGAAACCGAGATGAATCACACGGCACTCCAAACATAGTGTAGGTGGAAAAGAATACTTAACAAAACAATAAAAACAAAAAATAAAATCTCATTGCAACTCTGTCCATCAGGGTATCAAAAACCCAATCTGCGGAAACAATTGTTAATACATTGTCAGGCATTTTGCTGTGAACAAACCCTCACTGGGGCTGGTTTGGATGCACATACAAAATGGTTGGAGAACTACTTAAAAAAAAAAAAAAAAAAAAAAATATCTAAGTTTTGAATTCATCATTTCTTAACGTTCATAGGTAATCTGACACGTTTGGGAAATACATTGATCCACATAATCCAAAAGAGTCACTTTCCCAAACCAGATACGAAGAAACATCTGAGCCGTCCAATTGACTTACAGTCTTGTGAGTCAAGAACCACAGAACGCCTTTATGTGCATTACGGATAACTACTTTTTTTTTTGTTTTTTAACTCTGTAAGGCAAGGTGTTTAACCACTTGCCCACTTCTACCCCCTTTCCTGCCCAGGCCAATTTTCAGCGCGGTCACACTTTTTCCATTTTTTTCTTCAGTGGTATTTAATTACCACTGGTTTATTATTTTTTTGCTAAAACCCCGCCAAAAAAAAAAAAAAAAAAACAAAAAAAAAAAAAAGACTGAAAAAAAAAAAAATAAAAAAAAAAAAAAAAAGGATTTCATAGGTTTGTTTAAAAGTTTTGCAAACAGGTAATTTTTCTGCTTCACAGATGTGCACTGGTGGGACTGCACTGATAATAAGACACTGATTAAAGCGGTGGTTCACCCTAAAATGCAAGTTTCTACCATGTTTTCCAGCATAGTAGCGTGAGCTACAGTATGCCTTTATTTTATTTTTTTGCGCGGTACTCACTGTTTAATCCCGGAGTTAAATTTCAGACTCCCCGCGGGGAATGGGCGTTCCTATGCAGAGGGACAATGATTGACGGCCAGCTATGGAGCTTCACGCTTCCCGAGTAGGACTCGGCTCTTCACGGCGCCTGCGCACAGACTAGGAGCTGACTGCGCAGGCGCCGTGAAGAGCCAAGTCCTATTTCGGCTATTTCCGTGAAGCGTGACGCGCCATAGCCGGCCGTCAATCATGTTCCCCTCTGCATAGGAACGCCTACTAGACTGAAACTTAACTACGGGATTAAACAGTGAGTACGGCGTAAAAAAAAAAAAAATAAAGGCATACTGTAGCTCGCGCTAGTATGCTAGATGGCATGTTAGAAAAAAATTTTTTTTAGGGTGAACCCCCGATTTAAGAGTGTTGATGCCCCTGTAACACAAGCCGGTTATTGGCTCTCTTTTTCTGTCAGCGTGAGGAAAGAAAAGCCGATAACCGACTTGGGTGTACATCCGTGATAAGCCATCATTGGACCCAGCTGATCACGTGGTAAATGCCCGCTCGGTGTGATTGGCCATTTACCTCGATCCGATTAGCAGAGTCTGCAGAACTCGGCACACACAGAGCGTACCACCTGGGCGCACGGGCAGTGTGATCACGGGAGGACATCAATGTGCCATGTCTACGCAAAGTAAGCCAGCGCTGTGGCCCTCTTTCGGCTATAGCACAGGCGGAAAGCGGTTAATTTGAGAAGTCTTTATCCTGGGTGGTCTTTGTCTTCTTCTGGGAGGCGGGATATTGGTCTGCTATGCGCCATTAATAACAATTTGACAGTTATTTTATTTCACACATTTCTCTCTTTTTTTATGCATTTGTTATGTTTAAACGGTTTAATTGACATCTCTTGATGTTTTTTGTTCATGTCATGTATGTTTACTATCAGATCGTTATGCTCCTGATGAAGCGTTTTAAATGCGAAACATGTTGAGTAAAAGCAACATCCATCACTCCGCATATCCAATCCAGTCCTAAGGATCTAAAAGTTTTTGTATACCTTCTGGTGCTGTTTGGTCTTGTTTTTATCAGCATATATGCATGAGTTTAAACTTTTATGTAACTTTTCCAAATTGTGTACTGTGATAATATGCTGATACTGTACTGTCTTGTTCACGAAGTTCTGTATATCATTTTTTCTTCGTAGAACCTTTTTTTATGAATAAATATATTTATAGATTTTCTACAATATTTACTTGTACCGTCAAAAGTCCATTTCATTAGCCCAGACTATTCCAGTTTCAATTTGAGAAGTCACTATGGGGTTGATTTACTAAACACTGGAGAGTCCAAAATCAGCACAGCTCTGCATGGAAACCAATCAGCTTCCAGGTTTATTTTTGTCAAAGCTCAACCGAACAAACTGAAGTAGGAAGCCGATTGGCTACCATGCTAGGCTGCGCTAGATTTTGTACTCTGCAGTCTTAGTAAATTAACTGCAATGTTTCTATCCTTGAATTTCAAAAGTTCTTACTCTAACAGCATCCCGGAAAATATAAAAAAAAAAAAAAAGAAGAAGTAGCCATTGCCTTTACAGGATAATTTTACAAGACAAACCCCATTCAGTCCAATCTTGAGGTCAGATTAATGTCCCAGGCATAAAAACAGAAGACGTTACTTCAAAATTTAGGAGTGGGTAAAGACCGAGACCAGATTCTCTTTATAGCTGAAGAGATCACCGGCACTGCTCATTTCATCAACCCGACAAAAATACTTCTGCAAGTTATGCTCAAACCTATTCACATCACATAGTATTAGATACATCAAAGTGATAAGCTGGGGAAAAAGAGAGACCCCGAGAAAAAGAAGAGAAATCTGCTTTATTAGTTAAAGGCACATCTTCTGGACTGATCACATTATGTATCATTTCTTGGAAGTCATTTCCCATTGAGAACAACATTTGTCATCTGCAATGTTTTCTTCCTGCCCTCCGCTGACGTTTCCTCTGAGCAATGGAGTTTGTCTCGGTTTTACTCATTTTTTGATACTTGAAATTGAACCCGATTTTCCCTTTTTGACAAATCTGAGAATTAAAAACGCTCTGGAGGCAATTGATCCTCTAGAACAGGGGTCTCCAAACTGCGGCCCGAAGGTCAGATGTGGCCCTTTTCTAGCCTTTATGTGGCCCTTGGGGCACAATTCCTTCCCATGATCTGAGGTTCTATTCCTCCCATTAACACTAACAATGGGGCACTATATCTTCCACGGATACCAATGATGGAATACTATTCCTCCTACTAATAGGGGGAATACTCCTCCTATTGACCACCAACCCTGAGGCCATATTTATTCTCACTGATTTTGGGCCCGTGACATTTTCTGCCCCTGCTGGCCACAATCCGGCCCTCCTAAAGTCTGAAAGACAATAAAGTGGCCCTTTGATTGAAAAGTTTGGAGACCCCTGCTCTAGAACAGTGGTCTCCAAACTGCAGCCCTTTGCTAGCCTTTATCCAACCCTTTGGGGACTATTCTTCACACCGATATGAGGCATTATTCCTCCCATTGACACCAATGATGATGGACCACGCCGTCCACTGACATTCAAGATAGGGCACGATTCCTCCCATTAATCCCAATGGAGGGAGCACGACCCCCCCCCATTAATAACAATGAGGGAACACGATTAATCCCAATGAGGGGGGTACAATTCCTCCCATTAATCCCATAAGGGAGCACGACCCCCCCCACTCCATTAATCCCAATGAGGGAGTACGACCCCCCCCACCCCATTAATCCCAATGAGGGGGGCACGATTTCTCCCATTAATCCCATTGAGGGGGGGCACGATTTCTCCCATTAATCCCAATGAGGGGGGCACGATTCCTCCCATTAATCCCAATGAGGGGGGCACGATTCCTCCCATTAATCCCATGGGAGATTCACGCCGGGAACCCTACTGTGCTTGCACGAGGCTCTGCTCCCCTCTCCTACTGGCCCGGCAGCACAGGGAGGAGGAGGAGGGAGCTGAGCGGTGACATCATGGGCTGTGGCCCAGACTCCCGGAATTGGTAACAGGTATCCGCTCCCCCTGAAAGGTGTTCCGCTTTAATACCAATGAGGGAGCATGATTCCTCCCCCATCAATACCAATGAGGCTTACAATATCCCATAAGATTTTACTCGCACTAGTTACCAAATTCTCATATAATTTAATGTCAGCTTTGAATGAGGATTCTACAGTTAGTATACCCATATCAATGGAAGGATGAACTCCAACTGCCACGAGCCCCGCAGGTAGAGGAATCACAGGACACCATGCCCGACTGCTGCTGCATGCTGCTTAAAATCAGTATGTGCGACTCGATAATGAAATGAAATGTCAATTCATAGGAGGAGGGCGGCGATAAACGCTCACCATAAATCCATTGAAAATTGCAGATAAATCCACAGGCATACTGAAGGAGCAGCAATCCACATGAGAACAAGGCTATAAATCTAATAGAGCCGATACACCACCACAGATAAAGACCAGCATTTAAACTCCCGCGGTGACAGACATGGAGTCTCCTTCCCCAGCGAAAGCGCAATCAGAAGTAAAAAGTGCCGGAACACACTTCAATCCTCTGAGATGACCTTCATTTAAAAAAAATGATGAGCGACAAAAAATAAAAGGGCATCAGCCAAAAGAAACCTTAAAGTGGAAGTAAACCCACCTATCATTTTCAGCCAAGGAAGCTGCCATCTTGGCCTCTGTTTAATCTTCAACTGCCATGGTGTTGCACATGTGATCAGTTATGACACCAGCCATTGGATGGTTTGACCGTTTGGTTGAGAGCACAACCAATGGGACAGTTAGCAATCCCGGCATGCCGGAAATTAACTGCTTTTTGAAACTGTTAAGTCGATGGGTTTACTTCCGCTTTAAGCTGGCCATACATTAATACAGGGGTCTCCAAATTTTCCAGTACAAGGACCACATCGTATATTTTACAAATGCTTACGGGCAAAAAAAAAAAAAGTTTTAGAATTGTATGAATAAACACGCTCCAATTACTAACTTCACATCAGAAGCCCCCCCAGCACATCAGAAGCCCCCATGAAATCAGAGCCCCCTTTCATATCGGAATCCTCAGTCCCCATATACTGTATTACAATCTTCATTACAGTGGCGGCATGGCACAGGGCAGGAGGCAGAACAGCTCTGGATAGAGGTCGGGAGGCACAGCAGGTCCTCTTCTGAATGCTGTGGGTGGGCCCTGGATGCCGCCACCACCCCAGATCAGGGTCGCGAGTTTCCATATAGTGGTTGGGTTTGACGCCAGCACCAAAAGCAATGAATGAAACGATGGGGTTAATTTTCTAAAACTGGGGTGCAAAATCTGGGCCAGCTCTGCATTGTAGCCAGTTAGCTTCTAACTTGACTTTGTTCAAGTGCAGAGCTGGAGGTGTGCCTCTATGTGTCTGTGTAAATCCAGGAAGTGAACAGGCAGCAGCTTCAGCTGCCCACAACTAAAATGGATGCAGCCAGACTCAGCGGAGGGAGATTTCTGCAGCATATTTGGCAAGTACAGAATTTACAGTATATATAAAATATGCAAAGTGGTTGGAGGGAAGCTTCAGAATGGCAAAGATGTTTTTATTACAAGTAACGTGAGCAGACTGCAGTTCCTCTTTAACCACTTGCCGACCAGCCGCCGCAGTTTTACGGCGGCAGGTCGGCTCTGCTGGGCGAGATCACGTATATATATATAGGTCATTCCTGCCGAGCAGCCAATAGGGGTGCACTCCCCCCTGCTCGCCCCTGACCGGTCACCGCTGGGCACCCGCGATCGCTCGTTACAGAGCGAGAACCGGGAGCTGTGTGTGTAAACACACAACTCCCGGTCCTGTCAGGGGGAGAAATGCCCGATTGTCGGTTTATACAATGTATGACCAGCGATCAGTCATTTCCCCAAGTCAGTCCACCCCCCCCTTCAGTAAGAACACACCCAGGGAACAGGATTAACCCCTTCCCTGCCAGTGGCATTTTTATAGTAATCAATGCATTTTTATAGCACTGATCGCTATAAAAATGCCAATGGTCCCAAAAATGTGTCAAAAGTGACCAAAGTGTCCGCCATAATCGCCACCATTACTAGTAAAAAAAAAAAAAAAAAAAAGCCATAAAACCATCCCCTATTTTGTAAACGCTATAACTTTTACGCAAACCAAACACTTATTGCGATTTTTTTATTACGAAAAATATGTAGAAGAATACGTATCGGCCTAAACTGAGGAAAAAAATTGTTCATATATTTTTTGGGGATATTTATTACAGCAAAAAAAAAAAAAAAAAATTGTCGCTCTATTTTTGTTTATAGCGCAAAAACTAAAAAACAGAGGTGATCAAATACCACCAAAAGAAAGCTCTATTTGTGGGAAAAAAAAAAAAAAACAAAAAAACACATGCCGATTTTGTTTGGGAGCCACGTCGCATGACCGCGCAATTGTCAGTTAAAGCGACGCAGTGCCGAATCGCAAAAAGTGGCCTGGTCTTTGACCAGCAATATGGTCCGGGGCTGAAGTGGTTAAGTGAGAGAAAAGGATTGGCCCAGCACTACTTTTGAGGTTTCCGTCGAATAAAAAATCCATACCTGCTAGCAGAGGAGGGTGGTGCGATTCTACTCATTTTATATATATATATATATATATATAAATTAATGGTAGTTACCATACTGTCATTCATAGGGATTGAATTCCATGAGGTTACATTTATTATTAAGCACATTAATGGTTTATAAAAAATAAAAAAAATAAAATAAAAAGAAGGGTTAGATACAGATACTCGAGAAAAGAGAAAATTGCGCTAATCAAATGTAAATTAAGTGAATAAATGGGAAGGCTGCAATAGCGTGAACTAACACAAAACAGATATAAAAAGGAAGAAATTGCGCCAACCAATAATAAATTAATATAAACAGTGAAGTCCTTTGTGTCTTCTACAAGTGAGACACAGAAAAAATGTGCACCATAAAAGTGCATAAATCGTGAACAAATAATGAACAAGTTATTTTAGAAAATTCAATAACAAAGTCCATAAACTGGAATTCCGACCCAGACAGCACCCAGTGTGGAGATGATTGACAGTTGTGACCCGCCACCATATGGACTGAGGCTTACCACAGGGTAATTTGATAACAGCGTTATTCAAATTATTGCAGGATACTTCCAGAACACCGGATTATGGCCAGACATACACCAGGTCACGATCCCTTTAAGAAATCCACGATGGGGTGCAGCAGCATGTAATAGCGAATAGCGTCCTCATAGCATGTCACAGCCCAGTCAGTGTCAACATAAAAGGAAGGAGACCGCACATAGGGTAGTATGCACTAACAGGTTTTAATTAAAAAAGATTTAAAACTACTTACAGACGAATGTAAATAGAGAGCGAATAAACGTTTGCCGGCCGGCATCTAACAGGAGCCCTTCCTGTACGCGGTGACGTCACTGCACTCCGTCCCAGACGCGTTTCGTCACAATATGACGTTCTCAATGGGAATGGGCTCTGCAGTGAACCACCGCTTAATATACCCAGGCCTCGCTTTGACTGCCAGGAACCGGAAATAGCCAAATCGCCATTTTGAAAATGGGAAAACTGGATATTTTACTGTGTGCGGGACCTTAAGTGCCCTTACTAGATAAAAATTATGAATATAAATAAATATGAATATTTATGTGTGTAAATAAGGCTAAAGACAGGGAGCTATCCCTTTAATACAAAAGGAGACAGTATTAAAAAAATATAAAAATTGGTGTTTTGTGCATATAAGTGAATATAATACAAAACGTGCATAAATTAAAAAATCCATCCTGAATAAATACAGTCGGTCCCTCTCGTGGCCAGAACTGGAATTGCCAACCTATAGATACTTATGTCAGAGTGAGCAATACCTCACACATATATAGATCAGGATACTACAAACAAAAATAGTGATATTCTAAAGAAAAATTAAACGTAAATAGGCAACCCCAAAAGGGATTAAAAATTATATGAATAAATTAATATTCATATGAAAAGTGTATATTCAAACCAATATTTCATAATTTTTATTCTTTACTTTTTATATATTTTCTATATTTTATATTTTTCATTATTACACCAATTATTGGTTCACTATTTATATTTACTTATATTTACACTATTAATATTATGCCAATTTGGATATGGGGGTTGGTTTAATCATGATCCAAAGGTTTGAATATACACTTTTCATATGAATATTAATTTATTCATATAATTTTTAATCCCTTTTGGGGTTGCCTATTTACGTTTAATTTTTCTTTAGAATATCACTATTTTTGTTTGTAGTATCCTGATCTATATATGTGTGAGGTATTGCTCACTCTGACATAAGTATCTATAGGTTGGCAATTCCAGTTCTGGCCACGAGAGGGACCGACTATTTATTCAGGATGGATTTTTTAATTTATGCACGTTTTGTATTATATTCACTTATATGCACAAAACACCAATTTTTATATTTTTTTAATACTGTCTTCTTTTGTATTAAAGGGATAGCTCCCTGTCTTTAGCCTTATTTACACACATAAATATTCATATTTATTTATATTCATAATTTTTATCTAGTAAGGGCACTTAAGGTCCCGCACACAGTAAAATATCCAGTTTTCCCATTTTCAAAATGGCGATTTGGCTATTTCCGGTTCCTGGCAGTCAAAGCGAGGCCTGGGTATATTAAGCGGTGGTTCACTGCAGAGCCCATTCCCATTGAGAACGTCATATTGTGACGAAACGCGTCTGGGACGGAGTGCAGTGACGTCACCGCGTACAGGAAGGGCTCCTGTTAGATGCCGGCCGGCAAACGTTTATTCGCTCTCTATTTACATTCGTCTGTAAGTAGTTTTAAATCTTTTTTAATTAAAACCTGTTAGTGCATACTACCCTATGTGCGGTCTCCTTCCTTTTATGTTGACACTGACTGGGCTGTGACATGCTATGAGGACGCTATTCGCTATTACATGCTGCTGCACCCCATCGTGGATTTCTTAAAGGGATCGTGACCTGGTGTATGTCTGGCCATAATCCGGTGTTCTGGAAGTATCCTGCAATAATTTGAATAACGCTGTTATCAAATTACCCTGTGGTAAGCCTCAGTCCATATGGTGGCGGGTCACAACTGTCAATCATCTCCACACTGGGTGCTGTCTGGGTCGGAATTCCAGTTTATGGACTTTGTTATTGAATTTTCTAAAATAACTTGTTCATTATTTGTTCACGATTTATGCACTTTTATGGTGCACATTTTTTCTGTGTCTCACTTGTAGAAGACACAAAGGACTTCACTGTTTATATTAATTTATTATTGGTTGGCGCAATTTCTTCCTTTTTATAGATACAGATACTCACTTACTGTCCCCAATTTGTCCACCTTAAAAAAAAAAAAAAGTGACCTGTCACACAGGAAGAAATTTGATAAAATGGCAGCCTGTGGGATCAATAAATTCCATTTCATGTCTCCTACCCCGGTGCTCAAATTGTGCCAGATGAAGGAAAAGGAATTTATCACCCAATGGCGTTGTCATACAAAGCCTGGACAGTAGGAAAATAAACTCTGGAATTCCATGTAGGGAGAAAAAAAAAAAAAAAAAACACAGTCAAGAGGTCACACTAGACCAGGGATTAAAAAAAAAAAAAAAAAAAAAAAAAAAAGACCAGTCTTGGGTCACAAGGTACATTTATGGAATCAATGGAGTCAGTGGGAGGAATAGTGCTCCATCAATAGAGTCAGCGGAGGGGAATAGTGCCCCATCAATAGAGTCAGCGGAGGGGAATAGTGCCCCATCAATAGAGTCAGCGGAGGGGAATAGTGCCCCATCAATAGAGTCAGCGGGGAGGAATAGTGCTCCATCAATAGAGTCAGCGGAGGGGAATAGTGCCCCATCAATAGAGTCAGCGGGGAGGAATAGTGCCCCATCAATAGAGTCAGTGGGGAGGAATAGTGCCCCATCAATAGAGTCAGCGGGGAGGAATAGTGCCCCATCAATAGAGTCAGCGGGGAGGAATAGTGCCCCATCAATAGAGTCAGCGGAGGGGAATAGTGCCCCATCAATAGAGTCAGCGGGGAGGAATAGTGCCCCATCAATAGAGTCAGCGGGGAGGAATAGTGCCCCATCAATAGTCAGCGGGGAGGTATAGTGCCCCATCAATAGAGTCAGCAGGGAGGAATAGTGCCCCTATCAATAGAGTCAGCGGGGAGGAATAGTGCCCCATCAATAGAGTCAGCGGAGAGGAATAGTGCCCCATCAATAGAGTCAGCGGAGGGGAATAGTGCCCCAAAGGCCAGATCATAGACATGCGCTGGGCACACCCTTATCACTCGGTGCAGTGCAGGTTCCCCCTATTGCTCAGGACGCCCCCCCCCCCCGTGTTGGTTCTTCCTTCCGGGCCGCGGACTCTGGCTCTGTGATTCGCCAAAGCGTGTGATGTCACTCCCGTGCAATGCGCATGGGAGCCGCCATTAACGGCACAGGCTAGGGAAGAAAAGGCACTTAGTTCTCTTTGTTCCCCGCGCATGTGTCGTTAGCATTTTTAGCGGACTGCAAGTGAAATATCTCCTAAACGGCGCATGTTTGGGAGATATTTCCACTACCTATGGGCAAGCCTTATTCTAGGTAGAAGTCCACACAAAGGGTTTACATCAGGGCTCGACAAATCAGGTCGCCATTGCGACTAGAAATAGTGTCCTGGCGACTTGGCTTGGAGCTTGCGCCATCTGGTGGTGAGCCGTTGGTATTACAAGTTCTTACCACCAGATGTGAGCTGGCGCCATCTGGTGGTGGTCGTTGGTATTACAAGTTAAACGGCAATTCTAATGTAATTTTTCACTATTTTCACTGCCATCTTCTTCCCTCCAATTAGAACCCCCGAACATTATATATATTTTTTATCCTAGCACCCTAGAGAATAAAATAGCGATCATTGCAATACTTTCTGTCACACTGTATTTGCGCAGCGGTCTTACAAGCGCACTTTGAGAAAAAAAATTACACTTTTTTTAATAAAAAAAATAAAACAGTAAAGTTATCCCCATTTTTTTTTAATATTATGAAAGATAATGTTACGCCAAGTAAATTCATACCCAACATGTCACGCTTCAAAATTGCGTCCGCTCGTGGAATGCCGACAAACTTTTACCCTTTAAAATCTTCATAGGCGACGTTTCAAAAAAATCTACAGGTTGCATGTTTTGAGTTACAGAGGAGCTAGAATTATTGCTCTCACTCTACCAATCGCGGCGATACCTCACATGTGTGGTTTGAACACCGTTTACATATGCGGGCGCTGCTCACGTATGTGTTCGCTTCTGCGCGCAAGCTCGACGGGACGGGGCGCGTTTTCTGGCTCCTAACTTTTTTAGCTGGCTCCTAGATTCCAAGCAAATTTGTCAACCCCTGGTTTACATGCACTTTAAAGACGGCCCTGGCATCAATGAGTTACGTTGGTGTGCGTTTTGATAAAACGATGCAGGCATCAATTTAATCGCAGCACATTATATGTCGCAATGCACTGCCAAAAAAACAAACAAAAACACAAGTACTGCAATGCATTATAACGCCGCCTTTGATCGGCGCCGTGTGTCGTCGCGCCGCGTGAACCAGCCCTTAAATGAATTCAGAAATTTGCGGTGAGAATTGCAAGAACCTCTTTGGATGGCGGTGTGGCTTTAAAAACGATAAAGTAACTTTCCATCTTTTTAGAGAAACAGCGGTGTGCCCCAGCAGCAATGGCCTCTGGGAGAACATGTGCAGCTAATTAGAACACAGCCAGCAGCGTCCCAGCATACGCTCTCCAGTTAGATCATCCGTTTGTATCCAGGCTGGAAGGTTTGCTGCTGGATGGCTAATGGGCTCGTTTTGGAGAGGAAAGATCGCGTTTCTGGGAGGGGGAACAGCTGCACTCCAGCGCAGAGGGAACACGTGTGTACGTGTGACTTGGTCATTTCCCCGGCTTATTGACGCTTCGTTACCAATTTTATTTACAGGAACAGCTCAGACAATGAGAGCACCATCGGCGCATCCGGTCTCTGCACCTGTGTCTCCGCAGGAACCCCATTAAGCCTCTGAAACAGCCGCCTTCACGTGTCGAAAATTCCTGGGGGGTCAGATTAACTGGGGGAAGTCTGGACAATTAGTGAATTTGTTTAATTAGCAAGTGTTATTAGTGTAACCTTTTCTATCAAGACTTACAGGAAAAACAAGCCTATAATCTAGGTAAAAAACAAAACAAAAAAAAAAAAAAAACACACACACACAAAATGGTGTTCCATTGAGGCCCATATTGTACTTTGTATGTTATTACATTACAGGGTTTATATCAGGGTTTGACAAAATTGCTTGGAATCTAGGAGCCAGCTAAAAAAGTTAGGAGCCAGAAAACGTGCCCCGTCCCGACGAGCTTGCGCGCAGAAGCGAACACATACGCACATACACAGTCCAGCACTGTGAAAGTGCTGGACTTTCGAGGGGTTACCACAAAGTTGGGAGCATGAAATTGTCCAAAATGTCTTGGTATGCCGACATCTTAAGAGTTCCCTTCACTGGAACCAACCCTACACCATAATCCCCCCTCCACCAAATGATTTGGAGGGGTGGCCCAATAATTTTGGCAATATAGTGTGGATGAGCAAGTTTGGGATGGAAGAACTTGACTGGCCCGAGTCCTGACCTCAACCTCATAGAACACCTTTGGGATGAATTAGAGCGAAAACTGCGAGCCATGTCTTCTCGTCCAACATCAGGGCCTGACCGGTAAGTAGAGCTTGGCATTTTCCTTGGCCTTTAATGATAATACAACACAACTGTGTTATAAAAAATATCTTATTGAGATGAATCCCATGATCACTGCATGAACTGTCACCACTATAGGTAATGGACGGTTATCAGAGCGAGCGGACCCTACTACAGAAACAAGTCAGCCTGTAAGCAATATCCTGTCACGAGGTACTGTGACCCATGTTGCTTGACTGGACTCCTGTGATGCCTCCAAAATTTCCCAGATGTGTGCTACATATGCATGGCAACCACATTTTACGAGACTCCACCATGAAATTAGAATGGGAATGAAATGCCCACATAAAAACGTGATCCCGATGACGTCAGTTATGACGAAACATGCTGGGAAGAGCCATCACGTACCTCCCGACAGGATATAGCTTACAGGTCGACATGACCCTCCAATAGGGTTTGCTCTCTCTGGTCAAGAGTCCATGCCCTATAGCGGTGACAGTTCGGGCAGTAATCACAGGATTTATCTCAATAAGACATTTTTTATAAAACAAAACAGTGGTGTTATATTATTGGCTTGGGACCGACGCTTTATTGTATATTTACAAAGTGGACATTCATTTTGGGGGGGGGTTCACTATTGCACTGAATTTGCATGTTCCCCCCCCAATACCAGCATGGCAAATTATTTGCTGGAGGCAACTTGAAGTCGCGTTGTAAGTCACCTCGCAAAGTCGTGCTGGAAGTCGTGTTTGCCCCCGTGTGAACCGACGCTAAATCTTTTTCTGACACTTTAAGACAAGTTAAAAATCAATATTTTTTGCCAGAAAATGACTTGGAAACACACATACATACATACATACATACATACATACATACAGAGACCCTAGGGAATAAAAAGGGCCCAATGAAAGTCAAGCCAAAAAAGGGGCCCAATGAAAGTCAAGCCAAAAAAGGGGCCCAATGAAAGTCAAGCCAAAAAAGGGGCCCAATGAAAGTCAAGCCAAAAAAGGGGCCCAATGAAAGTCAAGCCAAAAAAGGGGCCCAATGAAAGTCAAGCCAAAAAAGGGGCCCAATGAAAGTCAAGCCAAAAAAGGGGCCCATGAAAGTCAACCCAAAATGAATTCTCAATGTGCTCAGAAGTGTCCCAAACTGATGCCATTGTTTGTCACAAGCCTAAAGTTTGCCGACGCCTTCCCTTAGTTGCCATTTTATAGCCTAGATATGTGTACCGTATTTATCGGCGTATACCGCGCACTTTTTTCCCCTGAAAATCAGGGCAAAATCATGGGTGCGCGATATACGCCGATACCCGCGCCGACATATACTGAGTGCAGTACATTCGTGTATAGTCGGGCAGGCTCGGCTCCTCTCGCGCTCACGTCCTGGACGTGAGCGCGAGAGTAGCCGAGCCTGCCCGACTATACACGAGTGTACTGCACTCAGTATATGCCGGCGCAGTATTCAAACTCGGCGCGGGAAAGCGGGAAACGAGCGGGGAGGACGCCGCACCCGACGAAGAGGACACCCGAAGGCGCAGACGGACGCCGGACCCGACGAGGCCGCCGCGCAAGACACCAAAACTGTAAGCACAAAAATCTTTTTTCCACAGGAATGCGGGTTCACTTTAGGGGTGCGCGCTATACGCCGGAGCGCGCAATACCCGGATAAATACGGTATTTACTAGATCTTGCTGATTGAGGTTACATTGTCTTTCAAAGGACCCAACATGTTAAAAAAGCAGCTCCACCCACTAGGTGTAAAGAAAAACCGTATAAAAATATTTTTTTGTATCCTTCATTCCCCCCTAGCAAAAAAATGGGAGCACAGCTGTACACCCCGAGGTGACCAAATTTATACACACGCTGAAGGTTCATTTGGGGGGCAGCAGTCAAACAAGACGCTGTACAGACTGGTCCTTGGGGGAACAGGTGTCAACATCACATGGCAGCTAAATGAGACAGCTGCTATCAAATGAAAAATATAACTAATTATTTTTCTATTGCTACTCTGATGGATTAAGAGCCACTTATAGTAGTGTGTGCCTTCTACATTATGTATGAAAAAAGGTAAGCAATAAATAGGCAAGAAAAAAAAAAAATACATACGGTGTACGTGTAATATAAAGTGTGTGTACACCATTGTCAAAAGTATTGGGACGCCTGCCTTTAATGGCATCCCAATCTTATAGCGGAGGATGGGCTACCTCAATATTGAACCCTACAGACTAACAGCTTCAACTCTGGAAGGCTGTCCACAAGGTTTATGAGTGTGTCTATGGGCATGTTTGACCCATTCTTCTGGAAAGGGCATTTGTGAGGTCAGGCACTGATGTTGGACGAGAAAGCCTGGCTCGCAGTGTCTGCTCCAATTCGCCCCAAAAAAAGTGCGCTTGCAAGACCGCTGCGCAAATACGGTGTGACAAAGTATTGCAACGACCGCCATTTTATTTCTGTTAGAATAAAAAATATATACAATGCTAATTAGAGGGACGGAGATGGCAGTGAAAACAGTGAAAAACACATTAGAACTGCTGATTTGCTACTTGTAATGCCAACGGAAGGAAGCACGCGCTGGCCGGTAATTGAGGTCGCGGCTTTGCGGCCTTCTGCAGGCCTAAGCTTCCTTCCGTTGGCATTACAAGTAGCAAATCAGCAGTTCTAATGTGTTTTTCACTGTTTTCACTGCCATCCCTGTCCCTCTAATTAGCATTGTATATATTTTTTATTCTAACAGAAATAAAATGGCGGTCGTTGCAATACTTTGTCACACCGTATTTGCGCAGCGGTCTTGCAAGCGCACTTTTTTTGGGGCTTTGCGGCCTTCACAGAAGTAAGCTTGGGCCTGCAGGAAGCTGCGGCCTCAATTACCGGCCGACGCGCGCCGGCCGGTAATTGAGGCCGCGGCTTTGCAGCCTTCTGAAGGCCTAAGCTTCCAGGTGCAATTGGGCGCCCGGATTTTGTCGAGCCCTCCTGTATATAGAATGTTTGGGGGTTCCAAGTAATTTTCTAGCAAAAAATACTGATTTTACCTTGTAAGCGACAAATGTCAGAAATAGGCTAAGGCATGAAACGGTTAAAAGACGCCAGTGCTGCCGCCAGGAAAAAGCAGTGTTAAAAATACGCTGCTAGCTGGGTTTTTGAATAGCGTTCAATGCTTTTTCCGTGTTTTTTTTATTTATTTTTTAGCATTATGGTTTGTTTACACCCTAAGAGCCGGTTCACACTGGGGCGACTGAGCCGCCTGACAAGTCGCGTCCCATTCTATGCAATAAAACCGTTCTAATAGGAGCGACGCTAGTCGCTCCGACTTAGAAAAAGGTTCTTGTACGACTTCGGGGGCGACTTGCATTGCACTCCTATACAGAAGTAATTTTGCTAATCGCCTCTGAAGTTGTCTTCAGGACGCCTTGCAGAGTCGCCCCCGAAGTCGTGCCGCCGCAGTGTGAACCGGCTCTTAGACTAATGCCAAATTCCCTGTAGAGCCAAGCAGGGGAAGTTTCAGGGATAATATAAATAAAAAACAAACACTAAATACAACACGGTATCGCCGGCTAAAGTTCACCCAGCACCCATAAATCTCGCAGTCACCCTGGAGGATCACAGTCCATAACAAATCGCGCCTGTTCTACAGTCTGGGAACAAAGGACAAAGTTACACAAACATGTGAAAAGTGGAAGGAGTCACATTGTGGTGTTGGATGGAGAAGACAAAAGCCCCCCTGTGTGCAACCAAGATTGGGAGCTGGAAGAGGCGCTCCTGTGTCCGCCTCAGAATACTAATTACGCCCTGCAGGGTCACTTCCCCCCCCCCCCCCCCCCATGACACTGCAGGACAGCGAGGATCTGGAACCTGTTCACACTTTCCCGTTCTCCTACAATGCAGAAATCCCTTTCCATGAGGCCAGATCACATCCATCCACTGTGACCATTTGTATTCATTGTTTAGAAGTGAACTAAGAAGAACCCTTAAAGCAGGGTTTGACAAATTTGCTTGGAATCTAGGAGCCAGATAAAAAAGTTAGGAGTCAGAAAACGCGCCCCGTCCCGACGAGTTTGCGCGCAGAAGCGAACACATACGTGAGCAGCGACCGCATACGTAAACGGTGTTCAAACCACACATGTGAGGTATCACCGCGATTGGTAGAGCGAGAGCAATAATTCTAGCCCTAGTCCTCCTCTGTAACTCAAAACGTGCAACCTGTAGATTTTTTTAAACAACGCCTATGGAGATTTTAAAGGGTAAAAGTTTGTCGCCATTCCACGAGCGGACGTAATTTTGAAGCGTGACATGTTGGGTATCAATTTACTCGGCGTAACATTATCTTTCATAATATAAAAAAAAAAAGGGGATAACTTTACTGTTGGCCTTTTTTTTTTATTAAAAAAAGTATAATTTTTTCCCAAAAAAGTGCGCTTGTAAGACCGCTGCGCAAATACGGCGTGACAGAAAGTATTGCAACGATCGCCATTTTATTCTCTAGGGTGTTAGGATAAAAAATATATATAATGTTTGGGGTTCTAATTAGAGGGAAGAAGATGGCAGTGAAAATGGTGAAAAATTACATTAGAATTGCTGTTTTAACTTGTAATGCTTAACTTGTAATACCAACGGCCACCACCAGATGGCGCCAGCTTACACATCTGGTGGTAAAAAAATTTGCCCCCCCCTTCCAAGCCAAGTCGCCAGGACCCTATTTCTAGTCGCCATGGCGACCAGGATTTGTCGCGCCCTGCCTTAAAGTCTAAATTTTATCTGGATTTTAAATCCGCAGCCTTCATGAAAAATAAATAAAAAGAATGTATTTGGTGATCCTTTCATTTAGGTTCTGGTTCAAGTACTCCATGTTCTTCTATGTTGCAGTGTTAATTTAGTCAACTAAAACATTTTAGTTGACTAAAATACGACTAAAACTAAAAAAACGCCATTTTAGTCAAAAGACTAAAACTAAACTGAAATTGGACTTCAAAATTGTTCATACCTCAATACCATAAATAATAACCCATTTGATTTTTCATTCCAGCAGTATATAAGGAGTTTGGAAATTGTAGAGACATGTTAAAGAAACACTAAAGGCAAACTTTTTTTTGTTTTAAATAACAAACATGTTATACTTACCTCCACTGTGCAGCTCGTTTTGCACAGTGTTCCCTAACCCTGTCTTCTGGGGTCCCTCGGCAGCTGTCTCGGCTCCTCCTCCGCATGAAGGTGGAAAGCTTTTGCGAGCGCGCTCCCGTGATACAGCAGCTGGCATAGCCGCCGACTGCATCACTCGGCCCCGCCCTCCGGCGCGCCGCATCATCCGCTGTGATTGACAGCAGCGCCAGCCAATGGCTGCGCTGCCATCAATCCGTCCAGCCTAGGCAATCAACGGCCAGGCTGGGAACCGAAGAGGATCACGTGGACACGCGCGGAACTTTCGAGGGGTCAGGTAATTAAAAACGGGGGGTTCGGGGGGGGGGGGCTGGTACCGTCGGATGTTTTTTCACCTTAATGCATAGGATGCATTAAGGTGAAAAAACATTTACTTTTACAACCCCTTTAACAAATGCATTACAATTAAAAGTGGAGTTCCACCCAGGGAAAAAAAAAAAAAATTTATACTCACCCGAAATACCTGTTGCTATGCGGAAGTCCGTAATCTGCCTCGTCCGTAGCCGCGGTCCGTCTTCTTCATCGTCTCCTAGTGAATGGGGTGCGCCGCTTTCTGTGAACTGTGTGTTCTCAGAAAGCAGCCGCCCATTCACAAGTCGGCGCGAGATTCGCGCATGCGCAGAAGGAAATGGGCAGTGAAGCCTTAAGGCTTCACTGCCTGTTTCCCTTAGTGTGAATGGCGGCGCGGGACCTGCACCGATAGAGAGATCGGCATCGAGGGGGGGGGGGGGGGGGGGGAGGAGTAGGACAGGTAGCTGCTGACTTAAAAAAAAAATAAAAAATTGCGGGTGGAATTCCACTTTAATTACACCCGTTAGATTTTAGACGACAAAAATTAGTTTTAGTCGATTAAAATGTACTGGAGGACATTTTAGTCGACTAAAATCACTGGAGACTTAGTCAACTAAATACGAATAAAACTAAAAGAAATGCAGAAGACTAAAATGGGACTAAAACTAAAATGTCATTTTAGTCCTAAAGACTAAAACTAAAATCTGCTGGCAAAATTAACACTGCTATGTTGTCACCCCATAAGGATTCACTCACAAATGTGTCCGGGGGAGGGGTGACATAACCAGGCACAGTTTTATCTTCCCACGACCGTCCCAATGCCCACAGGCATGCAGCTGCTCACACAAAACAGCTGTCCAACACAACCCATGCAAAGTCTATGGAGCTGCCACACAATGCATGTGACTGCAGTGCAGTGATGTGGCATTTTAAGCGCACACACACACTATAGAGCAGGGGTCTCAAACTGGCGGCCCTCCAGCTGTTGCAAAACTACAAGTCCCATGAGGCATTGCAAGGCTGAGGCCCCATACACACGAGAGGATCCATCCGCTGAAAAATCTCAGCGGATCGGTTTCAGCGGATAGATCCCCTGGTGTGTACGTTCCAGCGGATATTTATCCGCGGAGATTTCCGATTTCCAGCAGATAAAAATTTGTAGACATGTCTACAAATCTATCTGCTGGAATCGGCTCCAGCGGATCGATCCGGTGGTCTGTACAGACTCACCGGATCGATCCATCCGAACCCATCCCTCGCATGCGTCGTAATGATTCGACGCATGCGTGGATATCCTTATATGACAGCGTCGCGCACGTCGCCGCGTCATAATCGCGGCGACACGTTACCGCGATGGGAATTCGGCGCGGATTTCAATCCGATGGTGTGTACACTCCATCGAATTAAAATCCGCAGAGGATTTATCCGCGGATACGGTCCGGCGGACCGTATCCGCGGATAAATCCTATTGTGTGTATGGGGCCTGACAGTCACAAGCATGACACCCAGAGGCATGATGGGACCTTTTCGCAAACAGCTTGAGGGACGCCAGTTTGAGACCCCTGCTACAGAGGGATACGCTTTGTTCATATTTCATGTCTGAGGTTTACAAACACGAAAAAAAAAAAAAAAAAACAAACACACACACACACACACACACACACACACACACACACAAAACACGATTACAATCGTTTATGACTCTTGCTAAAACAGATAACGTCATCCAGTTAGAGTTTATATGTACTTTGAACCGGTGACTTGTCCTGAATGTTCCACTATGGGGGAAGTTCCTTCACTGACTGCGCAGGCGCAAACTTCCCGACAGAAATCCCCGAACCTCGCCCGGCATCCAGGCTCTTTCTTTAACATCCCCGTGGATTGGAGGATGTTAAAAAAAGAGCCAGGAGGCCGAGCGAGCGTGAGGCCGAATGGCCACTTTCCTCTAAGTCCACGTCGCCCTGGATGCCGGCCGCCGTTCGGGGATTTCCGTCAGCAAGTTTGCACCTGCGCAGTGCTTAAAGGAACTTTCCCGATAGCTGGAACCGTCTCAGCGCATCAGTTCGCGCATGCGCTGGAACTTCCGTGATACTTGGAACCAGCACGGCAGATCACCGGAACTCCAGGACAGACAATCCATCTATAATTTTTTTTTTTTTTTTTTTTTTAAACTCCTTGCTTACTGGGCCATAATATTATGACGCCGGCAGGAACCCTCCCTCCCTGCGGATGGACGTCTTTTCTTCCCGGCCATCTAGGGCGCGCTCGCGGCACCACTCGTGATTCGGTGCACGTGCTCGACGGCCACGATTGACGGCAGGAGTGTGGATCTGTGCGTGTAAACACACAGATCCACCTCCTATCAGAGGTGAGGAGACCCATATGTGTTCCCAGTACAGAGGACCCCTCCCCCCTACAGTAAGAATCACTCCCAGGGAACATAGTAACCCCTTCAGTGCCCCCTAGTGTTAACCCCTTCCCTGCCAGTCACTATTACACAGTAATCAGTGCAGTTTTATAGCACTAATCGCTGTACGGTTCCAAAAGTGTCCGATATGTCCACCGCAATGTCGCGGTCACAAAAATCGCAGATCGCCGCCATTACTAGTAAAAAAAAAAAATTATATATACCGTATTTATCGGGGTATAGCGCGCTCCCGCGTATAGCGCGCACCCCTAAAGTTGCCCCGAATTCCTGTGGAAAAAAAGTTTTTTGTACTTACAGTTTTGGTGTCTTGCGCGGCATCCATCGGCGGCCTCGTCGGGTGCGGCTTCGGGTGTCCTCTTAGTCGGGTCCGGCGTCCTTCTGCGGCGTCCTCCCCGCACCGACATATACAAAGCGCAGTACACTCGTGTATTGTCGGGCAGGCTCGGTTACTCTCGCACTGACGTCCTGTACGTCCAGGACGTGAGTGCGGAAGGAGCCGAGACTGCCCGACAATACACGAGTGCACTGCGCTCGGTATATGTCGGCGCAGTATTCAAAACTCGGCGCGGGAAAGCGGGTATTGGCGTATACCGCGCACCCACGATTTTCAGGGCAAAAAAGTGCACGGTATACGCAGATAGATAGATAAAAAACCAATGAATAAACGCTTATTGTGATTTTTTTTTTTACCAAAAATATGTAGAATTTTTTTTTTTTTTTTTATTGATCTTTATTAAATCAAAAAGTAAAAAAAAAAAGTTATTTTCTCCAAAATTGTCGCTCTTTTGTTTATAGCGCAAAAAAATTAAAACCAGAGATGATCAAATACCAAACAAAAGCTCCATTTGTGGGGGGAAAACAAAGAATTCATTTGGGTACAGTGTTGCATGACAGCGCAATTGTTATTCAAAGTGCAACAGCGCTGACAACTTAAAATTGGTCTGGGCAGGAAGGGGGGTGAAAAGGCCCTGTATGGAAGTGGTTAATAAGTTTCAGTACAAGACCTAGTATCAGCCTTTTGCAGTCCCTATACAGCAGAGATCAAACTGGGGGAGGAAGGAAGCAGCAAAAAGGCCCAAATAGATTGATAGCAGCGCAGCCATTGGCTCACGCTGCTGTCAATCAACTCCAATGACGCGGGGGGCGGGGCCAAGTCCTGTAGTTAACAGCTATGGACACCGAATACAGGACTTGGGAGAGCGCGCCCGCAAAGTAACTCCTTGGGAGAGCGCGCCCGCAAGGTAACTCCTTGGGAGAGCGCGCCCGCAAGGTAACTCCTTGGGAGAGCGCGCCCGCAAGGTAACCCCTTGGGAGAGCACCTCCCAGAGGTGGTTATCAGAAGCGGGGAGGAGCCGAGAGAGCCCCCAGAAGTCAAAGATCGGAGCCACTCGGTGCAAAACGAACTGCACAGTGAAGGCAAGTATAACATGTTTGTTATTTTTTTTTTTTTTTATATTCAAAGCTTTATTATCACTTTAAGGCGACGAGAATAATAAGTGGACCATCGCAGAAGGCGGAGAGGAAGGACGGACCCCCACTTTCAGGTTTTGTTGCCGAATTGTAAAGCAAATGGAGGTCACAGCTCATTAAGTCACTGGGAAGGAAGTTGCATTGGAGAGGCACACACATCTCCGCCACATCAAGAGCCAGGATTTTACATGTCCCCTGCAGGCCACTTAACAATTGCAACAGTTTTACAACTTGTTGGCCACCATAAAACAAGAGCGCAGGGCTGAATAGGCCAGTAAACAGCGGGAGATGTTTAGTATTCTGACCCACGCGTCCCGTCCCCCCGTCCCCCCCTAGCCGGAGGATGGAGCCAGCCAAGACTGGAGCCTGCGAGACACTCAACCATTGTCAGGGTACAGCCACATTCAACAGAGGCCATTGACGGGAGGTACGGCATGTAACCGAGTACCGTACCCCTTCCCACTACCAGTGTCTGAACCCGACAAAAAAATACTACAACTTTGTAATCATTAATACATTGTTAAATTGATTAAAAAAAAATAAAAAAAAAATAAGCTGACTCAGCATCAGCCTCTTGCTGTCCTTGTACAGCAGAACTCAGACTAGGAGAGAAAGAAGCCGTACAAGGAGCATACTGATAGAAGAAGAAATCAGAGTGACAAACACACTAGCTGATCACTATGCTGCCACAGACTGATGGAGGGTCAGTCTAGAACAGCGATCCTTGGCCCCCCCAGATGTTTTGGAACTACATTTCCCATGCTGCTTATGCACTCTGCAGTGTAGTTGAGCATCATGGGAAACGTAGTTCCAAAACATCTGGGGTGCCAAGGTTCACCATCACTGATATAGGACGACCAGGGATTAAAGGAAGTTTGTTGATTGATGCTTGCCTTCAGACTGAGGACATCTAGTGGCAGAAAAAAAAGGGAACTACTGCAGGGAGATCTCTAGAATGAAGATTAATATTACATCAAGTGTTTTATACTTCAATGGGATGTCCATTGCTTGAAAAAGGGCAGTGATGGCAGAGCTTGGAAAGTTTACAGGGCCTAAATTGCAACCCCTCAACACTCCCAGAAGGCCGCACAAAAGCAGTGCGATTTCAAACCTCAATGCTCAAAAATGTTGGCACTGCTTCACTTTTTGAAACATTTTGTACTGCAGACTGAAGAAGTTGGATTAAATCAGCCAACCTCCGGCACTGGCGGCCAGGCGACCCAACAGCCACCACCTGGCACTGGCGGCCAGCCGACCCAACAGCCACCACCCGGCACTGGCGGCCAGCCGACCCAACAGCCACCACCCGGCACTGGCGGCCAGCCGACCCAACAGCCACCACCCGGCACTGGCGGCCAGCCGACCCAACAGCCACCACCCGGCACTGGCGGCCAGGCGACCCAACAGCCACCACCCGGCACTGGCGGCCAGCCGACCCAACAGCCACCACCCGGCACTGGCGGCCAGCCGACCCAACAGCCACCAACACGGGGCATGGCGGCCAGCCGACCCAACAGCCACCAGCCGGCACTGGCGGCCAGCCGACCCAACAGCCACCAACACGGGGCATGGCGGCCAGCCGACCCAACAGCCACCAGCCGGCACTGGCGGCCAGCCGACCCAACAGCCACCAGCCGGCACTGGCGGCCAGCCGACCCAACAGCCACCAGCCGGCACTGGCGGCCAGCCGACCCAACAGCCACCAGCCGGCACTGGCGGCCAGCCGACCCAACAGCCACCACCCGGCACTGGCGGCCAGCCGACCCAACAGCCACCACCCGGCACTGGCGGCCAGCCGACCCAACAGCCACCACCCGGCACTGGTGGCCAGCCGACCCAACAGCCACCACCCGGCACTGGCGGCCAGCCGACCCAACAGCCACCACCCGGCACTGGCGGCCAGCCGACCCAACAGCCACCACCCGGCACTGGCGGCCAGCCGACCCAACAGCCACCACCCGGCACTGGCGGCCAGCCGACCCAACAGCCACCACCCGGCACTGGCGGCCAGCCGACCCAACAGCCACCACCCGGCACTGGCGGCCAGCCGACCCAACAGCCACCACCCGGCACTGGCGGCCAGCCACCCCCGGCACTGGTGGCTAGCCGTTCCAATGCCCGGCACCCAACTGCTATCTGTATGTCACGTAGAGGACTGGTGGGCTGTATGTTGAGAACCTGGGTTTTAAAGATATACAGAGAAAAAAAAAAAAAACAACACACGTTTAACTTTGGGCGACTTGTACAAGTTGTAGAATCCCGATCAGGGTGCTCCAGCTGTCCCCGCTGGGGAGATCTCCCCTCTGTGTCCTTGTGGACCATTGCCACTGAAAGTGTGTCTGCAACAGGAAAGTGGAGGCAGGACTAGGAGAAGGAATATTGGAAGTACAACATTTCCAGGTCGCAAATGTGACTTTGATTGGCTTTAAGGGCAGCGTGAAAAACGCATCCCCCTACTGAACCTCCCACAGAGGCTACAAGTCACCTTGGTGTATTCCCTGCCTGAAATCAATGAACCTCCGACCTCTACGAGGTTATACAGCAGGACACAAATGGACGGCTTTTCTTGCAGTAACCCATCACTCTGCCCATGATCACTCACTGTCACAACAATATCAGCGAAGCTCCGCCGTTCAGTGCTGAAATGTAAACACCGCCTGGAAGGCACAAGTGCAGACACAGGCTGATGCGATAATCCACTAATGCTGCCAAACGCTAAATGCGCACAACCTTCTTTGATGCACTTCAATAAGAACCCGACATACCTTGCTGTGCATAGATGTCTTGCTGCATAAAGAAAAGATGACTTCCAGGATATAACAAAGAAGAATACTACAAGCAGGGCTGTGGCAAGGAGGGGGCAGGAGGGAAAATCACCCCAGGCGCAACACCCTTTCCCAAAATGTGAAGGGGGCTGCTTAGCAGGAACCCCACTGCATGCATTCTCCAGATCAGTTCTGGGCAACTAGCAAACCATCGCCTCCCTTCTTCCGGGCTCCAACTACTGCATACCACATGGGTGCTCAACCTGTGGCCCTCCAGCCGTTGCACAACTACAAGTCCCATGAGGCATTGAAAGGCCGAGAGTCACATGCATGACTCCCAAGTGCAGAAGCACAATGGGACTTGAAGCTCCGCAACAGCTGGAGGGCCAAAGGTTGAGCATCCATTGCTTACTACCAACGTTCCCACTCTCTACCCCCTTTATCCCAACCGACTACGGCAAACACGAAAAACACACTATAATTGGGCCAAACATCCACCCATCTCCAGCCTATGCATGCACAGCCCATGCCAACTGTGGGCAGCCAGAGTACGAGGTGGGCGACAATGGGCATGCCCAGAGCAGGAAGGTGGTACGTCCATCTATGACATGTACTAGGAGCAGGAGAGATGAGTGCAACCTTAGGCGCTAGATTTGGCAGTGCCAGGACATTGAACTGTAGGTCATTCAGCACTTCCTCCAGCCCCAGAAGGTCTATAGCTAGCAGGCCCGGACTGGGACAAAAATAAAAAATAGGCCCGGGCATTTTACACCGAGCAGCCAGGGGGGGGGGGGTGGTCAGGTGCGACGGCGGTTTATGGTGGGGTTCCAGCACCTTGTACCTCTGGACCCCTTTACATTACACAACACCCTGCACCCCTTTACATTACACAGCCCCCCACAGTTTGTTACACAGACACCCCCCTAACAATTCTGGACCCTCTGCATGCTACACAGACACCCCTCTACAATACAGGACCCCCCTCTCCAATACAGGCCCCCACTATTAGAAACGTGACCTGCGGTCCGCCACGGCCCACTGGGCATATGTCTGGTATGCCCTATAGCCAGTCCAGGCCTGATAGATAGCTAGTATGGACCTGGGGCTGGGGATAAACAATGCTCTGCAGGCCTAAATGCAAAAACATAATAAAAATTTGCTTTTCTTTATCATTGTTCCATTTGTTGAGGCATTTATTTATTTTTTCCCATTAAAAGGTCGACTATGCCATCAAATAGAACATCTGGCTCAGCAAGAAAAAAGCAGGGCCCTCCGATTACTCCTGTATTGAGCCGTTTGCCCTGTTGTCAAGTGCCGCACAAACCATTGGCGCTATATAAATCCTGAAGAATTAACTGTATTGGGATGAAAAAAAAAAAAAAAAAAAAACACACACCACAGCAATTGGTCACAGTTAACCTCCTTCTGAAACTCCTGGTTGCCCAATGGTCATTGTTACTACCAAGAAGTCAATCACTTCTCGGCAGATCAGGTACGTAGATAAAGAGTTTGAATTTTTACTGTCAGCCTGCTTGTTTTGATGCAGAGTGTATTTCCGTCAGAGACGGCAAAGTAATTACCATTTATTGGAAGGCGGCGAGCGAGAAGTTTACACATTTCAGTACGTGCCCATTTCTTGCCCATTTCTTTCTGAAAAATATACACAACTGTTCCACTTTATCTGGCCAGATTCTAAGTAAATAGTCATGAGATTTCCTCTAAGCTAATAAGGGAGGGGCCTGTCACACCGATCGCTTAACGCGTCCTGTACAGTATAAACAAGATCACATGGCCATATCCACTAAACATTACCCAAGCCTTGCAACCTGGGAGTTCTTAGATTATTATTATTATTTTTTTTTTTTTTTATGCGACTGATCAGTTTTATTTTAACCACTTGCTTACTGGGCACATATACCCCCCCCCAGGTAAAATTTCAGCTTCCGGCACTGCGTCGCTTTAACTGACAATTGCGCGGTCGTGCGACGTGGCTCCCAAACAAAATTGACGTCCCTTTTTCCCCACAAATAGAGCTTTCTTTTGGTTGCATTTGATCGCCTGTGCGGTTTTTATTTTTTGCGCTATAAACAAAAAAGCGTCAATTTTGAAAAAAAATACAATATTTTTTACTTGTTGCTATAATAAAATATCCCAATTAAAAAAAAAAAAAAAAAAACTTTTTTTTCCTCAGTTTAGGCCGATACGTATTCTTCTACATATTTTTGGTTAAAAAAAAATAAATAAATAAAAAAAAAAAAATTTAAAAAAAAGATCGCAATAAGCGACTAGTTTGCGCAAAAAGTTATAGCGCCTACAAAATAGGGGACAGAATTATTATTTTTTATTATTATTTTTTTTTACTAGAAATGGTGGCAATCTGCGATTTTTATTGGGACTGCGACGTTATGGCGGACACATCGGACACTTTTGACACATTTTTGGCGCCATTCACATTTATACTGCGATCAGTGCTATAAATATGCACCAATTACAGTATAAATGTGACTGGTAGGGAAGGGGTTAACACCAGAGGGTGAGGAAGGGGTTAAATGTATTCCCTGCATTGTGTTCTAACTGTAGGTGGAGGGGGGGGTGACTGGGGGGGTGACCGATCTGTGTCCCTATGTACAAGAGACACAGATCGGTCTCCTCTTCAGAGACAGGACGCTGTCTCTGTGTAAAACGGCAATGAGAGATGATCTCATATGTTTACATATGAGATCATCCCTCATTGGCCGCACAGATCGCATCGCAAACGGCCACTCTGATTGGCCATTCGTGGCGATCTGTAATTGGCGGTGTCCAAGGGACACGGCCAACACAGAGTTTCCCCGCTGCGCGCTCTGGAGCGCGCGCGGGGAACGCGCAAAGGGGCGGACGTCAATTGACGTCCACTTGGATTTTGGGATCCGCGCTGTAGCCGTCATTTGACTATAGCGCGGATCCCAAGCGGTTAAAAACCTTACCTGGTATATTTTGCAAATCTTTGTACAAGAAACCTAGAAACGCAAGAGTTAGACAGATTTTTTTAAATATATAAAAAAAAATATCCAAGTGGCCCTATTTTTTTTTTTACAAAAAAACTAAATGTGTAGAAGAGTTGGGGGATCACGCTCTTTAAATATGCAGGCTTGGCCGCCCACCTTGTGGCTGCCCTAAAATCTGTCTTTTCAGAGAGATCATCAATGGCCCCAAACAAACCAATTGGATACTGCATAGGCAAAGTAATCCTCACAGCAGGCACCATAAGAAGTTAGGCCAGCCTTAGACAGAGACCATGTCCTGAAACCACGGGTTGGAGGAAAGAAAATTGCTTAATCCCCCCCCCATCAACACAGTCAGATTCATCCCACACAGCTATTGTGTTCTCCCAGTGAGGGGGGGGGGGGGATCCCTGCCAGGAGAACACAGCGATTTTGGCTAGTGGCTAAAATAGCAACCGTCGCATTTAAAATCCAACCTGCCCATACATGGTTTGAAGCATGACTGTTCCTGCTGAACCGGCCGAGATTCAAACCATCTATAGCTGGCTTTAGACTCCTGGCCTCCCTCCCATTCTCGGTTATGTGTTGGTAACGGTTTAGTCTCTTATATAGTATAAGTCAGAGTTTCCCCAATCCCTGGAACTGTACTGGTGTCTCGCCCGTTAGGAACTGGGCCACACATCCAGAGGTGAGCAGGGAGCAAAGCTTCACCTGTATTTACAACCGCTCCCCATCGCTTGCAATACCGCCTATGGTCCACCTAGTGTATTTTAGTGGTAGAATTAGAAACGCATATGAGCCCGAACCCTACTGTACACTTTGCATATGATGGCTCTAGGTTGCATGCTCCTTATGAGAATCCAATGAGGAATAAATGCACCGCTCCAGGTTTGTCCTGTAATGCCCTGAGAAAACAGGGTGCAGGTCGGGCTTGTCCTGAGAACACTTAAGAAAATGGTAGTGGGTGACCACAAACCCGATAAGTTAAAATCTTGACAGCCGCACAAGCATAACAAACGTGGTTGATGCGTTTGCATCAGATGCCCAATTATAAAATAAAATAAATAAAAATATATATATATATATATATATGAATGAATGACTTGTATAGCGCAACGCATGCGAACTGAATCGCCTCTGGGCGATATATATATATATCTCCTGATGATCTGAGGTGGCACTTAAATCATTACACCCCCACCCCCGTGGACCATTTGTCTTCCGCAAACCGGTCCCTGGTGTCAGAAAAGTTGGGGACCACTGCCAAAAAAGGTAAAATATTGTAGACACCTACCTATATGGTCACGTTTATGTGGACTTCCTTCCAATTATCAAAGGTTTTAGCAGAAATGGGCTCTATTAATTCTACTTTACGAGGCCATTTTCTGTCTTAGCATTACAGTCCCCCGTGTAAAACGCCAGCTCTATGAAGACATGATTGGGAGAGTTTGCCACGGAGGAACTTGAGTGCCCTGCACAGATTCGCAACCTCAACCCTACTAAAGACCTTTGGGATGAATTGGAATGCCGACCAGAAGTCAGGTCTTCTAACCCTACGTCAGTGCCAGATCTCACAAGTGCTCTTCTAGCTGAATGGACACAAATTCCCACAGACACACCAAAATCTGGTGGAAAAGTCTCCGTAGAGGAGTGGAGGCTACATATAGGCTTTCCGAGTACAGCCCTCAGCCTTCCGGATGCTTATCTAAGGGACATACGGGGGGGGCGTTCCTTGGATAAGACTGACAGGCGTCTCAGCCAATCAGGTTCACCGGTTCTGGTTACCGGTAACCTGATTGGCTGAAGCATCATCGAGGGACGTGGAAGGAGGATGGCTGACCCCCACAAAAGTGCTGGGGGGGGGGGGGGGGATTTTACAGGACACAGCGGCGACAATGAGCACAGTGGCATCAATTAAAGGGTACAGTGGCTGCGTTTGATGGCATGGCACAGTGAGGCTGCAATTTTTATTTTTTCGTTTGCGCCCCCCAAAAATTTTGAGCACCAGCCGCCACTGTGCACCAGTGCACTCCGTGATGGATTTAGCCTAGGTTCACACTGCTGCGAATTCAAAATCGCGGTAAAATGCGCGATTTTACCGCGTTTTCGCGGCTGCGATTTTGCCGCGATTTCGGCCGCAATTTAATGTAAATCGCGGCCCGAAATCGCAAATAGTAGTACAGGAACTACTTTTTGAAATCGCAGATGCGGCGTCGCACTGATTAGGACAGTGCCATTGCCGACAATTGCCGCCGATTTGAGATGCGATTTGACATGTCAAATCGCATCTCAAATCGTTCCAAATCGTACCCAGTGTGAACCAGGGCTCAATGTGATCGTTGATATTTTTATGCTATCCCATCTACCAGCACCTGGGGTCTCTTAATTACTTTTTTGCTACCTCTCCCACATAAGTTCTCTAGTGATCCCTGACAGTACAGCCAAAAGAAAAAGGTCATACCTCTCTGGACTCTGAAGGTAAAGCTGATAAAGCTGTAAATTGCCGATATAAGGCTGGGTTCAGACATACACATTTCTCCACATCCAATTCGCATAGCAGAAGGTTGTGGCTATCTCTCTATGGAATTTGCACAGGGGCCCTGTGCTTCTTTTGGTCCATTTCAGCCCAAAAGAGAGATAGTAATACTGAGCTTAGATCAAATCTCTTTACACAGGTAATGTTAGAATAGATGGCATAAGGAAAAGCAAGAGTCACTTTCAGACGTCATCACGGGAGCGATCTTGTCAGCAACTAAACAGAACTGGCGTCAACCTTTTCCATTGGGGACACGTGCGGACTCTTGTGCTATTTGGGCCTTCAGGACCTTGCTTTGCCAGTCCTGTTTACAATTTCCTCTGCTTTATTACTTGAGGATCTACAGGCTGCCCTGGTAGATTTACCTATCTGTGCCTAGCCCATTCTACCCAGCACATGTACACCCCCAGATTTGACTTCTATTGCCTACCAGCAATTGACTGCCTCAACACCATTACTTTTATAATTCCGTGTTTTTGATACTACCCCTACAATAGGCTGGATCTATACTAGTCTATATACCCAGACACTGTGGGGATAATACACGACCGTCGTTTGTTTACCCCCAACGCGGCCTATAAATGCAAATATCTATGCTCCCGAGGAAGCGCTAGTTCAAGCGCGTAACATGTAGAGCAAGCCCTTCATTAAGCTCCGGATTACTACCTGGGTTACACAATTCAAGATCGTATCTTTAACTCTGCTTTCTAAATGAAGCTTGTGCATACTGAGACTGTATAACTGTTGTTATAACCCTTGTAGTACCAGCTATTGACGTGATTTCTAATTTTGATTTTATGTCTAACTGATTTTATGATATTTCATACCAATACATTTTCTAGTTGTTTCAATACAAATTGTACTGTGTGCCCTTAAAGCCCAATTTAATAGCCTTCACTCAAATAAACAGAACTGAAAGTAGTTTGGGTGGAGTGGGCACTAAGCTTTTACCCTCCGAGTACGGCAGAAAGTACGACATGACCAGCACTTCTGAGTAAAGGGAGAATCAACCAAATATCAGGAACATTGTGAAATAAAGTAAAAACTCCCTCCGTCTCATCCACACTTCCCAAAAATCTGTTCCAACTACCATGGTGACCAGAGAAACAGATCGCATTAAACACTTTAACCCCAAACAGAAAAGCCTCATGTCAAGCTTTAACTACCTGTATTTGTTTCTGTGGCCAGTCCTGGTCACTTTGTGGTCTCTAGTATTAGGCTATGTGACAAATTTGGGTGGAATTACCTAGGACAGTGAACCTCGCCACCCCAGATATTTTGGGACTACATTTCCCATGATGCTCTACTACACTGCAGAGTGCATGAGCATCATGGGAAATTTAGTTCCAAAACATCTGGAGTGTCAAGGGTCACCGTAAAAAAATAAATTTATATATATATATATATATATATATATATATATATATATATATATATATATATATATATATATATATATATATATATATATATATATATATATATATATAATAGATAAGATAGGAGTCCAATATTGTTGGGGGGGGGGGCGCGCTTAAAATCAGAACTTCACATTTAGGGTGAAGTATCACTGTAAGCTGGTCATACGTGGCTTGAATTTTGTCCAATTGCTGCTGAATTGGCTGAAAATTCAGGCTGTAGGTTGTCTTTTGGCACCACCCAGCTTAAAGCGTTTGTTAACCCAACACTTCATATTCCTGATGTGCCACATACTTGTATGAGAAAGTACCCTCTTTTTATTGCTTCCTTTGGTTGAAATCCAAGGCGTTACCTCCGGGGCCTCTGCTTTCCTTAAAAACCTGACCACACTAAGCAGGAGAACTCAGCCTGCTCTCCTAAGATCAGACTTGTCTTGCCCACCCCACAGCCTTGCAACGGAAAGTTCAGTGTGCTGCGGTTTCTCCTACCCCCAGCTCTTGTGTAGTTGTGAACAGAGGTAATATGATCACAGGGTGGGGTGGGGGCAGATGGCAGGCATGAGAATATCCAGGAAGAAGTCAAGGCAGGCAAGAAAGTAATGCCAAAGAAGTGGTCAAGGAAGGTAAGAGAGCAATCAGTGTCCAAGCAAAGGTTGAGACAGGTGGTAAGCTAAGAGGACAGCAAAGAGCTGTAGGCAAGCAGGGTCAGCAACAGGTAGTCAGAAAAAAAAGAAATCTCACCCACATGGTAGCTAATAGGAAGCCATAGCATCAACCAGTACTAGGGGGTCGGGGATGCCCGTCTGCTTAAACATACATTCTGCACCCCCCCCTAAATTCAGAATCAGCAGAACAATTTGCAGCATTCTCAAACAGTTGGCAGTTCCCTTATCTCTACTCAACACCGATAAGCTCTGCATCCACCCCTGGCCAAAAAAAGCTTCAAGAAAAATGTGGTTCAATAGAAAAAAAATATATATAATAATTAAGAAATGTAACTTGCCTGGGAAGTCTTACAGGCACAGCCCTGAGTTTAAAACCACTCACTGTGACATCAAATGGAATTCATTTTTTTTTTTGTTGGCTTCTGCAAGAACAGCTGGAAAGCGGATTTCAGGAGAAGATCGCGACGCTGGAAAAACGCTCCAAGGTCACAGCTGCGGCTCACGTTGAACACAATAAATCAGGCACACAAAGGGAGCCTTGCTGCTTGACTTTCTATGGATTTCTGCTTGCAAACCCATAAAAATAAAAAAGTTTTCAAAGAGGAAAAAAAAAGCAGAAGACATATGTGTAGGCAGCATAAGGGGAAAGATCTCATTAAAGCCACTTTGTAAAACACCCCCAAAAAGTGACTTGGGGAGCCCTGAATCCAACTAGATGTGAACATTTTACTTTTACAGGTCAATGGACACAGTCTCTTCCATTTTTAAATGTGAGCTGCCGACGACGGTGCTCACCAAATCCCTATGGCTGGCAGTATCCTTTAAGTATATTTATCAGAAACTTTAAAAAAAGTTTGCATGACTCGACTCCTGAGATGTCACAATAGACAGCAACAGTCCAATTTTCAAAAAAAGATAGTGCCATCACTCTGCTACAGGCAAAAGGAAGCATTTCCGTCTCCTGCAGCCCCATCCAGAGTCTCTTGACCCTCTCCTGCAGCCCCATCCAGAGTCTCTTGACCCTCTCCTGCAGCCCCATCCAGAGTCTCTTGACCCTCTCCTGCAGCCCCATCCAGAGTCTCTTGACCCTCTCCTGCAGCCCCATCCAGAGTCTCTTGACCCTCTCCTGCAGCCCCATCCAGAATCTCTTGACCCTCTCCTGCAGCCCCATCCAGAGTCTCTTGACCCTCTCCTGCAGCCCCATCCAGAGTCTCTTGACCCTCTCCTGCAGCCCCATCCAGAGTCTCTTGACCCTCTCCTGCAGCCCCATCCAGAGTCTCTTGACCCTCTCCTGCAGCCCCATCCAGAGTCTCTTGACCCTCTCCTGCAGCCCCATCCAGAGTCTCTTGACCCTCTCCTGCAGCCCCATCCAGAGTCTCTTGACCCTCTCCTGCAGCCCCATCCAGAGTCTCTTGACCCTCTCCTGTAGCCCCGACCAGAGTCTCTTGACCCTCTCCTGTAGCCCCGACCAGAGTCTCTTGACCCTCTCCCTTTAGCCCATCCAGAGTTTAACGGTCTCCTGTAGCCTCGCCATAGCATCTGACCATCTGCAATATCTGACTTCTGTAGCAATACAATCACTGAATATCATGTGCATCCCTTGAAACAAAATGTCAGGAGCCCCACTTGAGTCCCTCTATGTCAAGAACAGTCTGACCAGTGACCACCACCGTCTAACCCAACTAGGGTTCCTCCAGAGGTTGCTAGAAGATTTCTGCCTCTCAGATAGGTTCCCACTGAGACCATTGGTTATTTTAGCTATCTGCAAGGGGGTAACTCTACCCAATGACAACAAATGTAAGGAGCATTCTTCTCACTGACCATCACAATAAAAGATATCATGACTTGTAGATATAATTTTTACCAGGGGTTCCCGAGACCAAAAGGTAATTTCACAGGAAACTTTGTGTTGAAAAAGACTGGCCTAAGTGCCGGTTCACACTACCGCGACTTGGGATCCCACTTGTGTCGCGCGACATGATAAATTCCATTGAAGTGAATGAGAGCCGTCTTTTACACTACTGAAGTCGCTCCGACTTCAAAAAAGGTTCTTGTACTACTTCAAGGCAACTTCTAGGCAACTTGTACCCATTGATTTCAATGAAAGTCGCCCCAGAAGTCGGATCACTGTCTTAACTGAAGCAATTTTACAGGAAAATAAAATAGTTTACTCAAACCCCCTCCCTCCCACAGATCTGATTATTCTGTGATTGGCCACAGCCAAAGTGGCCTGTCCTGGAGGCAACTTTAAGTCGCGTTGTAAGTTGCTCCAAGTCGTGCTGAAGTCGCCTTGCAAAGTCACGCTGTAAGTCAGGTTGCCCCTGTGTGGAATGGTGATCTGCCAATATGGTTCCGGCTAACGAGATGGTTCCTGTAAGGACTGCGCAGGCGCAATCCTTGCCGACGGAAATCTCCGAAACCTCGACCCGGCATCCAGGGCGACGTGGAATTTGAGGAAAGTGGCCAGTCTGCCTCACGTCCTCGCTCCGCTCGCTCGGCCTCCTGGCTCTTTTAACATCCTCCAATCCACAGAGAGGTTACAGAATGAGCCTGGATGCCGGCCGAGGTTCAGAGATTTCCGTCGGCAAGGATTGCGCCCGCGCAGTCCTTACAGGAACCATCTGGATAGGGGAACCATAACGACAAGTCACCGGCACTAACCCTTCTATCAAAAAAAATAAATAAAAAACTGCTCTAACAGACTTTAATGATGTTTTATATTCCTGGTATACCTTTTGTTTGTATAGTGCTGTAGAAGAAGCCAGGACTATCCATATAACACTACACCAGTGTCTTAGAAGTTAACTCTCTTGCCATGCCGAGGTCCTGAAATCAATGCTCACCCAGGACTAAGCGATTTCGCTTTTACTCTAAAAAAACATACTGGTGGAAAGCTGGCTGCTGCCCAGATTGGCATGCTATGTATATTACTGCGGAAGGGAGATTAGATTGCGAGCTCCGAAGGTAGGGGGCTCTTGTGGTTAAACATTCTCTCTACAGCACTGCAGAAGAAAAGTAGGCAGTGCATGAAACCAGTACGACAATGCAACCGAACACCAGCCCAGGACAATGCAGAGTCTTTAGACTTTCTAAGCTGCTAGACAGGTACCCAGCAGTCCAGGATGGTTAGCCAGCTGGGGAGGGAGGGCAGTGCCTGGGCATGGGGGAAGGAGGCGGCGGCCGCCGGGCTCTTACAGCTGCTGATCAAATTACTTGCAGCCGTGGCAATTTCAACCTCGGCTCAGGAGACGGAGCTGGGAAAAGAAACTAACCGCAAGCCAGTGACAAATTCAGTTTACTCACAGTCAGATGTGCGTTAACCTCTTCATGGGAACTTTGTGCTCTGCAGCACATTCACAAAGTAGCAGCGGCCAACCGCATTACCTCCTAAAAGTTTAGGACTTTTTAATGTAGTGCTTCTCAACCCTGTCCTCAGGTGCCCCAAACAGGCCATGTTTGCAGGTTTTCCTTTATCTTGCACAGGTGCTTTAAATTGGAGTCAATGGCTTGCTATTTGGGACAGCTATTTTATCTAAGAGAAATTTCCAAATCATGGCCTGTCGGGGGAGGTGCGAGGTTGAGAACCACTGATTTAATGAACCGCAGAACAAGATATCACTTTCTAAAAAGGTTACCATTTAAGGGTGGGAAGGCTCAGGTCTGCGAGAATCAAGAGTCAGTGCGGAAGACGGGAGGATGAGCCGGCAGATTTGCGGAGTGCTGACGCATTACGAGGTGTCGAGGCCAACGGGGTCTCAATATCACCTAGCGAACAAATTGACCAATATTCGTAAACAGCGGGGAAACTTGCCTTACACTAGTATATTCGTTCTGTGAAGATTATTTGAAGGTGTTAAGTACTGTTGTATGTATTGTGCAACTAATTGTAAGCTCTTCAGGTTAGTTTCAGTACTACATTTTATTATTGCCGCCCCCCCCCCCCCAATATATAAAATTCTTCTATTTTTTTCTTTATTCATGTTTATACTCTTCTTGTTGTTGCCAGTTGGTTCTTGAATTCCAAGTTCCAATAATATTATTATTATTATTATTATTATTATTATTATTATGCAAGTATTGGAACTCAAGAACCGACTGGCAACTAGAAGAAGAGTATAAAAGAACCAACTGGCAACAACTAGAGGAACCAACTGGCAACAACTAGAACCAACTGGCAACAACTAGAAGAAGAGTATAAAGAACCAACTGGCAACAACTAGAGGAACCAACTGGCAACAACTAGAAGAGTATAAAGAACCAACTGGCAACAACTAGAGGAACCAACTGGCAACAACTAGAAGAACCAACTGGCAACAACTAGAAGAAGAGTATAAAGAACCAACTGGCAATAAAAGTATAAAAACACGGCCAAAGAGAAAAATAAATATTTTTTTTTTTACTTTATCTGTGTTTAAACTCTTCTTCTAGTTCTTGCCAGTTGGTTCTTGAATTCTAAGTTCCAATACATAATAATAAATAATAATAATAATAATAATAATAATAATAATAATAATAATATTATGTATTGGAACTCAAGAACCGACTGGCAACAACTAGAAGAGTATAAACACTGATAAATAAAATTTTTATATATATATATATATATATATATATATATATATATATATATATATATATATATATATATATATATAAAAATTTTATATATATATATATACACATATACACATATGTACACATATATACACATATACACACACACACACACACATATATATACATATATATACACACACACACTCTTTATCAAATTTTATATACACCCCCCCCCCCCCAATTCATGTCATTCAGCAAGTATCTGCCAACATATCGGATTTTATTTATTTTTTTACAGAATGCAATATCCCCCAAATCATGACATAGCAGTGTTCCACAGAATTCTGCAACGCTTAATTGCTATGCACACCAATATCATCGCAATAATCCGATCGACCGTTTCGCTACCCCTCCCCAATAGAACGATCGTCAGCTGCCTTTTGACTACCACTTAATGAGCCAGATTTGAAGATGAAAGTGTCCGAATAACTTTGAAAAAACGTCTGTCTTTCACTTTGGAGCGATCATACGATTTGATAATTCGCGCACTATTGTCGCAATAATCCAATCGACCGTTTTGCGACTCTTGCCCAATAGAACAGCAATTATCAATTGACTACTACTTTAGAGCCCGATTTGAAGAGGAGAGTGTCTGGATGCCGTTGTAAACTTCTGTCTTTAAACCCTTGTCTACAATGAAGCGACTTACGCGGCTTTACAAAAAAAAAAAAAAAAAACCGCATAGACATTATCGGCAATGACACTGTTCGAATCGGTGCAACGCCGGCTTGGCGGTGCCGCATCGATTTGAAAAAGTAGTTCCTGTACTACTTTTGGCTATTTCGTGAGCGACTTGCTTAGACATCGGCACATGAAGCCGCAGATGTCTTCAAAGCTGCACAGACGTGCAGATTTTGAAATCATGCGATTTCAGAGCCGCATTCAATGTGAATGAGGGCTAAAAACGATCCAGTTACATCAACCTGATCCCGAATCATTCCCAATGTTCTGCAGGATCAAACAGAAGATGGGATCGGACAGGTTTAGAAAACTGCTTTTTATGTAAACCAATTCTGGTGCAAATAGATCCTGAATGATCAGGCTTTCTTCCCTTTTAAAAGTAAATAGTTTACTATGCTTTGTGCAAGACCGAACAGACGAAAAAACGAAAGTGCGAGCGAAACGCATCAGTGCAGAGTAAGCTTCTTGTGGGAGATGGCCCATTTTTTACAATAAACTATTGATATCCGGCAGTGGTGGGTTTGGAAAACCTGCAACCGTTTTTTTTTTTCCTGTGGCATACGGTGCCAAATCGATCGAGCCCGAAACTATTCGATCGTTCTCCTTTTCCATTCAAAGCAATCAAATTGTAAGCCAAAATGTAATATCCGGTTAAACAGATCATATTGAAAGACCATCTCTGCGAAGAACGTCAAGTTAAATACTTTCTCCTCCTGTACAGAATTGCTGTACCGTCTATTTGATCATTGCCACCTTCTAAACCAGACACACAAAAAAAGGCAGCGAAATGCATCAGCTACCTAAAAAGAAAAAAAAAATACATCCCACATATGAAATCTCGAGAAAGAAAGCAGAACCGCACCACCGAATCCCAGATAGCAGACGTTTATTGTGAAAATGGAGCATCTCCTGCAAGAAGCAGACTACTGATGCGTTTCGACAACACCCGGGCAGAGTCTGCATCCAATTTAAGAATAAATTTGCGAAATCTGGGATTCAGCAGATGTGACTTTGCTTACTTTGTCTTGCGATTTCGGATGTAGGAATCTGTAGCTGGTTTCTAGGTTATATGAACCCCCCCCCCCCCCACAAAAAAAGGTGCCTGTAGAAGATTTTTTTTAATGTCGCGTCTAGTTTAGTAATTAGCGCGTAGAAAGTCCTGTGAACCAGCATGATGGTAATCAGTCTTTGAGCGCTCACGTTTTAGTGTGGGTGGCAGTTTGGAAACAGTCGTTCCAAAAAGATTCTTTGGTTCAACGCAGATAATAAAATTTGCTGGCAGATCGATCGCTTTAAACATTTGAAGAAATACGGATCGTTTTAGGACAGTTTGACTTGCAGCGTACAACACTGATCAGGATTTACTTCTTCCTCTTCTAAACCTGAAACCGACCATTCTCTACAGATCACAGATTTATAAATAGAGGCGCTTACATCATAAATATTGACAGAAAGGCCACAACAAATAATAAAAACACAAGTCACAGAGAAAAGTATATAGGGAATACTCGCCCGATTGAATGTTATCAGGGAAGACCCCCTTCCTCATCACCAACTTATAGGGAAGACCCCCCCCCTCTCATCACAAACTTATAGGCAAGACCCCCCCAGCTTACAGGCAAGACCCCCCCCCCCCCCCAGCTTACAGGCAAGACCCCCCTCCTCATCCCCCAACTTCTAGGGAAGATCCCCCTCCTCATCCCCCAACTTCTAGGGAAGATCCTCCTCCTCATCCCCCAACTTCTAGGGAAGATCCCCTCCTCATCCCCCCAACTTCTAGGGAAGATCCCCTCCTCATCCCCCCAACTTCTAGGGAAGATCCCCTCCTCATCCCCCCAACTTCTAGGGAAGATCCCCTCCTCATCCCCCAACTTCTAGGGAAGATCCCCTCCTCATCCCCCCAACTTCTAGGGAAGATCCCCTCCTCATCCCCCCAACTTCTAGGGAAGATCCCCTCCTCATCCCCCCAACTTCTAGGGAAGATCCCCTCCTCATCCCCCAACTTCTAGGGAAGATCCTCCTCACCAACTTATAGGCAAGACCCCCCCCTAATCCCCAGCTTATAGGGAAGACCCCCCCTCCTCATCCCCTAACTTATAGGGAAGACCCCCCCCCCCCCACAACTTATAGGGAAGATGCCCACCCCCCCCTCATCAACTTATAGGGAAGATCCCCCTCCCTTATAGGGAAGATCCCCCTCCTTCTCACCAACTTATAGGGAAGACCCCCCGCCCCATCGCCAACTTATAGGGAAGATCCCCCTCCTTCTCACCAACTTATAGGGAAGATCCCCCAACTTAGAGGGAAGATCCCCCCTCCTCATCACCAACTTATAGGGAAGACCCCCACAATCTCAAGTTCTAGGGAAGACCCCCCACATCACCAACTTATAGGGAAGACCCCCCTCCTCCTCCTCCTCACCAACTTATAGGGAAGATCCCCCCCAATCACCAACTTATAGGGAAGATCCCCCTCCTCCCCTCATCACCAACTTATAGGGAAGACCCCCCCCCCCCCAAATCACCAACTTATAGGAAAGATCCCCTTCACCAACTTAGAGAAGATTCCCCCCCCCCCCCCCAACTTATAGGGAAGATCCCCCTCTTCCTTACCAACCTATTAGGGAAGACCCCCATCTCCTCATCCCTCAACTTATAGGGAAGACCCCCTCCTCCTCACCCCTCAACTTATAGGGAAGATCCCCCCCCTCGTCACCAACTTATAGGGAAGACCCCGTCCTCGTCACCAACTTATAGGGAAGACCCCCTCCTCGTCACCAACCTATAGGGAAGACCCCCTCCTCGTCACCAACCTATAGGGAAGACCCCCTCCTCGTCACCAACTTATAGGGAAGATCCCCTCCTCATCACCAACTTATAGGGAAGACCCCCCCCCCCAACTTATAGCGAAGACCCCCACAATCTCAAGTTCTAGGGAAGACCCCCGACATCACCAACTTATAGGGAAGATACCCTCCTCACCAACTTATAGGGAAGACCCCCCTCCTCCTCACCAACTTATAGGGAAGACCCCCCCCTCATCACCAACTTATAGGGAAGACCCCCCTCCTCCTCACCAACTTATAGGGAAGATCCCCCCTCCTCCTCACCAACTTATAGGGAAGATCCCCCCTCCTCCTCACCAACTTATAGGGAAGATCCCCCCTCCTCCTCACCAACTTATAGGGAAGACCCCCCTCCTCCTCACCAACTTATAGGGAAGACCCCCCCCCTCATCACCAACTTATAGGGAAGACCCCCCTCCTCCTCACCAACTTATAGGGAAGATCCCCCCTCCTCCTCACCAACTTATAGGGAAGATCCCCCCTCCTCCTCACCAACTTATAGGGAAGATCCCCCCTCCTCCTCACCAACTTATAGGGAAGACCCCCCCCCCTCCTCACCAACTTATAGGGAAGACCCCCCTCCTCCTCACCAACTTCTAGGGAAGACCCCCCTCCTCCTCACCAACTTATAGGGAAGACCCCCCTCCTCCTCACCAACTTATAGGGAAGACCCCCCCCTCATCACCAACTTATAGGGAAGACCCCCCCCCCCTCATCACCAACTTATAGGGAAGACCCCCCCACCCTCCTCACCAACTTATAGGGAAGATCCCCTCTCCTCATCCCTCAACTTATAACGAAGACCCCCACAATCTCAAGTTCTAGGGAAGACCCCCCACATCACCAACTTATAGGGAAGATCAGATTGCAAAATCTAGGGAAGACCCCACACCCAGCGTTATTGGGAAGACCCCAAAGTTATATAGGAAGACCCTCATCCCAAGTTATATATGAGGACTTCTCCCCCCTCCAAGTTGCAGGGAAGCCCTTCCCCCATCCCATGCCAGGCACAGAGACCTCCCATGGACCCCCTGAGGCCAGGCACGGATCATGCCGGTCAGTAAAGTGTTAAAGGGCCCCACATGGAGAAGTTTCACCAAGCAGAGCCGGTACCCGTACAAGTTACAGTGCCCCCCCCCCCCCAGAGCAGCCCAGCCCCCGTCCCCCGTACCTGCAGGTCGGATCCCCGGAGATGGAGCGTTATCTGGGCTCTCTCATCCTGTGCGCTCCTCATTCATCTCCCCTCCGCCCGTCTATGGGGGGCGCTGTGCTCAGCTCTGCATTCCCCTGTACAGCGCGCGCGCACACACCGAGCTCCGCAATCCTCTGCAGCCGGGGAGCGTCTGGAGAGAGCCGAGCGAGGCCGCCCGCTAAGGCGCCGTCATACGGGGGGGACCAATGGCTGTGTGTGGGATGGGAGGCAACCGAGACATCCTATTGGACGGACCATCGCGAGCCGAGAACGCATTCCTTAACCCTTACCGTGCCCGCCCACTGCCCGTCCTCCGCTGCCCGACCATAGGAGGAGCGAGATCCCCGGGAGGGAAGGGGTTACCGAGAGAGTCCAAGGGGAGAAAAGTTACCGGAGAAGAAGGGAAAGTTCCCAACTAAAAGATACTTTGTATTATATCATCGTGTATTACATTATCATTACTTTGTATTATATCATCGTGTATTATATTATTATTACTTTGTATTATATCATCGTGTATCATTTTATTATTACTTTGTATTATATCATTGTGTTTTATGTTATTATTACTTTGTATTATATCGTTGTGTTATATTCCTATATTCTACATTGTGTTATATCATTACTTTGTATTATATCATTGTGTTTATTCCTATATTCTACTTTGTGTTATATCATTACTTTGTATTATATCATCGTGTATTATATCATCGTGTATTACATTATCATTACTTTGTATTATTTCATTGTGTTATATTCCTATATTCCACATTGTGTTATATTATTACTTTGTATTATATCATTGTGTTATATAACACAATGTAGAATATAGGAATATAACACAATGATATAATACAAAGTAATAATATAACACAATGTGGAATATAGGAATATAACACAATGAAATAATACAAAGTAATGATAATGTAATACACGATGATATAATACAAAGTAATGATATAACACAAAGTAGAATATAGGAATAAACACAATGATATAATACAAAGTAATGATATAACACAATGTAGAATATAGGAATATAACACAACGATATAATACAAAGTAATAATAACATAAAACACAATGATATAATACAAAGTAATGATAATGTAATACACAATGATATAATACAAAGTAATGATAATGTAATACACAATGATATAATACAAAGTAATAATATAACACAATGTGGAATATAGGAATATAACACAATGAAATAATACAAAGTAATGATAATGTAATACACAATGATATAATACAGAGTAGTAATAATAATATACACAACAATATAATACAAAGTAATAATATAACACAATGTAGAATATAGGAATATTATTACTTTGTATTATATTGTTGTGTATATTATTATTACTACTCTGTATTATATCATTGTGTATTACATTATCATTACTTTGTATTATTTCATTGTGTTATATTCCTATATTCCACATTGTGTTATATTATTACTTTGTATTATATTGTTGTGTATATTATTATTACTACTCTGTATTATATCATTGTGTATTACATTATCATTACTTTGTATTATATCATTGTGTATTACATTATCATTACTTTGTATTATATCATTGTGTATTACATTATCATTACTTTGTATTATATCATCGTGTATTATATTATCACTACTTTGTATTATATCATTGTGTTATATTCCTATATTCTACATTGTGTTATATCATTACTTTGTATTATATCATTGTGTTATATTCCTATATTCTACATTGTGTTATATTATTACTTTGTATTATATCGTTGTGTATATTATTATTACTACTCTGTATTATATCATTGTGTATTACATTATCATTACTTTGTATTATATTATCATTACTCTGTATTACCGTATTTATCGGCGTATACCGCGCATTTGTTTGCCCTGAAAATCAGGGCAAAATCATGGGTGCGCGGTATACGCCGATACCCGCTTTTCCGCGCCGAGTTTGAATACTGCGCCGACATATACCGAGCGCAGTACACTCGTGTATTGTCGGGCAGTGTCGGGTCCTCTCGCGCCGACGTCCTGGACGTACAGGACGTCAGCGCGAGAGTAGCCGAGCCTGCCCGACAATACACAAGTGTACTGCGCTCTGTATATGTCAGCGCAGTATTCAAACTCGGCGCAGGAAACGAGCGGGGAGGACGCCGCACCCGACGAAGAGGACACCCGAAGCCGCAGACGGACCTGACGAGGCCGCTGCGCAAGACACCAAAACTTTTTTCCACAGGAATTCGGAGCAACTTTAGGGGTGCGCGCTATACCCCGACAAATACGGTATATCATTGTGTATTACATTATCATTACTTTGTATTATATTGTTGTGTATTATATTATCACTACTCTGTATTATATCATTGTGTTATATTCCTATATTCTACATTGTGTTATATTATTACTTTGTATTATATCATCGTGTATTATATTATCATTACTTTGTATTCTACATTGTATATTATACCAGTGTTGCCAACCGTCTGTATTTTTACGGACAGTTAGTAAAAACGGGCATTTTTTTTCCCCCTGTTCGTAAATGTCCGTGGTTGCGGGAATGTGCCAGTAAAAATAGCAGAGATCGGTTCGGCTTGGAACTGTGCATGGTGATTGGAGGCAGGGGGTGATGGTGGCACCGCAGAGGGCGATGCATACCTCCCAACTTTTCAACTTCAGAATGAGGGACAAATGAGCATACCCCCCAAACGAAGTTGTTGACCCGGGGGGGGGGGGGGTCCACGGATCAGAGTTGTTGAGCGGGGGGGGGGGGGGGGTTACGCGGGAGGTATGGGCGATGGTGGAAGCAGGGGGAGATTGGAGGCACCGAAGAGGGGGATGGTAGCACCGCAGAGGGTGGGGGATGGAGACAGGGGTTGTTGGTGGCACCGCAAAAGGGGATGGAGGCAGGGGGTGGATTGGAGGGGGCCTAGGGGAGATTGGAGGCAGGGGGAGATTGTGGCACCGCAGAGGGGGGATGGAGACAGGGGGTGATGTGACTAAATAAATTTGCCCTTATTATGTCGAAAATAACAAAAATATGTTTTTTTTTACCTAAAATCACATTGCTATTTGCCTAGCGTACTTGTTTGTAGGTTAAATACTGAATTTTACACCTAAAAATTTCATTTACTAACTTTTGTGAAATGCCAGTAAAAACGTGGCAGCGCCAGTAAATTGCGAGTGTTGTGCCAGTAAATTTCAATCTGGTAGGTTGGCAACACTGTATTCTACATTGTGTTATATTATTACTTTGTATTCTACATTGTATATTATATTTTACATTGTGTTATATTAATTACTTTGTATTGTATATTATATCATTACTTTGTATTGTATATTATTACTTTGTATTGTATATCATTACTTTGTATTGTAAATTATATCATTACTTTGTATTGTATATTATTACTTTGTATTGTATATTATTACTTTGTATTGTATATCATTACTTTGTATTGTATATCATTACTTTGTATTGTAAATTATATCATTACTTTGTATTGTATATTATTACTTTGTATTGTATATTATTACTTTGTATTGTATATTATATCATTACTTTGTATTGTATATTATATCATTACTTTGTATTGTATATTATTACTTTGTATTGTATATTATATTATTACTTTGTATTGTGTATTATATTATTACTTTGTATTAGATCATTGTATATTATTAATTTGTATTCTACATGGTATATTCTATTATATCTCTATATACAACATCTCTATATACTCACCTACCTGACACACCGACTTGGAAGTGCAGTCGCTGTAAATCTGAGGGGGACATGGAAGGAAAATTAAAAAACAGCATTTTAGCTTGCACATGATTGGATGATAAAATCAGCAGAGCCTCCTCTCATTTCAGATCTACCCCTCAGATTTACAGCAACTGCACTTTCAGCGCAATTTCAAGTGCACTTGTAGTGCAAAGTGGATTTGCTTTTTGTAAATACCCCCCCCCCCCCCTTATTGTGTTATATTATTTCTTTGTATTCTGGATTGATTGTGTTATCCCTCTATTATTCCACATTGTGTTCTTCATTGTATTATAACCTTGTATTGTGACATTATGGACATGTGAGGGTTACCGTGTTCTAAGGTTTGTGTTTTGGTATTTGTTGGGGGGGGGGGGGGTCTAAAACTTATCAGTAGGAGAGCCACATCCTTTCAGGGCGAAAAAATCGCTATAATAAAAAAACTGACACACATTTCAAGAAATTACTTCACATAAGAACACCCCCCCCCCCTCCAATGTCATCGGATTCCCCTCATCACATCAGAACCCCCCCATCACAGGTTTCCCCATCGCTTAAGAGCCCCCCCTCCCATCATATCAGAGACCCCACCCCCCCCCCCCAAATCACATCAGAGCCACCTCTTAAAAAAGGGACACTAAAAAGGTCCCCCCCCCCCTTAAAAATATCAAACTCCTCTGTGCTGTTGGTTTTGCACAGAGTGGCGCCGATTCTCCTCTTTTGGGATCCCTCAGCAGCGCTCCTGGCTCCTCCCCACATGGAGTGACCCGCCAGGGAAGCACTCTCCTCCGGGGCACCCGTGCAGGCACGCTCCCGTGTCCTGCATCCATAGACACAGACAGCAGTTCTCTTCTTACCAGTTTTTTTTCCAGAGAACATAAAACTTCTTTCACTCATGGTTAGAGTTTGGCTGAAGCCATTTATTATCAATCAACTGTGTTTACACTTTTTAAATCATAAAATGACAACACAAACTACCCAAATGACCCTGATCAAAAGTTTACTTACCCTGGTGATTTTGGCCTGATAACATGCACACAAGTTGACACAAAGGGGTTTGAATGGCTATTGAAGGTAACCATCCTCACCTGTGATCTGTAAGTGTGTGTGTGTGTGTGTGTGTATGTGTGTATGTGTGTATGTGTGTATGTGTGTATGTATGTATGTATGTGTATAAACGGTCAATGAGTTTCTGGACTCCTGACAGACCCTTGCATCTTTCATCCAGTGCTGCACTGATGTTTCTGGATTCTGAGTCATAGGAAAACAAAAGAATTGTCAAAGGATCTGCTGGAAAAGGTAGTTGAACTGTATAAAACAGGAAAGGGATATAAAAAGATATCCAAGGCATTGAGAATGCCAATCAGCAGTGTTCAAACTCTAATCAGGAAGTGGAAAATGAGGGGTTCTGTTGAAACCAAACCACGGTCAGGTAGACCAACTAAAATTTCAGCCACAACTGCCAGGAAAATTGTTCAGGATGCAAAGAAAAACCCACAAATAACTTCAGGTGAGATACAGGACTCTGAAAACATGTGGTGTGGCTGTTTCAAGATGCACAATAAGGAGGCACTTGAAGAAAGAAGGGCTGCATGGTCACCAGAAGAAAGTCATTACTACGCAAACGCCACAAGGTATCCCACTTACAATACACCAAACAGCACAGAGACAAGCCTCAAACCTTCTGCCACAAAGTGATTTGGAGTGATGAGACCAAAATTAAGCTTTTTGGCCACAACCATAAACACTACATTTGGAGAGAAGTCAACAAGGCCTATGATGAAGGTACACCATCCCTACTGTGAAACACGGAGGTGGGTCACTGATGTTTTGGGGATGTGTGAGCTACAAATGCACAGGAGATTTGGTCAAAATTGTTGGCAAGATGAATGCAGTATGTCATCAAAAAGTACTGGAGGAACATTTGTATTGATCATCCAGGAAGCTGCGCATAGGAAGTACTCGGACATTCCAACATGACAATGATACAAAACACAAGGCCAAGTCCACCTGTCATTGGCTACAGCAGAATAAAGTGAAGGTTCTGGAGTGGCCATCTCAGTCAAACGTGCCGTTTATGCGAGACAGCCCAAGAATTTACAGGAACTGGAGGATTTTTCTTAAGAGGAATGGGCAGCTTTACCATCTGAGAAGATAAAGAGCCTCATCCACAAATACCACAAAACACTTCAAGCTGTCATTGATGTTAAAGGTGGCAATACACGGTATTAAGAACTGGGGTATGTAAACTTTTGATCGGGGTAATTTGGGTAGTTTGTTTTTATTACGATTTTAAAAAGAGTAAACACAGTTGATTGATAATAAATGGCTTCAGCCAAACACTAACCATGAGTGGAAGAAATGTTGCGTTAATCATATTCTCTGAAAAATGGCCAAAAGAAATAATAATAAAGATGGTCACCAGTCATCTCTATGACCGTTGGAGGTCCGGGAGCGATGTTATGACGTCACGCCCGGTACCCGGAAGTAAACAAAGCCGCAATCGCGGCTGTCGGCATGTGATCGTGATTTTTTTTTCACAGATCTCATGCTTGTAAGCCTGGAGGAGAGATGTGGGGTCTTATTGACCCCACATCTCTCCATAAAGAGGACCTGTCACAGTGATTCCTATTACAAGGGATGTTTACATTCCTAGTAATAGGAATAAAAATGATAAAAAATAAATAAATAAAATAAAATAAAAAAAAGAAGTGTAAAAATAAAAAAAATGAAGTAAAAAAAAAAAAAAAAAATTCAAAACGCCCCTGTCCCCGTTATCTCACGTGCAGAAGCGAACACGCATGCAAGTCCCGCCCACATATGTAAACACCGTTCAAACCCCACATGTGAGGTATTGTCGCGTGCGTTAGAGCGTGTGCAAAAAAAGCGTAGTGTGTGCGGTGAAAACAATGTAAGCCATTTTAGTACAGGAGAGGAGCCGGTACAACTGAGCAAGACTGAAGGGAAGGCAGGAGTTTAATTTGGCACAATTTAAGCTTTAGGCCGGGATCACACTTGTGCGGTGCAAATTTCAGCTCTCTTATCTCTGCAGAGAGATAAGAGAAGTGTTCCGATGATCCATTGTGTTTTAGCTGCAGATTAGCTGCAAATTTGGAGACCTGGGAGGGGGAGGGGGGGGGGAAGTGTATTGAGCTGAATAAGACAAATACTGAAGAGAAATGAACACATCCGCGAAAATGACAATGGTCCCAAAAATGTGTCAAAAATGTCTGAAGTGTCCGACCATAATGTCGCAGTCACGAAAAAAAAAAAGAAAATCGCTGATCGCCGCCATTAGTAGTAAAAAAAAAAAAAAAAAAAAATTAATAAAACAAATGCAATAAAACTATCCCCTATTTTGTAAACGCTATAAATTTTGCGCAAACCAATCGATAAAAATCGCAATAAGCGTTTTTTACCAAAAATAGGTAGAAGAATACATATCGGCCTAAACTGAGGAAAAAAAAATTTATATATGTTTTTGGGTGATATTTATTACAGCAAAAAGTAAAAAATATAGCATTTTTTTTCAAAATTGTCGCTCTATTTTTGTTTATAGCGCAAAAAATAAAAACCGCAGAGGTGATCAAATACCACCAAAAGAAAGCTCCATTTGTGGGGAAAAAAGGACGCCAATTTTGTTTGGGAGCCATGTCGCACGAGCGCGCAATTGTCTGTTAAAGCGACGCAGTGCCGAATTGTAAAAACGCCTTTGGGCATTTAGCAGCATATTGGTCCGGGGCTTAAGTGGTTAAACTACATATTTACTGCAAAAGCTCACTGTTTTTTAAAGTAACTTTGGATTTAATATATTGCATACAGAATTCCAACAAAACCGGCTCCGATGTGTGTGGAGGTTTTTGGTCATAGCTCAATGTGGCAGAAATTATTTTTAGATGTGATCAGTATTTTCCTCTCGCTCTTCAATACAAATTACTATTGTAATTATATTTGGAAATTACGTATCTAATGAGTTGATCAATTTCTCTTTCTGTGTGCTGTAATGTAACAGACTGGATTTAAATAAAGAAATATTACATTCAATATGCCATTAAATCTACGGGCCCCGAAAAACCGAACATCAATTTGTCTTCAGTTAGACCTACAACCAAACAGGATTTGAAAGGGACCATGCAATTATCTCTCATCATAAGCGAGAGATTACAAAAAAAAAAAAAAAAAAAAAAAAAAAAAAAAAATGGAGTTAGTACTCACCGGTAACTCCTTTTCCGGTAGTCTTCCAGGACAGCCCTTGAGAGATGGAGTCTCCTCCCATCGACCCAGGAAACACATTACCAGCAGTTCAAAAGGCGGTCCCTCTGATCCCTGGTCAGTCTTCCCCAAGAACCGAAGGATGGAACTGCAAAATATAACTACAACAGGTTAATACGTTTAATGCATTACCTATAGATATAAAAGGGTGGGATTGTGCTGTCCTGGAAGACTACCGGAAAAGGAGTTACCGGTGAGTACTAACTCCATTTTTCCCTAGTCGTCTTCCAGGACAGCCCTTGAGAGGATCCCCAAGTACTCACCAGATCTAGGGTGGGACCACAGCTTGGAGGACTTTCCTCCCAAAGGCTTGATCCTGGCTGGACAGTAGATCCAGTCTGTAGTGATTTGTAAAGGTGGAAAAACTTGACCAGGTTGCCGCCTTACAAATCTGCTCCGGAGTGGCACCAGCTTTCTCTGCCCAGGATGTTGCAAGTGCCCTCGTGGAGTGAGCTTTAATACCCCCTGGAGTATCTAATCCCACTATTCTATAACTCTCTAGAATAGCTAATCTAATCCACCTAGCTATCGTGGATTTTGAGGCTTTCTGACCTTTATGCTTACCCAAAAAAAGAACAAAAGGAGAATCTGTTAACCTGAAGGGGTTTGTTGATTCTAAGTATTCTAGAATGCATCTTCTTACATCAAGGAGATGAAATCGTCTCTCCCTGCTATTAGAAGCGTTTTGGTAAAAAGAAGGTAAAATAATATCTTGGGACCTGTGAAAATTTGAAGTCATTTTTGGCAGGAACCCAGGGTCTGTTTTTAGAACAATTCTATCTTCCAAGATTTGAAGGAAAGGCTCCCTGACTGAAAGTGCCTGAATTTCACTCACTCTGCGTGCTGTGGTAATTGCTACCAGGAGCACAGTTTTCAAGGTGAGCAGTCTAATGGAGGCCTCCGAGATGGGCTCAAATGGAGCACCCAAAAAAGCTTTAAAGGGGTGGTTCCCCCTAAAACACATTTCTAACAATAAATTCGTAAGACCCGTTACACTGCGGGTAGGCTGGCTTTTTTTTTTTTTTTTTTTTTTTAGTACATACCTCGATCTCGGCGTTTCGTCCCTTGTCAGTGGGCGTTCCTAGTTGATTGACGTTCCTCGGACGGGCGCATACGTGACGTCACGACTTTCCGAAAGAAGCCGAACGTCGCTGCGCATGCGCCGTATAGAGCCGACTCTATACGGCGCCTGCGCAATGACGTTCGGCTTCTGTCGGAAAGTCGTGACGTCACGTATGCGCCCGTCCGAGGAACGTCAATCAACTAGGAACGCCCACCGCCAAGGGACGAGAAGGCGAGATCTCGGTATGTACGAAAAAAAAAAAAAAAAAAAAAAAGCCAGCCTACCCGCAGTGTAACGGGTCTTACGAATCTATTGTTAGAAATTTGTTTTAGGGGGAACCACCGCTTTAAGAACGACTGCCAAGTCCCATGTTGGAGTTGTTTTTGTTTTAGCTGGTTTTTGTCTGGCAACTGCTTTGCAAAACCTAGAGATAAGATGGTCTTCTTGTAGTCGTTTTTCAAGAAAAACGCTTAAAGCTGCTATTTGCACTTTAATAGTGCTGAGGGACAACCCTTTGTCTACACCATCCTGTAAGAATTGTAATATGTTTTTGATATTCCTTTCAGATTCGCCATGTTCTGACAACCAAGAATTACATTTTTTCCAGGTTTTTCCATAAATTGCCCTGGTGACTGGTTTTCTACTCTGTAACAGAGTTTTGATCACCTTCTCTGATAGGCCTTTTTGCCTCAGAATTTCTTCCTCAGTAACCACGCTGATAGTTTTAGCATGGCTATCTGAGGATGCAGGAGAGGTCCTTGTGACAGAAGGTCTTGCCTGTAAGGGAGTCTCAATGGTGGTTGGTCTGTTAAATTTTGTATTGTCGTGAACCAAGGCCTCTTCGGCCAGAAAGGAGCCACCAAAATCAGAGATGTTTCCTCTACCAGAAATTTTGACAATACTTTTGGAATGAGATGCAATGGTGGAAATGCATAACCTAGATTGAAAGTCCACGGGACTTGTAGTGCATCCACTCGCCAAGGGTGGTCTCCTGGGTGCAGAGAGCAAAAATTTTGAACCTTGGTATTCGCCTTGGTTGCGAACAGGTCTATGTCTGGGTATCCCCACTGACTCGTTATGAGCCTGAAAGCTTCTTTGTGAAGCGACCATTCTTGATTCGACACTAAATGTCGGCTCAAAAAATCCGCAGTATTGTTCTGTTCGCCTCTCAGATGAATTGCAGAGATGGATGTTAGATGAGTCTCTGCCCATATGAACATTTGATTTGCAACTGACATCAAGCGAGGGCTTCTGGTACCACCCTGCTTGTTCACATAGGCTACTGCCGTCACATTGTCCGAACGGACCTGGAGATGTTGACCCTGTAACTTGTCCTGAAAGGCAAGTAGAGCCTTCAGAATAGCCACTAGCTCTTTCCAATTGGAGGAAGACTTCCTTTCCTCTGGAGTCCATTTTCCTTGTACCCAAAGGGTATTGAGGTGAGCCCCCCAGCTGCTTGCATCTGTGGTCAGAATGTATCCGATAGGAGGGACCCAGAGAACCCCTTTGTTCAGGTTCTCTTTGTCCTTCCACCACCAGAGTGAACGTTTCACCCTGTTGGGGATTGTTACTAAGTCCTCCAGATCCCTTGTCTTTATCTGTTCCAGTAGAAAATTTTGTAGGTTTCTTTGGTGGAACCTTGCCCATTGCACAGCTGGGATGGCTGATGTCATAAGCCCCAATGCAGACATGATCTCTCTCACTGTACAATCGTGATTTGTTTGAAGAAAAGTCATCCGATGATGTATCTTGGAGATCTTTTCTTCTGGCAGGACAATTTTTTGCTCTACTGACAGGATCCTGTAACCCAGGTACAAGATGTCCTGTGTTGGAGTCGTTTTGGATTTCTCCAGACTGATTATCCAACCTAGATTTCTCAGGCTTTGCTGCGTTAGCTCTATGTCTTGACAGAGTTGTCTCTCCGAGGTGGCTGTGAGGAGCAAGTCGTCCAGGTATGGAATGATCGATACTGACTGAAGTCTCAGAGGGACTAGTGCTTCTCCTAGGACTTTTGAGAATATCCTTGGAGAGGACGACAGCCCGAAGGGCAGAGCTCTGCATTGAAAATTATAAGTCCTTGATTCTATTTGAATCGCCATCCGAAGAAATTTTTGGCATTCCTTCTTTATTGGAATATGAAGGTAGGCGTCCCTTAAATCCAGGGTTGCCATAAAAACTTCTTTCTGCAGAAGATTTTTTACCGAGTAAATAGACTCCATCCGAAACTTCTTGTAACGGATGGAGAGGTTTAGGGGTCGTAGGTTCATGATTAGTCTGAACCTGCCTGAGGGTTTTTTGACTACAAAGATATGAGAGTAAAAACCCTCCCCCTGTTCGTGAATAGGGACCGGTGTCAATACCTCTTGATCCACCATGTCCCCTATTAGTAGAGGTAAGGCCTTGGCCTTTTCTGAGTGACTGGGTAACTTTGTCACTATGAATTTGGACGGTGGTTCGCTGTGGAATTCCAGAGCATAACCTCTCCTGATGATGTTGAGGACAAATTCGTTTGAGGTTACTTTTTTCCACTGGGGAAGAAAGTTTCCTAGTCTCCCCCCCACCGGGACTTTGATGTCACTGTGGCTTGGGGTCTGGACCGGGGTGATTAAAAAGAATGCTCCCTCTCCCCCTGCCTTTTTGGCCTGCCCAATGTTTTTTGGGTTTGAAATCTTTCCCAGCTTCCTTGGGGGAACGAAAAAACTTTTTCTGAAAGAAATTTTTCTTTTTAGGGGGAAAGGACTTTTTCTTATCCGCAGTCCTTTCTAAAGCTGTATCCAATTCTGGACCAAAAATAAGGTCTCCAGTGAATGGAACACTGCATAGCCTGGTTTTGGATGCTGTATCTCCAGCCCAGGTTTTTAACCACAGGGATCTTCTTGCTGACACAGAGAGCTGCAGCTTTTGCTGAAAACTTTACTGCATCTGTAGCTGCATCCGAGATAAAGCCAGTTGCTTTAAACAGCATAGGGAAGGTCTTAAGAAGATCTTCCCTAGAGGTACCAGCCTTGAGATGTTCTTCCAGCTGAGCTAGCCAGAACTTCAAATTTTTTGCTACACAAGAAGTAGCCATTGCAGGTTTTAAAACTGCCATAGAGGCATCCCAGGCCCTCTTTAGGACAACGTCAGTCTTCCTGTCCATTGGGTCCTTCAAATGCCCCATATCCTCGAAGGCCAGATCCGACTGCTTTGATACTTTGGATAGGGGGGCATCCAGCTTGGGAACTTTGTTCCAAACTGCCTCTGGGTTCTCGTCAAATGGGAACCTCCTTTTAAGGGAATTTGGAAAAAAAAAATTTTATCTGGCTCCGCCCACTCTTTATGGACCAGCTCAGATAGCACCTCATGAATGGGGAATACTCTGGCTTTTTTCCTCCCTAGGGCAGCATACATGGCGTCATGTCTAGACAACTGAGATTCTTCTTCCTCAATATCTAATGTACCATAAATAGCACCCAACAATTCATCTACCTCTTCGACAGATAATTTGTATTTTGACACTCTGTTAGCTGCGACCTGACTTTCCTCCTGATCTGAATCTGCATCGGAGGTTTCAGGTCTAGCTAACTCGGGGCTATGCTCCCTTTCCCTACGGGGCTCCCCTGAGCTAGGCATAGTGGGGCTTGGAGAAGGGGAAACAGTATTAGAGCTACTGGTGGCAGCAACCGTGCTAACATTAGCAATTAAATCTCTAAGAGATTGAAAGGTAGATGCCATTTCTTCTTTAAATGACCCCAGAAACCTGACTACAGGAGAGTCCGCTTTAGATTTAAACAACTTTGCTATGCATTGTTTACACAGATTTTTATCATAACCAGATGATAACTTAGTACCACAATTTGGGCATTTTTTACGGCCAGACTCCCTATCTATCCTCACTGAGGGAGACACCCGTGCTGCTACTGTGGTGACCGGGGAGGGTGAGCCCCACGGCCACACACATGCGCTTGATGGTTAGCTACTTGGTTCTTGGGGCTAGGAGCCCAGGGTCAGGTGGTATTAACCCTTAGTGAGGGCCAGATGGTATTAACCCTCTCTGTCACGTGACGCCACTGTAGTCTTGGTATACCCCGGGAAACTACAGCTCCGGGGGCCTCCGTATACCCGCTAGTTAGGATGGTAATAATACAGTCCACAACAGGGGGTTAAAACAACAAAGGCTTTACTGGCATGAAGGCAGGTGTCAAAATCTTCACAGCTTTAAACAGAGTGTCAAAATGTTCTGCAGGCAGTCTCTGGATCACACAGCTGATAATGCTTGAGCTTAGTTGATCATATACTGTATATACTCGGCTGCAAAAGCCGGATAGTAATTCAGGGCCTATGCTTAACTAGGCTGAAAAATAGATACACTTACTGGAGTGTCTGTAGACTTGAGGCTTTTCGCCGGAATAACGGATTGATCCGATAAATGAGCTGAAGTACTGGTTCTGTAATGTTTAGGGATACTCCACTCTTTGCTGTATTTTATCCTGGAGGCTTCAGGCCTGCAATGCTTCTCTGACTGTGTGTTGCTCTGCTCTGCCAGGAACTGAGGGAAGCATTAGACTGGCTTAAACAGGAAGTACAATCCCTTATAAGGGCCTGTTTAGACTGAAGCCTATTGGTTGAGAGCTGTGGATCATAGAGACTGACCTGTAGTATAACACAACACAATAAGTATTGTCTAGCATTCAGTCCTCCTGACTCTAATACATTTGAACATGAGATGGTAATACACTCTGACTGAACATGAGATGGCTGGCTAAACCCCTTAAAGCTATACACACCTAATAAACGTATTATCAACCATAACAGTATAAATCACATCATAATTAGCTGAGTCCCTGCAGGGAGACCCCACAAGCCGAGGGCCTCAATCTGACAAGGCCTACAGCAAATACCTGTACTGGGACACCACAAACCCCACCACTAAACAGAAGTCGTCCTCGACGATTAAGGCACTGACGGATTGAGGAAACGAGGTGACCTTGGGGCCACTAGAAGTCCTGAGGCATTTGTACACCAATGTCCGTTCCAGGTTCTTTGGGGAAAATAAACATATACGAACAGGATCATATGATAAGTCCTGAGGCATTATACACATAAATGTCCCTTGCAGGCTTATTAGATAAAGTGAGATCATTATTTTGTGCAGGGTAAGTGGTTATCTGGGTCCCAGACAGAATACATATCTGTTAAACGTTATCACTCAGTTTTGAACAGTATATTATTGTTAGATTACACTTTTAAGACTGAGCAGGTTTTGGATTGGGCTGCCGGAGGCTTTCTACCCAATGCCTTGGCTACTGGGGCCCTTAGGCTATTAGCTCTTCTCCCCAGAACACACTTTAATATTTGCTAGACATTTTTATTCTATGCCTGAAGTACACAATTAGACATTTCTTAGAGTATACCCTTGTCTTTTTGTAGTGCTTAAGTGAGGGATAGGAGACTTACTGTCCAGGTATGTTCCTATACACTAAATAAGGTAAGTAGGTAACTAGTGACATATTAGTTAGAAATGATGTATACTTGAGATGTATACCAACTGAGGTGTATGTAGTCTATCTACATATATTGTATGTATAATTAATAGATTAATCCCTATATCTTGCTGGGGGACATCCGAAATTAGGTCTGGCGGATCTACGCAACACCATTTCTGAGTTTTCTGGAGCACTGTTTTCTCCTTGAACACTTGCTTCTTCTGGACTGACAGCTGCACCTTCATCTTGGACAATGGGGGCCAGTGATGGCTCTTGACTTATGGAGCTTTCTCCCACATTAGAAGGTTCTGATGGGACTGCAGCAGGTGAGCGGATGGCTGGAGTAAACTCTGGAGCTTCTGGTGCCAAGACTGAGGTTGATGGAATGGAACTGATTGGCACATAACCAAAGAAGACGTTTTGGTCAGAAGGGAAGAGAGGATCATCTTCGAACATCAGGAGTGGCCTCTCAGGCTCAACTGGCTTGGTGGGCTGCACTTGTGCTGGCTGAACTGGAGGTGGAAGACTTGGTGGTGCAGAAGGAGGCACCAACACAGGCAGGTTCCCTTTGTGACACAGCTTGATCCGGTTTCGGTGGACAACTTGAGGTTCATATCCGGCTTTTTGAACTGAGTAGACATCAGAGTCCGGGTAAGGGATGGAAATCACTGTGTATGGTTCAGTTTCCCAAAGGGAGTCCAACTTATGGGTTCTAGGATGCTTCTTCAGCCAGACTTTATCACCAACTTGCAACGGCTGGGCAGAGGCATGGCGGTTGTAGTCCTGTTGCTGCCTATAGTGTGCCTCGCCCATCTTTTTGTTGACTATCTCTCTCGCTTCCTGAATCCTTTTCTGATGTTCCGAGACCCACTCCGAAGAGGCTTGGGGGGAGTGGTTGAAAGGTGCTTGAAGTCCAAAGACCCTGTCTTTAGGCAGTTGACCGTGTCGGCCCATCATGAGGTAAAATGGAGTATAACCAGTGGAACAGTGGATGGTATTGTTGTAGATTTCCAACAATTCGGGCATTAGTTGAGGCCACTCTTCAGGTCGGGATACAGAAGCCGCTCTCAGCATGTGGATAAACACCTGGTTGATCCTCTCGCAGAGTCCATTCCCTTGCGGATGATAGGCAGTGGTCCTGAGTTTCTTACAAGCATGGAACTGGCACAATTCTTGAAACAGTTGGGCCTCAAAGGCCGGACCTCGGTCGGACAAGGCAGTTTCAGGACATCCAAGTATCTGTATCCAATGGGTGTAGAACATCTGGGCTGTTGTTTTGGCTGTTAAGTCTTTGACTGGCACAACCACTACCCACTTGGAATAGTGATCCACCATGGTGAGAGCATATGAATACCCGGACCGGGTAGGTGACAGCTTGACATGATCCAAGGCGACCAATTGGTTGGGCCTCTCGCTCTGAATGGAATGGAGAGGTGCCCGCGCATTCTTGCGACCATTCTTGGTGATATTGCAGACTGCACACTCACTGCACCACTTTTCAACGTCGCTCCTCATTCCAATCCAGTAGAACCGGCGTCGGATGGTGGCTTCTGTTTTATGGACCCCAAAGTGTCCTGACTGGTCGTGGTAGGCATTCAATACCATGGCGGCATCTCTCCGAGGGATCAGAATTTGGTGTAGCCTTTCACCCGACACTGGGTCCAAGAAGTTCCTGTACACCATTCCTTTGTGCACAAATAGTCTTTTCCTCCGACGCCACAATCGCTTCAATTCGTAGTCGTTCTGGCCCCGTCGCAACCGGGGGAGGTACCCTCCTGGTCAATAAATACTCCTGCAGATCTCCCATAGTCTGACTTTCTTCCTGTAGGGTCCTCCAGGTATACAGGTCTTCCTGGATTGCTTTAGACCCAGATTCATTCCCCTCGCGGGTGACGACCACATCCTGATTCACAAATCTTTGATAGAAGGGAGGCATCTCCACATCTTCCCACTTGTCCTCCACTGGGGGATCTTCGCCAGGAGCCATGCGTGATAGCACATCCGCATTAATATTAGACTTGCCACTTCGGTACTTGATAGAGAAGTCATAGTTGGCCAGTCTGGAGGCCCATCTTTGCTCAAGGGCACCTAGTTTAGCGGTGTTCAGGTGAGCCAGGGGGTTGTTATCGGTGTAGACCGTGAATGAGGTGGCTGACAAATAGTCCTTAAATTTTTCGGTGACTGCCCACACGAGGGCCAGGAGCTCTAACTTGAAGGAACTGTAGTTAGAATCATTCTTCTCAGCCCCTCGCAGATTCCGGCTGGCGTAAGCTATCACCCTCTCTTGTTTTCCCTGCATCTGGGACAACACTGCCCCGAGTCCTTCAAAGCTGGCATCTGTATACAGTCGGAAAGGCTGAGTATAATCCGGATAGGCCAGGATGGGAGGCTCTGTCAATAGATGTTTTAGAGCCTGGAAGGCCACCTCTTGCTCTTTGGCCCATTCCACAGGCAGCTTGCCATTATAGTTCCCCTTCGCCGTGCCTCGCAGGAGAGAGGTCAATGGCTCGGCAATTTGTGCAAAATGAGGAATAAAGCGGCGGTAATATCCTGAAAATCCTAAGAAGCTCCGAATATCCTTAACGGTGCGTGGGATAGGCCAATTCTTGACAACTTCGACTTTAGCTGGATCAGGTTGGACCCCTTCGGCACTGACGACGTGGCCCAGGTAATGTACTTGTGGCTTGAGTAGGTGGCACTTGGAGGGTTTGACTTTCAGACCATGCTGGATCAGTACTTGGAAGACGTCGGACAGGTGAGTCAAATGTTCCTGATAGGATTTGGAATACACAATCACGTCATCCAGGTAGAGTAGGACACTCTGGAAGTTAAGGTGTCCCAGACATCTCTCCATCAGCCGTTGAAAGGTAGCTGGGGCATTGCACAGCCCAAAGGGCATACTTTTAAATTCGAAAAGACCCATGGGGGTGACAAAGGCTGTTTTCTCCCTGTCTTCGACGGCCATGGGCACCTGCCAGTATCCGCTGGTCAGATCCAATGTAGAGAAGTAGGCCGCAGAACCCAACGCGGTGAGTGACTCCTCAATCCGGGGGAGAGGGTATGCGTCTTTATGGGTGATGTCGTTCAACTTCCTGTAATCAACACAGAAACGGATGGTCCCATCCTTCTTCTTAACTAACACCATGGGTGCTGCCCAGGGACTCTGGCTCTCTTGTATTACATCTGCCTCCTTCATGTCGGTTAACAGTTTCTTGACGGTTTGGTACATGCCTGGTGCCACAGGCCGATGCCTTTCCTTGATGGGGGGTGTGACGGTATCGGTATGATATCCCCGTCAACGTTCCCTTCTTCCCATAACGAAAATCACCCCAATATTCCACGAGGAGGGATATCCCTGGAATCGCCCAGAAAGCCACACATGAGACCAGCTTACTGCTTGAACAACACAGACTTTAATGGTTTTTCTTCTCAGCTTTTTATACAGTCCAAGACATTGAAGCAACAATGAAATCTCCACCCAACCCAATCACACAGTAAGGCTAATTACTAAAACATTCCAGACAGGTCGGCACCGACCGACAATTATCATGTCTAATCACTGCACATTCCTTACACAACAAACCACCTTCACACACTTGAGTTTCCTAAGCAGACGTTTCGTCTGCTTCCAGTTTGACACCTATTAACACCTCTGAGAATCACTAGGTTGTAGACAGGGTTATCACACAATTAAAGGCCTTTCAAAAGCTAGCCTTATTTAACATATGAACAGTCCTTACAGAGAGAGATGAATCACACATAAAACACCTGTTACCTGTAACCAACAGCATTAAGTTAGCAGGGAGAGCATTAGACTGAAGCATATAGGCAATTGCATCACAATGGCCCCCCCTTTTCTCCCTGCTCCGGCAAACCCGGTTGGACCTTCCCTGGTCCAGTAGGGTTGACGGGTTCAGAGCTTTTAGTCCGAGGTTAACTCCGTTTGGCGTGACTGACCTCCCTTGGCAACTGCTTCAGACTCAGGTATGCCACCGGGTCTTCAGATCACACGTCGGTCAGTCCCCAAGTCTTTGTGCGATCTGCAAAGTCACCAGAAGTCAGTGTGAAGATGGCGAATGGGTCTTGTGCGCCGCCATCTAGGTGTCCCGCTATGGGAGGGGCAGGTTATGGCTCTGAAGTGACAATCACAGGAGATTCATACAAAGAAAAAGTTATATTTGTTGAAGTGCTGTAGCACTGGTGCTCAGAGTCCGGGGGGGGGGGGGAGAGAGGGGACTCAGAGCCCCATAAGGTCAGCCACCCCCTGCTCCCTCCGCAGCCGCCAGTTCTCCTCTTTGAGCTTTTCCAGCTCCATCTCCAGTTCATGGAGCCTGGGGGGGTCAGCCCGCTGTGACCTCAGGTGGTTGTTCTCCTCCTCCATGCGGCTTATGCACTCCTCCAGCTCTATGTACTCACGGATCAGATCCTGCTTGCTCATGTCCTGCAGGCTTTCAACGTGGTCCTTCATCATCAGGAACTGGGTGGTGGTGTAAGGGGCCACCGGTGGGCCCTTGGCGAACATCTCGGCCCGCATCTGGGGCGCCCGCTGCGATTCCATCTCCTCCAGTCGCTTCTTCTCCTCCCAGGTCCGCTGGTTATATGACTTCCAGGACCTCTTCTTCTTGGAGGGTAGCTGGCGGTGCCTCTTTCTGCCCAGCTCCCTCCAAGGCCCCTCCGGCTCATGGCTGTCGCCCATGACCAGCTGACAATGGTGTTCCCTGTTGTCCGTAATAACAGATTGTACCATGAGGGCTTCGTAAGGGGTGCCCAATGGTTCTTCCTGACCCAGCTCCTGGGGATCCCAAGCCGAGTCTACACAATGGGCTGCTGCTGGTGGGCGGTACCCAGGTTGAGACCAATTTGACCTGGTGTTGTCATTCATGGGGCAATTCTGCTTGAAGTGACCCAACTGTTTGCACCGGAAGCAGCGTTGTTCGTTGTCCTCCTGGCGTGGGTAGCGAGGGCTATATGTCATCGGTCTGTTAGGCGGTTGGTATCTAGCGGCTGGTGGGTGTGAGGGCGCCATTGGTTGTGGTGGAGGTTGTTCCTGTGGTGTGACCTGGTTCGTCTTGCGAGTATCTGCATATTCATCCGCCAACTTCGCGGCCTCTGGTAGAGTCATGGGCCTGCGATCTCTCACCCAATCCTTGACGTCCGTCTGGATGTGATTGTAAAATTGCTCCAGGAGCATTAGTTGCAAAATGTCCTCTGCGGTGGTGGCCTGGCTGCTGTTAGCCCAGTTAGAGGCCGACCGGGACAATTGGCATGCCCATTCCGCATAAGAGTCTTTCGTGGTTTTGCGTGAGTCCCTGAACTTCTGTCGGTGGGACTCTGGGGTTACTGCATAACGAGCCAGGAGCACTTCTTTAACCCGGGCGTAGCTATGGATATCCTGATCTGGCACGGTCCGGAAAGCATCAGAAGCTTTGCCTGACAGTTTGCCTGACAATATTGCAACCCAGTCTCCTCTAGCTATTCGGTGCAGGTTACATTGTCGCTCAAAATCCGCCAGGAAGTTATCAATCTCACAGTCCTTTTCATCAAAAGCTTTAAAAGCGCTAAACGGAATCTTCCTTGCGTCTGCTGTGCTGTACTCACTGTTCGTAGAAGGTGCGGCTGCTTGTTGGACTGCTGCCAGTTTTAACTGTAGTTCTGCGTCCCTTATTTCTTTAGCCTTCTGTAGTTCTGCGTCTCTTATTTGTTTATCCTTCTGTAGCTCTGCGTCTCTTATTTGTTTATCCTTCTGTAGTTCTGCGTCCCTTATTTCTTTAGCCTCCTGTAGCTCCGCGTCTCTTATTTCTTTAGCCTTCTGTAGCTCTGCGTTTACTAACATGTCCATCACTTTCAGTACCACATCCGGCGTTGGGTTCGGGCCGAACCACGCTAGCTTCTCTCTCATTAGCTTGTTGGCTGGCGATTCCTCCTCCTGAATCACTGGTGTCTCCATCTCTTGTACTGCTGGCGTTGCTGCAATCCCGTCCTCCTGGTCTAGCTCCATTGATTCTGCTATGATGACCCGCTTGGTTTTGTTGCTAGCAATCCTTCCACGAACTTCCAGTAGTTCTTCCAGTGTCTGCTTGGAATCCGGGTGTGAAGGGGAATAGAAGGGAAAAATCCCACTGCTACCAACCAATTGTGACGGTATCGGTATGATATCCCCATCAACGTTCCCTTCTTCCCATAACGAAAATCACCCCAATATTCCACGAGGAGGGATATCCCTGGAATCGCCCAGAAAGCCACACATGAGACCAGCTTACTGCTTGAACAACACAGACTTTAATGGTTTTTCTTCTCAGCTTTTTATACAGTCCAAGACATTGAAGCAACAATGAAATCTCCACCCAACCCAATCACACAGTAAGGCTAATTACTAAAACATTCCAGACAGGTCGGCACCGACCGACAATTATCATGTCTAATCACTGCACATTCCTTACACAACAAACCACCTTCACACACTTGAGTTTCCTAAGCAGACGTTTCGTCTGCTTCCAGTTTGACACCTATTAACACCTCTGAGAATCACTAGGTTGTAGACAGGGTTATCACACAATTAAAGGCCTTTCAAAAGCTAGCCTTATTTAACATATGAACAGTCCTTACAGAGAGAGATGAATCACACATAAAACACCTGTTACCTGTAACCAACAGCATTAAGTTAGCAGGGAGAGCATTAGACTGAAGCATATAGGCAATTGCATCACAGGGGGGTTTATCGCCGGTCAGGATTCGATGCTTAATCATGGAGGTTTTTCCAAAATCGGTTGGGTGTTTGCTGAAGGCACTTTGGCACTCCTTCACCACCTCGATGACCCCTTCGACTTGTTCTGGTGGGGTGAGAGATCCTCCTATTTGCAGTTGGCGCCACCAAGGTTCTGGAGAATTTTCACGGTTTGGGCACTCAGCTGTTGGGCCGCCTTCCGTGAAGAGAGTATGTCACTGGAGTCCAAGAAAACAAGTTGGGCCACTGAAGTGTACTTTGGTAGGGTGGTGGCTACGCCGGACAAATTAACTAGGCGGACTGGGACCCGTCCATTCACCACCGTCACTAGGCTCCTTGCAGCTCGGACCAAAGGAAAATCTTCAGATTGTATGGGCTCCAGTAAGGCCTGATAGTCCTGATTCCTTACACCAGGGCGCGCCCGACACCACAAAATTGTCTCTGTGTTCGGCTGCAGGGTCACGGGCCTCATGTCTTGGATCCGAACTTTACCGATTTCTCCTCTCCGGTTCGCGAACTTCTGTTCTGCCTTTAGAATTTTGAGATGGTGACCTGAGGAAGACATGTGGGGGAGAGAGGCATGCAAGGCATCCAAAATATCACTGAAGCAATGTCTCATTATATTCATCCCCAATATAAACTCTGTGGCCCCTGGTACCGTGACATTAGTGACAATTATACCTTGACCTCTAAGTGTGTGACCTCTCAGCTGAATAGTGGGCTCCCAGTACCCATGTCTGGGAATTGGTTTCCCGTCCCCTGCCAGGACACTAAAATCCATATCATCTGGTTCACACAATGAATCGACATTCCAGTACCTATAGAATAGGCCCTTAGAGATGGTAGACACCTGCGAGCCTGTATCAATCAGGGCCTGCAGTTGGACACCATCTATGGTAACATTTACATAGGGGCAGGGGCAGGATGCAATGTATAAGGACTGTCCTGAGTATATTGGCTCTTCTGCTGGACCTGTGATTCGTTTTCCTGAGGGCCGGTCCTCGACCTCAGGGGACGCTCGTTTAAAGCCCAGCATTGCATCTTCCAATGACCGGGTTTGTCACAGAAATCACAGTAAGGCCTACTAGATGGTCCCGAGCGAGGCCCGCTATAACGGGGAGGAGGGGCAGGAGTAGGTCTCTTAGTCTCTGGAGGCTCTCTAAGTACCCGAGTGGTGTGATTAGCCAACTCCTTTACCACTTGGGTAAGCTGGGCAATATCTTGTCTAACCTCTTGAATCTCAGTAATTGTAGTGGAGGCCAAGGGGACAGCCACGGGTGCGGGGGCTGGTGGTAACAGTGGTGCAGGGCACGCCGCCGCACCCATGGGTTCCGTTTTAGGGTCAGGATGCTCCTCGGGGCTTGCCCCCTGCTCTATAACTTGAAGGGCTAGGCGCTTAAAGGCAGAAAAATACATATTGGGGTTCTGTACAGCTAACATCTTTAATTGCGCCTTGTCCCATTTATTTTGGACCCCTTCTATGAATCTATCCATCAATAGTTTGTTACCCTGGTCAGGGGTGATATTGTCCAGTTTCTGGACTGCCTCCAGGGCATTCTGCAAGGCTACTGCATATGCCCTTAGTGTTTCCCCCGGCTTTTGTCGCCTCTCGTACAGCCTGAGGCGGACCTCTGAGGGTGAGTGGGACTCAAATACCTGATGTAATCCCTCGAAGATCTGATCTACTGTAGTCTTCTCAGAAGTGGGCCAGGTACGGACTTCCTCACGTGCAGGTCCCTGCAACTGTCCCATGAGCAACAGCACCTGTTGGTTAGGGGGGAGAGAGTAGAGAGAGAAAATGCTTTGGAAGCTCTCCTGGAAATCCTTGAGGGAAAAGGGATCCCCTCTGTAGTTAGGCAACACAGGCTTCCCCAGGTAGAAGGGGGGGGCCCCACTGTCATGACGTCGTACTGGAGGTGATCCCGGAGGGGTAGCTTGTGCAGGAGCCGCAAGAGGATCTGGTACATCACCTGCATCTGGTGATCTTGGGGCTGACATGTTGTAGCCTTGTTTGAGTGCGCTGTCACTTTAAGAAACTGTGAGAACGCTGTCACTTTAAGAAACTTTGAGAGCGCTGTCTTTGAGTGCGATGTCGTTGAGTGCGATGTCGTTGAGTGCGATGTCGTTGAGTGCGATGTCGTTGAGTGCGATGTCTTTGAGTGCGCTGTCTTTTATTGCCAGACACGTTGCTATGGCGGCGCCCGGCAACTTCTTTTTTTTTTTGGTCCGGTCAGCAATTGTTTCCACAGAGTGGATTCTCTAGTTCCGGCTTGCACACTGAAGAGGCGTCACCGCTGGGGCTTAACTGGGCGGAGCTGCGACCGCTCCCGCGCGCGGGAAATGCTGGAAACAATTTAACCCCTTCAGGTACAGACTTTCTCCACTTAACAATGGCAGCTAACAGTCTTTCCTTCACCTCCCCCACCACTTGTATATGCGCCTCGCTGAGTAAATTACTTTCAATGACACAGTTCAGATTCTGGGGGGGGGGGGGGGGGGACTTGCTTTAGTGGCTGAATGGTTAAGGCGTACACCCGTATCCTGTTCGTGACGCCAGAAAACTATGTGGTGACCGGGGAGGGTGAGCCCCACGGCCACACACATGCGCTTGATGGTTAGCTACTTGGTTCTTGGGGCTAGGAGCCCAGGGTCAGGTGGTATTAACCCTTAGTGAGGGCCAGATGGTATTAACCCTCTCTGTCACGTGACGCCACTGTAGTCTTGGTATACCCCGGGAAACTACAGCTCCGGGGGCCTCCGTATACCCGCTAGTTAGGATGGTAATAATACAGTCCACAACAGGGGGTTAAAACAACAAAGGCTTTACTGGCATGAAGGCAGGTGTCAAAATCTTCACAGCTTTAAACAGAGTGTCAAAATGTTCTGCAGGCAGTCTCTGGATCACACAGCTGATAATGCTTGAGCTTAGTTGATCATATACTGTATATACTCGGCTGCAAAAGCCGGATAGTAATTCAGGGCCTATGCTTAACTAGGCTGAAAATAGATACACTTACTGGAGTGTCTGTAGACTTGAGGCTTTTCGCCAGAATAACGGATTGATCCGATAAATGAGCTGAAGTACTGGCTCTGTAATGTTTAGGGATACTCCACTCTTTGCTGTATTTTATCCTGGAGGCTTCAGGCCTGCAATGCTTCTCTGACTGTGTGTTGCTCTGCTCTGCCAGGAACTGAGGGAAGCATTAGACTGGCTTAAACAGGAAGTACAATCCCTTATAAGGGCCTGTTTAGACTGAAGCCTATTGGTTGAGAGCTGTGGATCATAGAGACTGACCTGTAGTATAACACAACACAATAAGTATTGTCTAGCATTCAGTCCTCCCGACTCTAATACACATGAACATGAGATGGTAATACACTCTGACTGAACATGAGATGGCTGGCTAAACCCCTTAAAGCTATACACACCTAATAAACGTATTATCAACCATAACAGTATAAATCACATCATAATTAGCTGAGTCCCTGCAGGGAGACCCCACAAGCCGAGGGCCTCAATCTGACAAGGCCTACAGCAAATACCTGTACTGGGACACCACACTACCACCACCAGCATAGTTTCCCCTGGGATGTGACCCCCCATGGAGCAGTACCCAGCCACCACAATAGGTCTAGCAATTCCCCTTAAGACATGCCCGGCAGCCTACCTGGGGAATGCTGGTGCCTGCGTCCTCCGGAGTAAACAGGGACTGCGCCTCCATGGTCGTTCCCTCCTCCGATCCCGCCGCTCGTCCGGTATGGCTGGATGCAGGCTGGGATTGCAGGACCAGTCTGGGCTTCCTCTTCTCCCCCTGCACCTCGTGGAGACCCGGAAACGGAAGGTCTCGGCGCTCAGTGATGACGCGATTCCGCCGGAAATGACGCACGGCGTCTCCGGCCCCGCAGAACGGCGCGAATTTTGAATCCGGCGTTCGGGGGGAACCGCGCCATTCTGCCACCGGCCTGCATCGGCACCGGGAAGAGGAGAGAGAACGGGCCTGCTCCGATAGGCTGGACGGTACCCGTGCCCATCACCAAGAGGTGAGACTTCACGGGGCGTACAGAAAAGACCCAGTCCCCTGTACGTCCCATTTTTCCCTGCAGGAGAGCCCCTGAAAGATGAAGTCAATATGTTTCCTTTAAGGTAACATGTTCCTCCGACGGAGGAAACACAAAGACTGACCAGGGATCAGAGGGACTGCCTTTTGAACTGCTGGTAATGTGTTTCCTGGGTCGATGGGAGGAGACTCCATCTCTCAAGGGCTGTCCTGGAAGACGACTAGGGAAAATTAAAATATACATAACACCTGCCTTTACACACACATGAACTTTAATGGCATCCCAGTCTTAGTCTGTAGGGTTCAATATTGAGTTGGCCCACCCCTTTGCAGATATAATGCCGCGTACAAATGATAATTTTTCAGCATGAAAAAAAACGTTGTTTTTTTAAAAATGTAATTTAAAATGTTCGTGTGTGGGCTTCACATCATTTTTCTGGTTCGGAAAAACGAAAAAAAAAAAAAAAATTAACATGCTGCATTTTTTTACGACGTTTTTTTAATGTCGTTTTTCGGGTTGTAAAAAATGATCGTGTGTGGGCCAAAACGACGTTAAAAACCCACGCATGCTCAGAAGCAAGTTATGAGCCGGGAGCGCTCGTTCTGGTAAAACTATCGTTCATAATGGAGTAAGCACATTCATCACGCTGTAACAGACAGAAAAGCGCGAATCGTCTTTTACTAACACAAAATCAGCTAATGCAGTCCAAAGGGTGGCGCCATCTGCATGGAACTTCCCCTTTATAGTGCCATCGTACGCGTTGTACGTCACCGCGCTTTGCTAGAGCATTTTTTTAAAAACGATGGTGTGTAGGCAACGTAGTTTTAAGGATGAAGTTGGAAAAACTTTGTTTTTTCTACATGCCGAAAAATGATCGTGTGTACGCGGCATAACAGCTTCAACTCTTCTGGGAAGGCTGTCCACAAGGTTTAGGAGTCTGTCTATGGGAATGTTTGACCATTCTTCCAGAAGCACATGTATGAGGTCAGGCATTGATGTTGGAGAGAAGATCTGTCTCGCAGTCTCCGCTCCAATTCATCCCAAAGGTGTTCTATCAGGTTGGGGTCAGGACTCTGTGCAAGCCAGTTAAATTCCTCCACCCCAAACTGTTCCTACAAAGTTGGGAGCATGAAATTATCCAAATTGTCTTGGTATGCTGACGTCTTAAGAGTTCTAAGAGGGCCAAGTCCAACCCCTGAAAAACAACCCCAAACCATAATCCCCCCTCCACCAAATGATTTGGGCCAGTGTACAAAGCAAGATCCATAAAGACATGGGCCTTCTCATCCAACATCGTTACCTGACCTCACAAATGTGCTTCTGGAAGAATGGTCAAACAGTCCCATAGACACACTCCTAAACCTTGTTGACGGCCTTCCCAGAAGAGTTGAAGCTGTTATAGCTGCAAAGGATGAGCCAACTCAATGCTGAACCCTACGGACTAATGCTGGCCATACGCTCTATGAAAAACGAACGTTTGGCCGTGAGCGCAAACGATATTGCCATCATACAATAAATCGTTCAGTGGTCATAAATAAAAAAAAAATTGTTTAGTTTTTTTTACATATACATAGTGCAGAAAGTTCGGACGGGAAACACATTAACCTTCCGATTTATCGTTCGTTCGGCAGAAAATGTCTAAACTTCTCCTTCGTTTTTTCGGCTCAAAAACGTCCCAACGATTATCGCTTTTGTGCCCATTAACTGTTCGAAAAAAAGAACGAACTGTCTGAACAACCGAATTTCGTCCGATTTTTCATATAGTGTATGGCCAGCATAAGACTGGGATGCCATTAAAGTGTGCGTGCGCGCGTGTGTGTGTGTGTGATGGTGGATTCACACTAGCTGTGGCCCAGTGTGTCCCCGTTCTCCGTTTCACGTGCGAATCCGGTCAGAAATTTTGCCTAAATTCAGACCTAAAACTGAGCCAAAAGACGCACAGGACCCTTTTCCAGTACAGCTGCCCCGGAGCTGCGTGAACTGGCCCCATTGAGAGCCGGTCACATTCTCCTGTAATGTGAATTGGATGCATTAAAAAAACCACATCCAATTCGCATTAATGTGAACCCAGCGTAAAGGCAGGTGTCCCAATACTTTTGGTAATATCTTGTATGTGTATAACTACAAATGATTGAAAAAAATAAAAAAATCATGCTATAAAAAGATTGGATTGGAGTGGGTGTTGTCACCTCTATCAAAAATAGGTAACATTTCAATATCATAAGAAATAACATGCCTTTAAGGCTTCATTTACATGACTAATTTTTTTTACTGATGTTAATTACACATTTGTTTTCTAGGAGAAAAAGTTCCTGCATAATGAGGAGTAAAATACTTACATATAGATGCATAAAGATGTGCACACACAGTAGCGTATTTATCGGCGTATACCGCGCAGTTTTTTGTCCTGAAAATCAGGGCAAAATCATGGGTGCACGATATACGCCGATATCCGCTTTCCCGCGCCGAGTTTGAATACTGCGCCGGCATATACCGAGCGCAGTACACTCGTGTATAGTCGGGCAGTCTCGGCTCCTCTCGTGCTCACGTCCTGGACGTGAGCGCGAGAGGAGCTGAACCTGCCCGACTATACACGAGTGTACTGCGCAGGCATATACCGAGCGCAGTACACTCGTGTATAGTCGGGCAGGCTCGGCTCCTCTCGTGCTCACGTCCTGGACATACAGGACGTGAGCGCGAGAGTAGCCGAGCCTGCCCGACTACACACGAGTGTACTGCGCTCGGTATATGCTGGCGCAGTATTCAAACTCGGCGCGGGAAACGAGCGGGGAGGACGCCGCAGAAGGACGCCGGACCCGACGAAGAGGACACCCGAAGCCGCAGACGGACGCCGGACCCGACGAGGCCACCGATGGACGCCACGCAAGACACCAAAACTGTAAGTACAAAAATCTTTTTTCCACAAGAATGCGGGTCCACTTTAGGGGTGCGCGCTATACGCCGGAGCGCGCAATACCCCGATAAATACGGTAATTTGTTTTTATGATCATTTCTTTTATAGACTAGTTTAGACTTAGGCTCGATTCACACCTATGCATGTTGCTTTTGAGCGTTTTTGCAGCGCTTGCTGCGTTTTTCAACACACGTTTTTACTGCGATTTTACGTTTTTTTTTTTATATAATTTTTTTATGCGCCCGGGACTTTCGAATGGTGAGGTAAGTAAAACGGGGGCTGGGGCGGTGCTGTCAGATGTTTTTTTACCTTAAAGTTGAGGTTCACCCGAAAAGTAAATTTTTAACCTTAGGATTGATGCTTATTTTGTCTAGGGGAATCGGGTGGTTTTTTTTTTTTTAAATCTAAGCTGTACTTACCGTTTTAGAGAGCGATCTTTTCCGCCGCTTCCGGGTATGGTCTTCGGGTCTGGGTGTTCCTATTTGATTGACAGTCTTCTGACATGCTTCCGACGGTCGCATACATCGCGGCACGATTTTCCGAAAGAAGCCGAACGTCGGTGCGCAGGCGCCGTATTGAGCCGCACCGACGTTCGGCTTCTTTCGGCTACTCGTGACGCGATGTATGCGACCGTCGGAAGACTGTCAATCAAATAGGAACGCCCAGTCCCGAAGACCATACCCGGAAGCGGCGGAGAAGATCGCTCTCTAAAACGGTAAGTACAGCTTAGATTTTAAAAAAAACTACCTGCTTCCCCTAGACAAAATGAGCAGGAATCTAAGGTTAAAAAATTTTTTGGGGTGAACTCCCACTTTAATGCATAGGATGCATTAAGGTAAAAAAAACTTTTACAACCCCTTTAATTTCCATGCCTCCAAGCGTGCATACGTGGAAGTTCAGGCTCCGTTATTTGGATTCTGTGTTACAGGTCATAAAGCAACTCATGTTTACACACCCCGTGTGAACGGCTCCATTGAAAACAAAGAAGCTGCATTCAGATGCGTAATAAATAAAAAACACCCACTTGTATAGGTGTATTTTTTATGGCCGTGTGAATGAAGTCTTAAACGGAATCTATTGATGGTACTAGAGACTGACATCTTTACAAAGACCTCACAAGATTTAATTGCGCTTCCTCCATTCAGTGACCACCTACTGACCCCCAGACATTTAGGCTCCATACACATTGGGCTTAAAAAATAAATAAAAATAAAACACACACCAACAACGTCTGTTCTCTTGGGAGTAAAGACGCGCATACAGAGTTTAGAAGAGTTTCACATTTTTTCTCCTAGTGAGCTCCAATCAGAAACGTGAACCAGAGTGGTTTTTTTTCCTGCCTTTAACCACTTGCTTACTGGGCACATATACCCCCCTCCTGCCCAGCTGAAATTTCAGCTTCCGGCACTGCGTCGCTTTAACTGACAATTGCGCGGTCGTGCGACGTGGCCCCCAAACAAAATTGACGTCCTTTTTTCCCCCCACAAGTAGAGCTTTCTTTTGGTGGTATTTGATCACCTCTGCGGTTTTTATTTGTTGCGCTATAAACAAAAATGAACGACAATTTTGAAAAAAAAAATACAATATTTTTTACTTGTTTCTATAATAAATATCCCAATTTTTTTTTTTTTTTTTTTAAAACATTTTTTTCAGTCTAGGCCGATACGTATTCTTCTACATATTTTTGGTAAAAAAAATAATAAAATAAAATAAAAAATAAAAAAAAATATAAAAAAAATTGCAATAAGCGACTGGTTTGCAAAAAAATATAGCGCCTACAAAATAAGGGACATTATTATTATTTTTTATTATTTTTTTTTTTTTTACTAGTAATGGCGGCGATCTGCGATTTTTATTGGGACGGCGACATTATGGCGGACACATCGGACACTTTTGACACATTTTTGGCACCATTCACATTTATAATGCGATCAGTGCTATAAATATGCACTAATTACTGTATAAATGTGACTGGCATTGAAGGGGTTAACACTAGGGGGTGAGGAAAGGGTTAAATGTGTATACTGCTTAGTGTTCTAACTGTGGGGGAAGGGGGTGACTGGGGGAGGTGACCGATCTGTGTCCCTATGTACAAGAGACACAGATCGGTCTCCTCTCTCCCTGACAGGACGCTGTCTCTGTGTGAGCCGGCAATGAGAAATGATCTCATATGTTTACATATGAGATCATCTCTCATTGGCCGCACAGATCGCCTACCGGACGGCCACTCCGATTGGCCATTCACGGCGATCTGTGATTGGCTGTGTCCAAGGGACACGGCCAGCACAGAGTTTCTCCGCTGCGCGCTCGGGAGCGCGCACGGGGAACGAGCAAAGGGGCGGACGTCAATTGACGTCCACTTGGATTTTCAGGTCCGCACTGTAGCCGCCATTCAATAGCGCTAGTAAAACGCTCTCCATGCATCTCAATGGACCCTTTCACACCAAGTCCTGCAAGCAGCATCTTTGGAGCAGCTTTTGGGCGCTGAAAAAAAAAAAACCGCCCCTCTCCATTGAAATGAATTGAAAGCGCTGAAAAAACGCCTTACCCTTTCACATTGAGGCACTGCAAAAACACCCTAAAATGTTAGGGTCTTAGCGGTGCTTTACCAGCACATTGGGATTGCAGATGAGGCTTCGCTCAAATAACGCTCGAAAAACGCTCCAGTGTGAAAGGGGCCTAAAGGTAAAAAAAAAATCCCTAAATAGCTTCCTTTACCTTAGTGCAGTCCTCCTTCACTTACCTCATCCTTCCATTTTGCTTTTAAATGTCCTTATTTCTTCTGAGAAATCCTCACTTCCTGTTCCTCTGTCTGTAACTCCACACCGTAATGCGAGGCGTTCTCCCTGGTGTGGAGAAAGCTTCTTGAGGAGGGAGGGGGTGAGCAGGAGCATCAGGATGCCCACTAACACACAGCTCCTTTCTCTATCTGCAAAGTAGAGAGCGTCCTGACCCTCCTGCTCGCCCCCTCAAGCGGCTTTCTCCACACCAGGGAGAAAGCTTTGCATTACGGTGTGGAGTTACAGACAGAAGAACAGGAAGTGAGGATTTCTCAGAAGAAATAAGGACATTTAAAAGCAAAATGGAAGGATGAGGTAAGTGAAGGAGGACTGCACTAAGGTAAAGGAAGCTATTTTGGGATTTTTTTTACCTTTACAACCCCTTTAACCACTTCCCGACCGCCTCATGTATATGTACGTCCACAGAATGGCACGTACAGGCAAATGGGCGTACAGGTACGTCCTTGCCTTCTAGCGGGTGGGGGGTCCGATCGGGACCCATCTCCCCCCGCGCTACATGCGGTGGTCGGATTCCCGCGGGGAGCGATCCGGGACGACGGCGCGGCTATTCGTTTATTGCCGCTCCGTCGCGATCGCTCCCCGGAGCTGAAGAACGGGGAGAGCCGTATGTAAACACGGCTTCCCCGTGCTTCACTGTGGTGGCTGCATCGATCGAGTGATCCCTTTTATAGGGAGACTCGATCGATGACGTCAGTCCTACAGCCACACCCCCTACAGTTGTAAACACACACTAGGTGAACACTAACTCCTACAGCGCCCCCTGTGGTTAACTCCCAAACTGCAACTGTCATTTTCACAATAAACAATGCAATTTAAATGCATTTTTTGCTGTGAAAATGACAATGGTCCCAAAAATGTGTCAAAATTGTCCGAAGTGTCCACCATAATGTCGCAGTCACGAAAAAAATCGCTGATCGCCGCCATTAGTAGTAAAAAAAAAAAAAATAATAATAAAAAACTATCCCCTATTTTGTAAACGCTATAAATTTAGCGCAAACCAATCGATAAACGCTTATTGCGATTTTTTTTACCAAAAATAGGTAGAAGAATACGTATCGGCCTAAACTGAGGAAATTTTTTTTTTTTATATATGTTTTTGGGGGATATTTATTACAGCAAAAAGTAAAAAAATATTGCATTTTTTTCAAAATTGTCGCTCTATTTTTGTTTATAGCGCAAAAAATAAAAACCGCAAAGGTGATCAAATACCACCAAAAGAAAGCTCTATTTGTGGGGAAAAAAGGACGTCAATTTTGTTTGGGAGCCACGTCGCACGACCGCGCAATTGTCTGTTAAAGCGACGCAGTGCCGAATCGCAAAACCTGGCCTGGGCATTTAGCTGCCTAAAGGTCCGGGGCTTAAGTGGTTAAACATGGAGCTCAAAATATGCCTGTAATCGTCCAAATGTGCATGGACACATAGGAGAACGTTGAGTTGTTTCTACAGGCAGAACACAAAACTCCTGTAGAAGCAAGGTTTTTTTTACGCCAGTGTACATGGAGCCTTACTGCTCCTCTTTTGACCAATATCTATTTTGTTGCCCCTTGAATAGTCAATCCTTGGGGGGTCAATATTAACAACCTGGGGGAACTCCACTTACCATGGCCTGGGGACGTCCCTGGTATGGTGTGTTCCAGCCTAGGGCTTATCTGTAGCCCTATCACCAAACTTCTAATGGTCAAGTGGGAGGAACCTACCTGTGCATTGCTTGCTGTGTCCACCTGTTGCTGATGATGATGTTCCTTCTGTTCTCTCTGGGTCCCACTGCCTTCCTTTTTATGCAAATGTATTTATTCCTTTTCCTGCTCACTGCACCCCAGCAGGGGCGGACTGACCATTCGGGCATGCAGGCACTGTTTGAGGGCCCCATGCCACTAGGGGGCCCCATCAGGGTTGCCAGCCTCAGTAAAACCAGGGACAGTATGTAAAAATCTTTTTTTTTTTTTTTTTTATCCCAAGATTATAGCTGCCCCGCCTCTCCAGTACATTTTCAGTGTGTGTGTGTATACTGTGTGTGTATATTGTGTATCTGTGTGTATACTGTGTGGCCCCATAATCTATTGCCTGAGGGCCCCATAATCTCCTATTGGCCGGGGGCCCCATAATCTCCTATTGCCTGGGGGCCCCATAATTTCCTATTGCCCGGGAGCCCCATGAGTTGTCAGTCCACCCCTGCACCCCAGGTCTTTTTATTTATTTTTTGCTCCAGAACAATTACAGCTGCCCCATCTATCTGTTTAGGTGATCTGTGCAAATGTATGGGCATGCATTCTGATTGGACTATATTCTTTTAGGGCTCTTTCACACTTACAGTGGTGGCCTATTCATACGGGGCGCCACCCCCCTTTTCCATGCATCCGGATTGTTTGCCACCCCCCCTTCCAAAAATAAATATACCACCATTCGCCACTGCACACTTGTACGCAGGGCAGAGACAAGGGGGGGGGGGGGCAGAGGGGGGCTGCTGCCCTGGGCACTGTGGTATCATGTTAAGTGGGGGGGGGGGTTGTGTTGGAAGGGGGAATATGGGAGGCTGCAGGGGGTAAGTATAGTTCTAGGAGGATACATTTGGGGGGGGGGGGGGGGTGCTAAGAGGGGTGATTTAGGGGGGTTTGTGTTGGGAGGGGAATGGGGGGAACGAACATTTGTGAAAGGTGGGGGGATTTAAAGTGGAGATTCACCCTATAAAAATTTCTAACACTACATCCAGCCCAGTCCTGCATATAAAATGACACTGACCTTTTTTTTTTTCTTTGCCGTAGATAGCGTTTAGCCGGGGAATTCACCGTGGCTTCCGGGTAGGGAATCCCGCGGGAGTGGGCGTTCCTATTGTCATGCCAATTGATTGACATGCTAAACGACGGCGCACACAGCGCGTTACGACTTCCCGAAGGAAGCTCGGGTCGGCTCGGCTCTATTTGGCGCCTGCGCACCGGCAATAGAAGGAGAACAAGGAGCCGGTGTTCTGATGAGATGGGTCCCCCATCACATTATGGCTCGACTGTGCAGGCGCAGCGCCTGCGCAAATAGAACAGCTAAAAATTACAGAGGATGAACAGCTGTACACGGCGCCTGCGCAATACGCTGCAGCACACTCCCGATGCTCGGGGCGGGTTATTCTTTGAACACAACAAGTGGCGGATGTGTAGTTTATTGAGAAAACCATCCCCCAAAAAAACACTGCTCAATAATACATCTGCCCCCTTGCAAAAAGCACTGCCCATCATAGGGCCTCTTCCCCTTGTTGTGTTGAATGTATAACCATAGATCCGCCCCTTTGAGAAAAAAATCCGCCCCTTGTTGTATTCTCATAGGTGTGCACAGCCTATTGCATTAGGGTGTACACCTCAAAGCTCAAACACACATTACCGATAACTTACAATGTTCATTCAGAAAGGGAAGGGGCCGGTAAATTACATATTTACCGACTCCTTCCCCCACTCATCCTAAACCATCTCTACAACAACAGCTGACAGGAGAGGAGAGGAGGGACATTGGAAACGTGGTGGGATGGGAGGGCAGTGGGGGGAATCTGTGCTGCACAGGATGATTTGGGTGTGCCTGGGCACACCTGGCACACCCTGTGGGCACGCCTATGTGTATTCCGTCCCTTGTTGTATTCAATGAATAACCCGCCCCGAGCATCGGGAGCGAGCGGCGTGTTCATTGCACATGGGCCATGTACAGGTAAACACCTGTTCACCCTCTGAGATTTTCGGCGGCTCCGTTTGCGCAAGCGCAGCCCAGCCCGGGCATTATCCGACGGGGGACCCATATCGACAGGACACCTATACCGACAGGACACCTGTCTGGTGAGCTGGAAACATCTTAGGCACATCTAGTGTTTACACAGATTCTAAATGGAGTGACTGTGTATGCATTTCCCAACTCTGCTACTCTTATCTATCCCTTTGTTATCTCAGCTCACTTAAAGCGGTTCTCCACCCTAAAGTGGAGTCCCGCTGATCGGAACCCTCCCCCCCTCCGGTGTCACATTTGACACCTTTCAGGGGGGAGGGGGGTGCAGATACCTGTCTAAAGACAGGTATTTGCACCCACTTCCGGCCACACGCTACGGGCAAAAGACGGGCATTCCGTCACATCCCGTCTGTCGCCCGTTGTGTGCTGGGAACACTCGGCTCCCAGTACACAGCGGGAGCCAATCGGCGGGCGCAGCACGACTCGCGCATGCGCCGTAGGGAACCGGGCAGTGAAGCCACAGCGCTTCACTTCCTGGTTCCCTCAGCGTGGATGGCGGGGGGAGCAGCAGAGAGACGAGCGATCGCTCGTGCTCTGCTGCGATCAGCGCTGGACTCCAGGACAGGTAAGTGTCCTAATATTAAAAGTCAGCAGCTGCAGTATTTGTAGCTGCTGGCTTTTAATATTTTGTTCCCATGGCACATCCGCTTTAAGCTTTGCATAAGGTCAGCCACTGTTTGCTCCAGGACACAGGGATTCCCTTAACCCCTCACCAGCCAGGCTTCTAGGTTATGAGCTTGATTCTCCATGTTTTTTTTTTACAGTACACTGGCTCCAATGCTCATACAGTATAAGTGTTTTCATCAAGATCAAAATATGGCCACCCACAACATGTACAGTAGGTGAACCCGATTTTGTGTCAATCTCGCTCTCTTTCTCAGCGAGATTGAGCACCTACGAGCCCCATCGCGGGAGCCAGCGCCGAGCTGGCTTGCCGCGATGGAGACAGAGCCGTCATAGAAGCGACGGGAGATCCGACTTGGATTCCCGCCAATTCTACACGTGTGCGGCGTTTGTTATGAATCCTGAGGGGGAAGTCCCCGCCGGATTTTAAATAAAAATCCGGCATGGGTCCCCCCCTCAGGAGCATACCGGGCCCTTAGGTCTGTTATGGGTTGTAAGGAGAGCCCCCCTACGCCGGAAAAAACGGCGTAGGGGGTCCCCCTACAATCCATACCAGACCCGTATCCAAAGCACGCTACCCGGCCAGCCAGGAAGGGAGTGGGGACGAGCGAGCGCCCCCCCCCCCTCCTGAGCCGTACCAGGCTGCATGCCCTCAACATGGGGGGGTTGGGTGCTCTGGGGCAGGGGGGCGCACTGCGGCCCCCCCACCTCAGAGCACCCTGTCCCCATGTTGATGAGGACAGGGCCCCTTCCCGACAACCCTGGCCGTTGGTTGTCGGGGTATGCGGGCGGGAGGCTTATCGGAATCTGGGAGCCCCCTTTAATAAGGGGGCCCCCAGATACCGGCCCCCCACCCTAAGTGAATGAGTATGGGGTACATCGTACCCCTACCCATTCACCTGCAAGAAAAGTGATAAAAACACAAATAAACCACACAGTGTATTAAAATATTTTATTTTTCTGCTCCGGAGGCCTCCCCTGTCTTCTTTATTAGCTCTTTTACCAGGGGAGGCTTCTTCTTTGACGTCTTCGGGTGGGTGGGGGCCGCCGTCTGGTTCTCTTCCACCGCCGGGGGGGGTCGCTTTTAAAAAAGCCCCCACCCCCCCGGCGGGTTTCCTCCGGCGTCTTCGGCGGGGCTCTTCTTCTTCCGCTATCCCGACGGGTCTTCTCAACTCTCCGGGGGTCTCCTTCTGTCTTCGCCGCTCTCCGCTCTTGACTCGTCGCACCCCGGTTCTTCGTCTCGCTGTCCGGTGTCTTCTTCCGTGCTTTACGTCTTCTCCTTCCGTGCTGTGATGAGTTCTTCTTCCGCGCTGTGACGTCATGTTCTTCACTTCTCTCCTTCTCCCGGTGTTGACACGTCGCCGGCTCCTCTCTGCAATGACGGGTGCGCGGGTGCATCGGACCTATATAGGCCTCACAGTCCCATCATGCTCTGTACCTACCCATGTGATACCTACCACGTGGGTAGGTATCACATGGGTAGGTACAGAGCATGATGGGACTGTGAGGCCTATATAGGTCCGATGCAAGGCGCGCATCCGTCATTTCAGCGAGGAGGACCGGCGTGGCAACATCGGGAGAAGGAGAGAAGTGAAGAACATGACGTCACAGCACGGAAGAAGAACTCATCACAGCACGGAAGGAGAAGACGTACAGCACGGAAGAAGACACCGGACAGCGAGACGAAGAACCGGGGTGCGACGAGTCAAGAGCGGAGAGCAGCGAAGACAGAAGGAGAACCCCGGAGAGTTGAGAAGACCCGTCGGGATAGCGGAAGAAGAAGAGCCCCGCCGAAGACGCCGGAGGAAACCCGCCGGGGGGTGGGGGCTTTTTTAAAAGCGACCCCCCCCGGCGGTGGAAGAGAACCAGACGGCGGCCCCCACCCACCCGAAGACGTCAAAGAAGAAGCCTCCCCTGGTAAAAGAGCTAATAAAGAAGACAGGGGAGGCCTCCGGAGCAGAAAAATAAAATATTTTAATACCCTGTGTGGTTTATTTGTGTTTTTACCACTTTTCTTGCAGGTGAATGGGTAGGGGTTAGATGTACCCCATACTCATTCACTTAGGGTGGGGGGCCGGTATCTGGGGGCCCCCTTATTAAAGGGGGCTCCCAGATTCCGATAAGCCTCCCGCCCGCATACCCCGACAACCAACGGCCAGGGTTGTCGGGAAGGGGCCCTGTCCTCATCAACATGGGGACAGGGTGCTCTGAGGTGGGGGGGCCGCAGTGCGCCCCCCTGCCCCAGAGCACCCCCCCCATGTTGAGGGCATGCAGCCTGGTACGGCTCAGGAGGGGGGGGGGGCGCTCGCTCGTCCCCACTCCCTTCCTGGCTGGCCGGGTAGCGTGCTTTGGATACGGGTCTGGTATGGATTGTAGGGGGACCCCCTACGCCGTTTTTTCCGGCGTAGGGGGGCTCTCCTTACAACCCATAACAGACCTAAGGGCCCGGTATGCTCCTGAGGGGGGGACCCATGCCGGATTTTTATTTAAAATCCGGCGGGGACTTCCCCCTCAGGATTCATAACAAACGCCGCACACGTGTAGAATTGGCGGGAATCCAAGTCGGATCTCCCGTCGCTTCTATGACGCGCTTGCTGGGATGTGCTGTCACTATTCCAGTGAGTGCGAGGTGTCGGGGAGATCTCGGCACCCTGTCGCCGAGTATCAGCGCGACGCTGTCGTGCTAAAAGCACAATATCACAAACACCTACTGTATTGCTATATAAAAAGTAGGGCTGTTACTGATTAAAATTTTCGTGTTCGATTAATCGATTTTTTTTAAATCGATTAATCTACTAATTTCGATGAATTATAACGCACATACAGATCCAACTACATTTATCTGATCTCCTTGCAGGCTGATTCCCAGTGCAGCTACCAACCACTGGAAAAATGGATAGCAGGATACAAAAAACACACAAAGGCAGCGCTCAATGGGAATAGCATTAAAACTTTTATCGTCTTCAAGTAGGTAACAAAATAAATATTGCACTGGAGATAAAATCGATGTAGCTACATAAATTGCAAAAATGGTGCCAGTAATACCAAGCGGTAGCAAAAGCCATCATAAAAACATGTAGCTAAGTATGATACTGGTATAAAAATGTGTACAACGATACCACTGCTGAATCCAGATGAGGAGAGGTTAACATCAGTCCGTCGGCATGTAGATGTCTCGTGAAGGGAACTATAACAAATCCCAGTGGATGGCTGTAGAATCCCAGGTTGATAGAGGGAAGTGTAACAGCCCTTGCGTGTGGCAGATAGTAAGGTCCTGCCGGCATGCAGATATGAAGGCACAACAAAGGAGCCCTTCAGATGGACACGGCAAGCCCCGCCGGTGTCCGTGACGTCACTGGATCGCCAACAGAACTCCCTGAAGACCCGGAAACCGGCGGAGAGGTGAGTACCGATCAAAAGAATTTTGATCGATCAAAAAAATTGACGATTAATCGAGGAATAAATAGTTAATTTCCACAGCCCTAATACAAATATCTACATGCTCTAGGCTATTTATATGGGCATGGTATGCCTGAGTAACTTCCAATACAAAGTGAAGATGAATTAATTCTTATAACACATAGGTACCGTATTTATTCGAGTATAACGCGCAAAATTTTATACCCCAAAAAAAAATCAAAGTTTGGGTGCGCGTTATACACGAGGACTGGGGTGGGTGAATCCCTAGCCCCCCCCCACCCGCCGCCGCTGCCGCTACCGCCGCCGCCACCGAAGCCACCAACGCCGCTACAACGTTAATCACCGCGGCGCGGGGAACATTACAGACAGCTTTCGTTTGAATAGCTGTTTTCCCTGCCGCGCGTAGACACTCCCCCTTGGACGGATCTGTCCAATCGCGAGCAAGGGGGAGTGTCTATGCGTGGCAGGGAAAACAGCTGTTCAAACGAACGCTGTCTGTAATGTTCCCGCGCTGCGGTGATTAACAGTAGGTACGGGGGACATGGCTGCATATACAGGGGACATGGCTGTATATACGGGGGACATGGCTGGACATACAGGGGACATGGCTGTATATACGGGGGACATGGCTGGACATACAGGGGACATGGCTGTATATACGGGGGACATGGCTGGACATACAGGGGACATGGCTGGATATACAGGGGACATGGCTGGACATACGGGGACATGGCTGGTTATACAGGGGACATGGCTGTATATACAGGGGACATGGCTGGATATACAGGGGACATGGCTGGACATACGGGGACATGGCTGTATATACAGGGGACATGGCTGTATATACAGGGGACATGGCTGGATATACAGGGGTCAATACATTGTCAATAAATGATTTTTGGCAATTACAATGATTTTATACCGACTTTTAATCGAAAATTAGGGGTGCGCGTTATACATGTGTGCGCGTTATACTCGAATAAATACGGTATATCTTTCCAGTGCAAATTAGAAATACTTAATCAGACAATGACAGCTTGATCCTTCTATGAAGCTTTTGCATCAGGTTTCTCAAACCATTGCATGCCTACGCTTTATGTGATAATGACTAAGCCCCTCCCATTCATTACATAATTGAAAAGGGGAGGAGCATGAGTGACCTTAAAATTATGCCCCCCCCCTGAAAAAGTTCTGCAGACGCCCATGGCAGGAACCCCCGCTCCATGGCAATATAAGTAGTGGCACACCGCGCACCCAGCAATAGAGTGGGCGAGAGAGCGTTGAGTCAACATTGGGAGAAGACAGCGGAGAAGAATCAGCAGAGGCAGAAGACATCAGCAGAGGAGGCAGAAGAGCCAGAGAGGGGAGAAGAAATCGGAAGAGACTCCGGAGCTCCCTTAATAAATTACTTTAAAAACCTGTTTTTTTTTTAGGTGAATGAGTAGGGGTACAATGTACTCGATATTCGTTCACATAGGGTGGGGGGCTGAGATCTGGGAGCCCCCTTGTTAAAGGGGGCTTCCAGATTCCTATAAGCCCCCCTACCCGCAGACCCCGACAACCAACAGCCAGGGTTGTCAGGAAGAGGCCCTTGTCCTCATCAACATGGGGACAAGGTGCTTTGGGGTGAGGGTGTAAGGCCCCCCTGCCCAAAAGCACATGCCCCCTATGTTAAGGGCAGGCGGCCTGGTATGGTTCAGGTGGGGGGCACTCCCTCGTCCCCACCCCCCTTTCATGACCTGCCAGGCTGCATGCTTGGATAAGGGTCTGGTAGGGATTTTGGGGGGACCCCACGCCATTTTTTCAGTGTTGGGGGTTCCCCTTAAAATCCATACCAGACCTTGTATGCTTTTGGAGGGGGAACCCATGCCGTTTCTTTTGTTTTTTTTAAGCATGGAGTTCCCCCTAAAGATTCATACCAGACACAAAGTGCCTGCATTGTCGGGATCAAAGTCTGATCCTCGTTCATTGAAGTCGGACAGATGAAGTCGCAGGGCAAAGTTGGATCCACAGTCGTAAGACTGTCGTGTTGTACAAGTGTGAACCCGGCCTAAAACCTGGAAGCTGATTGGTTTCTATGTACAGCTGCACCAGATATTGCACTCTTTAATTTTAGTGAGTAACCCCCGTTTTAACTATGTCCCTGCTCAGTTCTTGGGTGTTTGGCTCTTCTTATTCCCAACAGCGATCTTGACAACACACATGTAACATCCCCCTAATTCAGAGTAGGGTGCTAGGAAAATTTAGTCAGCTCCTCTGTAAACAGTGGAGCAGGGGTTAATAACTCAGGGTTGGTCAGTTTTTCACAGGCCGCTGTTCTGCTACTTTCCCCTGTTTTCTAGAGACTTCTGGAAGTATAGTGGGAGGCAATCTGAATATTTATGGAGCCCTGGCCAATCCCTGGGAAGGTGTGCCTAGAAGGTGGATGGAGAACCCATAGTCCATACATAAGAATAAAGGCCTGGCAGCAAATGGAAGAGTTCCAGGGTCCAGCCTTCTGGAGGAGACCCCTGTTCAGGGGGCTCTTCCCCTGGGGCAGAGAGAGGGGGACAAATGAAGTCTGAGGAGCCTTTTTAAAAACACTGAGGTACCAGCTAGGGCCTACTAAACAGAGCCTGGTTTATGGTCTGAGCAGAGCCAGAGAAGTGTTGGTGTAGGAAGTCCAACCATTCTGGGGACTGAGTGAGTACTTGATCCTGCAATACAGAGGAGAAGTGACTGTGGGGTGGTTTATCAGCCAGGAGTTGTGCACGATACATGTTGATGTAGCAGAATTGGTTATATGCAGAGCACACCGTCATTCTGCCTGTGCTAGTAAGCACACACTTCATCTTAGTGAAATAATCCCTCTTTAAGCTAAAAGGTTCACTCACCATTCATCCGATCTGCCATTAATTCGATAACAAAACACCACCATCTTGTTTTCAGTTCGCCATCACAGCCATCATCACAAGACTGCCTGCCGACGCCCACACGGAGTCCTTCTATTATAACAAAAGCCTTCACAGACCACAGCTGATTGGAGGAGATCACAGCATGTGACCATAGGAAGTGATGTCACAGCATGTGATCTCCTCCATGGGAAGCCAGGACACAGCATGGGGGCTCCACACAGCAAATGCCCATATATGGATGGGACAATATATGATAACCCTTCCGACAGGGATACATACAATACATGAATACAACATAATACAACAACAGCATGATACAATAACGATACAGTAATAATTCAATAGCAATACGATACAGTAATAATACAATAACCAATGAACACAGTTCCTGATGAGGGGAGCTTATCTGCAGGTGTACGCTCACATCACAAAACAGTGTTGATCATGACAAGAGCGCACATCCGGTAAACCGACAATGCGCTTGCAGAGTGGACGCATCCCACAGGCGAATATCTGTGCATGACACAGGGGACCTTTCGCCGGCCGACACCCCCACTCCACAAACACCCTTCTCCAAATCAGGAAGTGTATCTCAACCAGTCTCAGTCCGGCCCAGTCAGCTCTTTAGAGCGGGCTACGGGAGAACCAACAATGGGTGACACTATGACAATACATATTAAATACATCTTCATGAAATTTCCACAAAAATGTACAAGTCAGCCAAGAGAATATAGTGCAGCCTGGGGTCGTGCAATACAGCCTGCATTTTTGTACAGAGCAGCCAGAAGCCTCAAGTTCTACAGTTCTATAGTTTTGGGCTATCCCATGCTCCTCATGCCTATCTAAGTTCCTGTTCCCAATAAAAAAACTCCACTAGACTGGTTCTTGAACCAAAGGAATAATGCTGAAAATGCTGTGTGCCTGGAAGTGCAATGTCCAAATAATCACTGGCTCCTGCGAGGGTAGCGCTACACACATGAACTATTCTCACTAGGGTTGTCCCGATACCACTTTTTTAGGACCGAGTACAAGTACCGATACTTTTTATCAAGTACACGCCGATACCGATTACCGATACTTTTTTTAAATGTCATGTGACAGTGGCATATGTGTCATTATTATTATTATTTTTGTACAATTCTTTTTATTTATTTTTTACAATTTGTTTAATTTTTAATTTTATTTTTTTACAATGCTTTCTTTTTTTTTTTAAGGGGGTGGGGAGGAATGGACAGTGTCAGTGTTTTTTTTAAAAAAAATTTACAATTCATTTTTTTATTATTTATTGCAATTCCTTTATTTATTTTTTATCAGCCCTATTGCGGGGCTTTGGTGAGATATCAAGGGTCTTAACAGACCTCTGACATCTCCCCTCTGAGACAGAGAAAGAGACTAGGGACACTGATTCCCCAGTCCCTTTCTCAGCAGCCTCAGCTGCACTGAAAATGAATGGAGAGAAGTCAGCGGCTTATTTTCATTCATACACTGAAACATTGTAAACACAGTTTACGATGTTTCAGTTATGTGAATGTACAGAGTCATCACTGACTCTGTACATTCGGAAAAGGTAGGAGCCGGATTTACCGGCTACTACCGCCGCTCTCCATCCAGACTGATCGAGGGGGTGGAGGAGGAGAACGGAGGGGGGACACGGCGGCAGGACACGTCGGCAGTATGGAGGGGGGACACGGCAGCAGCAATTAGGGGGGACACGGCGGCAGCAAGGAGGGGGGACACGGCGGCAGGACATGGCGGCAGCAAGGAGGGGGGACACGGCGGCAGGACATGGTGGCAGCAAGGAGGGGGGACACGGCGGCAGCATGGATGGGGACACGGCGGCAGCATGGAGGGGGACACGGCGGCAGGACACGGCAGCAGCACCGAGGGGGGACACGGTGACAAGACACAGCGGCAGCAAGGAGGGGGGACACGGCGGTAGCAAGGAGAGGGGACACGGCAGCAGGACATGGCGGCAGCAAGGAGGGGGGACACGGCGGCAGGACACAGCAGCAGCAAGGAAAAAGACGGCAGCATGGAGGGACATGGCGGGGGGCTGGTGGAGGACAGTCAGCGGTGATCAGTGCTTGTAACTCCCCCACAGCACTGATCACCCTGACTGTCCAAGTATCGGGTGAAGCATCGGAGCATTTGCCCGAGTACAAGTACTCGGGCAAATGCTTGGTATCGGTCACGATACATAGCGATACTAGTATCGGTATCGGGACAACCCTAGTTCTCACCCTTGCTCCCAACAAGTAATCACATGATTTGCTTCTAGGGTTGCCATCTACACCATCAGTTGCCCTGGCAAGGACTTGGTAACCCTGGAACTGGCATCCATGTTGATAGCCTGTCTTCCAACCAGCTATTGGAGGCTAGTGCTCTTCACGGCTCCTCAGCCCAACCCTGGTGCTCGAGATACATGGTATCATTACACAATTGTGTCAAAAAGGCCATCCCTCCCATCCAAGAATAGCACATCTTAGCAGCATCAGTGTTCCTGACAACTCAAAAAAAGTAATCTGCCATTTTTACAGGTGACCTCTCTACTAGTTCATTAATATCCGAATTTACAATTATTCGCCTGATTAAGCCCTTCTTGGAGTTTGCTCTACAAAATCATCGCTGAAGTAGATTTGTCCAGCTTTCCCCATCCATACTCATCGGTAGACAACCACATGTGTGAAATTACCAGCCAAAAATGTCTTCCATGTCACATGGACACCTTTACAAGAAGAAATGTGACTGAACATATAAGGCGAATAACCAATGAGCTATGAAAACAGTCAGATGTATAATCTTATTCATTTTCTTTAATTGATTTGTTTCTTAGGATCAAAGCATTCATTAAAAAGTCACTTTTGAAAGGTTTCTACAACCTCAAACCCAAAGAATGACATAAAAATCTGGTGTTCATTTATAGGAACACACTAAATTCAATTTAATTAGGATTAATGGACTTAAAATGGTATAATACAGTTATCTATTTAAAGAGAAGAAAAAGTTTCCCAGCAGATTTGAAGAGGCGAGCGTTTCATACAAAGTCCAGAAACATTATCATCCAATTAATATAGGCAGAGATTCATTCACCTTTAGATGGAAAGGTTATGGAAACTCGTTTCTTGGAGATAAGAAATCAGCTTTTGCTACAAAAATGTTGAGAGCTGCTATTAAAGCCAGAAGTACAGAACTAGTGATATCTAAAGGACAAACGTATTCAAAAAGTAAGATAGTAACAATGGGCCAGATTCAGAAAGAAGTTACGCTGGCGTATCTATTGATATGCAGCGTAACTTCTAGGATGCGCCGGCGTATCTTTTTTCTGTATTCAGAAAACAAGATACGCCGGAATTTTGCTAAGATCCGACTGGCGTAAGCCTCTTACGCCGTCGTATCTTAGTTGCATATTTACGCTGGCCGCTAGGTGGCGCTTCCGTAGATTTACGCGTAGAATATGCAAATTAGGTAGATACGCCGATTCATGAACGTAGTTGCACCCGGCCTATCTATATGCGTCGTTTACGTAAGGCGTCGGACCGGAGTAAAGTTACCCCTGCTATATGAGGTGTACGCAATGTTAAGTATTGACGTCGGGACAGCGTCGAATTTTCCGTCGTTTGCGTAAAACGTTCGCGAATAGGGCTTTGCGTAAGTTACGTTCACGTCGAAAGCATTGACTATTTGCGACGTGATTTCGAGCATGCGCACTGGGATACGTCCACGGACGGCCCATGCGCCGTTCAAAAACAGCATCAATTACGTGGGGTCATGATAGTTTAACATAAAACACGCCCACTACCAGCCAAATTTGAATTAGGCGGGCTTACGCCGACACATTTACACTACGCCGCCGTAACTTAGGGCGCAAGTTCTTTCTGAATACGGAACTTGCGCCCTAAGTTACGGCGGCGTAGTGTATCTGAGATACGCTACGCCCGCCGATAGATACGATAATGTATCTGAATCTGGCCCAATGCGTCTTTGAACAGCGATAGTTGTTAAAGAAACCCTTTTCTTGGCCAAGGGTAAAGAATCTTTGGGAACAATTTAGCTACCCAACTTGCCAGTACAGAATCTGTGAAAAAAAACTTTTATTCCTTGAAACCCAACTGGCATAGGTGTGTGCAGCCTATTGCATTAGGGTGTGCACCCCAAAGCCCAAACACACACTACCGATCACTCACGATGTTCATTCAGAAAGGGAAGGGGACGGTAAATTACATATTTACTGGCCCCTTCCCCACTCCTAAACAATCCCAGCATCAATAGCCGATAGGAGGGAACCTGGCAGCGCTGCAGGGGGATTGATGGGAGCCAGGGCAGTAGAAGAAATCTGTGCTGTACAGAGTGATTAGGGTGTGCCTGGGCACACCTGGCACATCCAGTGCGCATACCTATGCCAACTGGGCTTTGCCATTATGCACCTCACAGTATAGAGAAGGGACAGCCAAAGTGTGCTTGACTGCAAGCACCTTACCTTATGGGCGTGCTCCCGTCTCATAGACTCTGCGCCCATAGACACAGGGCCAGATTCAGAAAGGAGATACGACGGCGTATCTCCAGATACGCCATCGTATCTCTGAGTCCGGCCGGTCATATCTATGCACCTGATTCATAGAATCAGTTACGCATAGATTTCTATTAGATCCGACCGGCGTAAGTCTCTTACGCGTCGGATCTTAACTGCATATTTACGCTGGCCGCTAGGGGCGTGTACGCTGATTTACGCCTAGAATATGTAAATCAGCTAGATACACACAGGGGCGGACTGACAACTCATAGGGCCCCCGGGCAATAGAAGATTATGGGGCCCCCAGGCTTACAGATGGCCACCATACCAGGAGGCAGTGCAGAGGCGGGACAGCTAAAATCTCAGGATTTTCACATCAAAAGCATGTCGGTATCGGACATATCAGGGACAAATGTAAAAAAAACACAGATTTTTACATACTGTCCCTGGTTTTACTGAGCCTGGCAACCCTGATGGGGCCCCCTAGTGGCATGGGGCCCTCGGGCAGTGCCTGAGTACCCGAATGGTCAGTCCGCCCCTGGATATGCAAATTCACGAACGTACGCCTGGCCTACGCAGTACAGTTACGCCGTTTACGTTAGGCTTTTCCCGGCGTATAGTTGCCCCTGCTATATGATGCGTATATGCGGCGTACCAATGTTAAGTATGGCCATCGTTCCCATGCCGAAATTTGAAAAATTTACGTTGTTTGCGTAAGTCGTCCGTGAATGGGGCTGGACATCATTTACGTTCACGTCGAAACCAATACGTCCTTGCGGCGTACTTTGGAGCAATGCACACTGGGAAATTCCACGGACGTCAATCACGTCGGGTCAGGGTTGATTTACATAACACACGCCCACCTCTTCACAATTTGAATTAGGCGGGCTTACGCCGGCCTATTTACACCATGCCGCCGCAACTTTCTTTTAAGAATACGGCACTTGCCTGTAAAAGTTGCGGAGGCGTAACGTAAATAGGATACGTTACACCCGCGCAAAGAAACACCATTCTACGTGAATCTACCCCACAGAGTGTATGTTTGGTCCTGCCCCCCGGTGGCCGCGTCATTGCATTTGATTGACAGCAGCGCAAGTCAATCACTGCGCTGCTATCAATCTATCCAATCAACACCGAGACTCCGCGAAGAAGAGGACGAGCCAAGCAGGTGAACGGGCTCAGGTAAGTAAAACAGGGGGGCTGAGGGGGCCGTCATTTCAAGGCTTCCCCAGAGGGGGTTAGCTATTGTGGGGAGGAGCCGAGACGGCTGCCGAGGGACCCCAGAAGACGTGGATCGGGGCCACTCTGTGCAAAATGAACTGCACAGTGGAGGTAAGTATGACATGTTTGTTATTTAAAAAATAAAATAAAAATTAAGCTTTACAACCCCTTTAAAGGAGATTCTACAAACTATTGACTCCGGGGGGCTGAATACAAATGTACACCGCACTTTTCACATATTTATTTGTAAAAAAATAAATAAAACTATTTATCATTTTCCTTCCACTTCACAATTATGTGGCACGTTATGTTGGTTTATCACATAAAATCCTAATGAAATAAATTTACGTTTTTGGTTGTAACATGAGAAAATGTGGAAAATTTCAAGGGGTATGAATACTTTTTCAAGGCACTGTAGATTAGGCTTTACATTTTGAGACAAGAATGTGTGTTTGAAACAGCTGATGGTTTAGAATGTGGAGACACCTCTTCATTACATACTCGGGGAAGGGAATAACTCACGTTAAACACTTAAGTTCCTTAGGGCATTTTGAATTTTCCTGGACTTAAAGTAGAAAAACAAGCTTGGTGTCATTTTTCTTTTTAAACGCCGGCGATCAGCTGTTCAGGAAAAGTGATCTGAGTTGCTCCTCAGGCACCAAATTACGTTTACTTCATAATTATGTCCCTCTTACCTGTAATCGTATTATGTTCTGTTTGATATTTTTCTATGCTAAAAAAAGAGCTTTTGTTACATTGGAAGGATCCTCATCTCCACCCACATTGCCGTATGTTTGCCACCTGATCAATCAGACATCGCCTTTATATAAACTTTTTTACATGGGTCGTGCCTGTCCAAAAAAAATCACTAAAGCATGGCAACCCTGGCTGCATATTTCGGCCTCCCGAACGGCGGATTTGGCTCCCTCACAATGCTCCCTTTAAAAAAAGGGTTGGATGTACATCTTTTTTCCAGGTCTGGAGAGAGCACTGTGTGTGCCTGTGTGTGTGTGTGCCTGTGTGTGTGCCTGTGTGTGTACCTGTGTGTGTCCGTGTGTGTGCATGTGTGTGTACGTGTGTGTGTGCATGTGCCTGTGTGTGGCTGTGTGTGTGTGCCTGTGCCTGTGTGTGTCCGTGTGTGTGTGTGTGTGTGCATGTGCCTGTGTGTGTGCCTGTGTGTGTGTGCCTGTGCCTGTGTGTGTCCGTGTGTGTGTGTGTGCATGTGCCTGTGTGTGTGTGCCTGTGTGTGTGTGTGCCTGTACCTGTGTGTGTGTGTGCGCCTGTGTGTGTCCGTGTGTGCATGTGCCTGTGTGTGTGCCTGTGTGTGTGTGCCTGTGCCTGTGTGTGTGTGTGTGCATGTGCCTGTGTGTGTGTGCCTGTGTGTGTGTGCCTGTGTGTGTGTGCCTGTGCCTGTGTGTGTGTGTGTGCATGTGCCTGTGTGTGTGTGCCTGTGTGTGTGTGCCTGTGCGTGTGTGTGTGTGCGCCTGTGTGTGCATGTTCCTGTGTGTGTGTGCGCCTGTGCCTGTGTGCGTGTGCCTGTGTGTGCGCCTGTGTGTGTGTGCCTGTGTGTGTGTGTGCCTGTACCTGTGTGTGTGTGTGCGCCTGTGTGTGCCTGTGTGTGTCCGTGTGTGCATGTGCCTGTGTGTGTGCCTGTGTGTGTGTGCCTGTGTGTGTGTGCATGTGCCTGTGTGTGTGTGCCTGTGTGTGTGTGTGTGCCTGTGCCTGTGTGTGTGTGCATGTGCCTGTGTGTGTGTGCCTGTGTGTGTGTGTGTGCCTGTGCCTGTGTGTGTGTGTGTGTGCGCCTGTGTGTGCATGTTCCTGTGTGTGTGTGCCTGTGCCTGTGTGCGTGTGCCTGTGTGTGCGTGTGCCTGTGTGTGTGCCTGTGTGTGCATGTTCCTGTGTGTGTGTGCCTGTGTGTGTGTGTGTGCCTGTGCCTGTGTGTGTGCGTGCCTGTGTGTGTCCGTGTGTGTGTGCATGTGCCTGTGCCTGTGTGTGTGTGTGCCTGTGCCTGTGTGTGCGTGTGCCTGTGTGTGTGCCTGTGTGTGCCTGTGTGTGTACCTGTGTGTGTCCGTGTGTGTGTGTGCATGTGTGTGTGCCTGTGTGTGTACCTGTGTGTGTCCATGTGTGTGTGTGTGCATGTGCCACTGCCTGTGTGTGCCTGTGTGTCTGTGTGTGTCCGTGTGTGTGTGTGTGTGCATGTGCCTGTGTGTGTGTGTGTGCCTGTGTGTGTGTGCCTGTGTGTGCCTGTGCCTGTGTGTGCATGTGCCTGTGTGTGCATGTTCCTGTGTGTGTGTGCCTGTGTGTGTGTGTGTGCCTGTGTGTGCCTGTGCCTGTGTGTGTGCCTGTGTGTGTGCCTGTGTGTGTCTGTATGTGCCTGTGCCTGTGTGTGTGCCTGTGTGTGCGTGTGCCTGTGCCTGTGTGTGCGTGTGCCTGTGTGTGCGTGTGCCTGTGTGTGTGCCTGTGTGTGCATGTTCCTTTGTGTGTGCCTGTGTGTGTGTGTGTGCCTGTGTGTGCCTGTGCCTGTGTGTGCGTGTGCCTGTGTGTGCGTGTGCCTGTGTGTGCGTGTGCCTGTGTGTGTGCCTGTGTGTGCATGTTCCTTTGTGTGTGCCTGTGTGTGCCTGTGCCTGTGTGTGTGTGTGCCTGTGTGTGCGCGTGCCTGTGCCTGTGTGTGCATGTTCCTGTGCCTGTGTGTGCCTGCGCCTGTGTGTGTGCGTGTGCCTGTGTGCGTGTGCCTGTGCCTGTGTGTGCCTGCGCCTGTGTGTGTGCGTGTGCCTGTGTGCCTGTGCCTGTGTGTGCATGTTCCTGTGCCTGTGTGTGCCTGCGCCTGTGTGTGTGCGTGTGCCTGTGCCTGCGTGTGCCAGGTCCGCCTGTCAGTTTTTCAGGCGGACCTGATCGGACGATCCATTCACCTCTATGGAGCGGCGGATGTCAGCGGGGACATGTCTGCTGACACCCGCTGCTATTCGATCCGATCCTGTCCGTAAAATCCAGACAGATGGTGACCCTATTTTCCACCCGTCTCGTGGATCGGATGAAAGTGGGCAGGTGCTTTCGTTTTCATCCGATCTCTCCTCTGAGGAGAGCATGACTCTGACAGATCAGTCTCAGCACAGTGTACGAAGAAGGATCTGTAGTCCGCCTGCTCAGCTGGGATCAACAGATCGATCCCCCGCTGAGCAAAGCGGAATCCTTAAAGGGTCACTAAAGGAATTTTTTTTTTTAGCTGAAATGACTGTTTACAGGGCATAGAGACATAATAGTTAACTGATTCCTTTTAAAAATGATTAAAAATTGATAAAAAAACAATCATATAATGTGCCTGCAGTGTAGTTTCGTTTTTGCTGTTGTTTGCTGGTTCTCTGATGTACAGAGAGCCACTAGAGGGCAGTCAGCCAATAGAGAGCAGTGATACTTTGTCTAAAACTCCTCAGCACCAATCCAGTTTCGTTTTACACACAATAATCACACCTCCTTGATTTAGTGACCACCGTGAGAAATCTCCCAGTACTGTGGTTATCAGGAAACAGGCAACCAGGAAGTGTCCAAAACAGAGAGGATTTACAGCAACATCAAAGCAAAAACGAACAATGAGGACATGAAACCAGGACTGCAGCAAGGTAAAGGAAGCTATTTAGCTAAAAAAAAAAATTCCTTTAGTGTCCCTTTAACCTGCAATGTATTAAAGCTGAAATTTACCTTTAAGGCCGGGTTAACACTATTGCGAATTGGATGAGGGATCCCTGCACCCAATTTACAATAACAGGAGAATGTGACTCAGGGCCGGTGCTACCACTAGGCAAACTAGGCAGCCGCCTAGGGCGCCCTGCTGCCTAGATCAAACGGCCACTGATGTTTCTACTCTCTTCTCTCTGCAGCAAGCAACTAAGTCTCAGCATCAGCCAATGCTCTATTCGCACATAGTGTCAAAGGCGCAATGGCGGCGGAGGACTGTGCCTGCGTTCCGAATCCCAAATAAAAGGGAACATTAATTGATGGGCACTGGTAGGCTGCATTGATGGGCACTGGTGGGCTGCATTAATGGGCACTGGTAGGCTGCATTTGATGGGCGCTGGTGAGGCTGCATTTGATGGGCGCTGGTGAGGCTGCATTGATGGGCGCTGGTAGGCTGCATTGATGGGCGCTGGTAGGCTGCATTGATGGGCATTGGTAGGCTGCATTGATGGGCATTGGTAGGCTGCATTGATGGGTGCTGGTAAGCTGCACTGGATGGGCGCTGGTGAGGCTGCATTTGATGGGCGCTGTTAGGCTGCATTGATGGGCATTGGTAGGCTGCATTGATGGGTGCTGGTGGGCTGCACTTGATGGGCGCTGGTGAGGCTGCATTTAATGGGTGATGGTGGGCTGCATTTGATGGGCAGTTCATTAAAAAGGTGCGGTTTACATGGGCAGGGAAAAGGGGGTGAAGTCAAGGGGGCGTCAAAATTAGGTTTCGCCTAGGGTGTCAAAAATCCTTGCACCAGCCCTGCCTATATGTGCATTGCCCATGTACTGACAGTAAGGGTCAGTGGGGTAGATTCAGGTAGCAATTGCGTCTGCGTAACCATAGTTACGCAGCGCAATTGCTTACTTGCGCCGGCGTTTCGAATGCTCCTGATTTAGGAACCTCGTTACGCCGACTGCAGCCTAAGATATGACTAGCATAAGGCTCTTATGCCGTCGTATCGTAGGCTGCATTCTTACGATGGCCGCTAGGGGGCGTTCCCATTGTGGTCAGCGTATAGTATGCAAATTGCATACTAACACCGATTCACAACCCTGCGCGAGCCCTGCGTACGCAGTTTACGTCGTTTGCGTACGCCGGTTTTTGCGTAAGGCTGCCCCTTCTATAGCAGGGGCAGCCAATGCTACGTATACACGTCGTTCCCGCGTCGCGTTTTTGAAAAATTACGTTGTTTGCGTAAGTGAATCGTGAATGGCGCTGGACGCCATACACGTTCACTTTGAAGCAAATGTTTCCCGACGGAGCATGCGCACTACGTTCGGCGCGGGAACGCGCCTAATTTAAATGATACACGCCCCCTATGGGATCATTTAAATTGCGCGCGCTTACGCCGGGCATTTTGCCGGAGCGCACACGCAATTTACGGAGCTACTGAAAATTTGCGTGGGCGCAGGGCAAAAACGGTGCCCTGCGCCTACGTAAAAAAAGCGCAGATGTTACTGAATCTACCCCAGTGTGTTTGGGTGTTGGTGACGGTTCTCTCATTTTCTCTACACTTGGGGCTAGATTCACATAGATTAGCGGATCTTTAGATCCGCGTGATCTATGTGATTTAAGATCCGCTCCCGCAAGTTTGAGAGGCAAGTGGGTAATTCACTAAACCACTTACCTCCAAACTTGCGGCAGCGGATCGTAAATCCCCCGGCGGAATTCAAATTCTGCGGCTAGGGGGAGTGTACTATTTAAATCAGGCGCGTCCCTGCGCCGATTTAAATGCGCATGCGCCGTCAGAGAAATTTCCCGGCGTGCATTGCTCCCACTGACGTCGCTAGGACGTCAGTGGTTTCGGCGTGAGCGTAACTTGCGACGATCGGGTTTGAGAATCGGCGTACGCAAACGACGTAAAAAAAAAAAAAATTTGACGCGGGAACGACGGCTATACTTAACATTGGCTGCGCCTCATAGAAGCAGAGGTAAGTATACGCCGGGAAAACCGCTACGTAAACGTTGTAACAAACTGCGTCGGGCCCGCGTACGTTCGTGAATTGGCGTATCTCGCTGATTTACATATTAATCAGCGAGAACGCCCTTCGCGGCCATTTTTAAAATGCAGTTAAGATCCGACGGTGTAACACAGTTACACCTGTCGGATCTTAAGCATATCTATGCGTAACTGATTCTATGAATCAGGCGCATAGATACGACCGGCCAAAGTCAGAGATACAACGGCGTATCAGGAGATACACCGTCGTATCTCTCTGTGAATCTAGCCCTTGATCTCCTTCTCCCTGGACTATCTGGATTGGATCCATGCTTCAATTGCATTACACTGGAGTTATCCATTTGAACTTTTTTGTATTACTTTAGCGCTACACCTCATCTTTTATAATTAATGACACCTAGGACCCGTGTAGTTTGGCTTTATTTTCTCACATTTCATGCGTTTGTAGTACAAGCAAGTCAGCTCATTTCTATTTATTTTCACTGGTACAATGTTGATCGCAGTTTTGATGCTGCGTTTTAACCTGATTTGCTCTTCCTCACGGTTCTGTGGACACAGCGGGTCCTACTGAGATCTGTTCACCTTGCAGGGAAAGTAGATAAAAAGCAGCCTTTGCTGTGTTTGTGATCTAACATTTCAATAGAAAACATGCATTTTTCATTAAACCATAATGGGGTTTATCTATGAAGCAGTGAATGTCAAATCCCACCAAACATTCACTGCACGTGAATCAATCAGGAAGACAGGAAGAGAACCGGCATCCTTGCAGTGAAGATTTCTCCAGGATCCAGAAATATACACAATGGCCCAGATTCAAGAAGCAATTGCGCCCGTGTAACCATGAGTTACACGGCGCAATTGCTTACTTGCTCCGGTGTAACGAGTGCTCCTGATTCAGGAACCTCGGGCCAGATCCACAAAAACCTGACGTAACTTAAAAAATCCAATTTAAGTTACACTGCCTTAAAGTTTCTACCTAAGTGCCTGATCCACAAAGCACTTATCTAGAAATTTCAGGCTGTGTAACTAAAATTCCGCCGGCGCAAGGCGTTCCTATTCAAATGGGGCGAGTCCCATTTAAATGAGGCGCGCTCCCGCGCCGGCCGTACTGCGCATGCGCGAAGTTACGTTACGCCGAGTTTTGAGGATCGCGACGGCTTAAAAAAGTTGCGTCGGGGAAAAAAAAAAATGACAGCGGCATGCATTCCTGAGGGAGAACTCCATGCCAATTTTCAAAGAAAAAACCGGCATGGGTTCCCCCCCCAGGAGCATACCAGGCCCTTAGGTCTGGCATGGGTTGTAAGGAGACCCCCCCCACGCCGAAAAATTGACGTAGGGGGTCCCCCTACAATCCATACCAGACCCGTATCCAAAGCACGCTACCCGGCCGGCCAGGAATGGGAGTGGGGACGAGCGAGCGCCCCCCCCCCCCTCCTGAGCCGTGCCAGGCCGCGTGCCCTCAACATGGGGGGGTTGGGTGCTCTGGGGCAGGGGGGCGCACTGCGGGCCCCCCCACCCCAGAGCACCCTGTCCCCATGTTGATGAGGACAGGACCTCTTCCCGACAACCCTGGCCGTTGGTTGTCGGGGTATGCGGGCGGGAGGCTTATCAGAATCTGGGAGTCCCCTTTAATAAGGGGGCCCCCAGATACCGGCCCCCCACCCTAAGTGAATGGATATGGGGTACATCGTACCCCTATCCATTCACCTGTAGGCAAAAAGTAAAAGTTAATAAACACACAACACAAGGCTTTTTAAAATATTTTATTATTCTGCTCCGGATGCCCCCCCTGTCTTCGTTATTAGCTCAATTACCAGGGGGGGCTTCTTCTTCCACTCTCCGGGGGTCTTCTTCCACTCTCCGGGGGTCTTCTCCGCTCTCCGGGGGGGGGTTTCTTCTTCCGCTCTCCGGGGGGGGCTTCTCCGGACTCCGGGGGGCTTCTTCCATCTTCTCCCCTCTTCCGCTGTTGACTCGGCGAACCCCGGTTCTTCTGCAGCTCTCCGGTGCCTTCTTCTTCAGCGCTGGCTGCCTGCTATGTTTGTGTGTTAGCTCGATTTCAAACAGGCAGCCGGCGCGGTCTTCTGTGGCGTCAGGGTCTTCTCTTCCTTTCTTCCGATGTTGCCTCGTCGCCTGTTGTCGCTGTAATGATGGAAGCGCGCCTTGCATCACATTTATATAGGCATCACCGTCCCATCATGCTCCGGTAGGTACCCACGTGGTGGGTGCACGTGGGTAGGCACCCACCACGTGGGTACCTGCCGGAGCATGATGGGACGGTGATGCCTATATAAATGTGATGCAAGGCGCGCTTCCATCATTACAGCGACAACAGGCGACGAGGCAACATCGGAAGAAAGGAAGAGAAGACCCTGACGTCACAGAAGACCGCGCCGGCTGCCTGTTTGAAATCGAGCTAACACACAAACATAGCAGGCAGCCAGCGCTGAAGAAGAAGGCACCAGAGAGCTGCAGAAGAACCGGGGTTCGCCGAGTCAACAGCGGAAGAGGGGAGAAGATGGAAGAAGCCCCCCGGAGTCCGGAGAAGCCCCCCCCGGAGAGTGGAGAAGACCCCCGGAGAGCGGAAGACCCCCGGAGAGTGGAAGACCCCCGGAGAGCGGAAGAAGAAGCCCCCCCTGGTAATTGAGCTAATAACGAAGACAGGGGGGCCTCCGGAGCAGAAAAATAAAATATTTTAAAAAGCCTTGTGTTGTGTGTTTATTAACTTTTACTTTTTGCCTCCAGGTGAATGGATAGGGGTACGATGTACCCCATATCCATTCACTTAGGGTGGGGGGCCGGTATCTGGGGGCCCCCTTATTAAAGGGGACTCCCAGATTCCGATAAGCCTCCGCCCGCAGACCCCGACAACCAATGGCAAGGGTTGTCGGGAAGAGGTCCTGTCCTCATCAACATGGGGACAGGGTGCTCTGGGGTGGGGGGGCCCGCAGTGCGCCCCCCTGCCCCAGAGCACCCAACCCCCCCATGTTGAGGGCATGCGGCCTGGCACGGCTCAGGAGGGGGGGGACGCTCGCTCGTCCCCACTCCTTTCCTGGCCGGCCGGGTAGCGTGCTTTGGATACGGGTCTGGTATGGATTGTAGGGGGACCCCCTACGTCGATTTTTCGGCGTGGGGGGGGTCTCCTTACAACCCATACCAGACCTAAGGGCCTGGTATGCTCCTGGGGGGGAACCCATGCCGGTTTTGTTTTTACAAATTGCCGTGGAGTTCTCCCTCGGGAAAGCATACCAAATGCCGTCGCTGGAATGGGCTTTTACAAGGTGTGACTAGTTTACACTTTGTAGAACCAGCCCTAATTTTACACTTGCAAAATAACACTTACGGCGCAAAAATGAAGCTAGAAAGCTTTGTGGATCGCCTTAAGTGCTAATTTGCATACTAGCAACGGCATTTCGACTCGAAATGCCCCCAGCGGCGGATGCGGTACTGCATCCTAAGATTCGGCAGTGTAATTCAATTACACATGCCGGATCTTCTGTCTAACTTTGGAAAAAGCCTTTTGAGGATCGTTTCCAAAGTTAGACACAGACTGAACAGCAGTTAAGTCGGAGTATCTCTTTTGAGGATCTGGCCCCTCGTTACACCGGCTGCAGCCTAAAATCTGCGCGGCATAAGGCTCTTATGCCTCGCAGATTTTAGGCTGCATTCTTGCGGGGGGCGCTGGGGGGCGCTCCTATTGTGTATCAGCGTGTAGTATGCAAATTGCATACTACCACTGATTCACAATCTTGCGCGGGCCCCGCGCAAGCCAGGTACGGAGTTTCCGTACAGCTACTTTAGCGCAAGGCTGCCCTTTCTAATAGCAGGGGCAGCCTGTGCTAAAGTATACCGCCGCTCCCGCGTCGCAACGTTCAAATGTTACGTCGTTTACGTAAGTGCTTCGTGAATGGCGCTGGACGCCATTCACGTTCACTTTGAATCAAATGACGTCCTTGCAACGTCATTTGCCGCAATGCACGTCGGGAAAGTTTCCCGACGGCGCATGCGCTTTACGATCGGCGCGGGAACGCGCCTAATTTGAATGATTCCCGCCCCCGGTGGGATCATTTACGTTGCGCGCGCTTACGCCGGGCAATTTTGCCGGCGCGCCCTCGCAATTTACGGAGCTACTGCTCCGTGAATCGAGGGCAGCACAAAATATTTGCGGGGGCGCAGGGCAAAATCGTTGCCCTGCGCCTCCACAAATAGAGCGCAGATCTCTTTGAATCCGGGCCATTGTAGGATATCATTTATTACAGGTAAGTGATGTGGCTAAAGCTGCAGGGATATTTTAGGCTGGGTTCAGACTGGTTGCCGATGCGGCTCTCAGCAGGGGCCCTGTGCGTCCTGGTTCACCGGTTCATTTGGGCTGAATTCGGACCTGTACCGGACCAAAAGACGCACAGGGCTCCTGTGCAAATTCACACCGGAGCCGCATCGGAGATAGCCAGAGCCAGTCACATCAGGGCTGGTGCAAGGATTTTTAAAACCCTAGGCGAAACCTAATTTGGACGCCCCCTTCACTCCACCCCCTTTTCCCTGCCCATGTAAACCCGCACCTTTTTAATGAACTGCCCATCAAATGCAGCCCACCAGCACCCATCAAATGCAGCCTCACCAGCGCCCATCAAGTGCAGCCTACCAGCACCCATCAATGCAGCCTACCAGTGCCCATCAATGCAGCCCACCAGCGCCCATCAATGCAGCCTACCAATGCCCATCAATGCAGCCTAACAGCGCCCATCAAATGCAGCCTCACCAGTGCCCATCAAATGCAGCCTACCAGTGCCCATTAATGCAGCCCACCAGTGCCCATCAATGCAGCCTACCAGTGCCCATCAATTAATGTTTCCTTTTATTTGGGATTCGGGACGCAGGCACAGTCCTCCGCCGCCATTGCGCCTTTGACACTATGTGCGAATAGAGCATTGGCTGATGCTGAGACCTAGTTGCTTGCTGCAGAGAGAAGAGAGTAGAAACATCGGTGGCCGTTCGATCTAGGCAGCAGGGCGCCCTAGGCGGCTGCCTAGTTTGCCTAGTGGTAGCACCGGCCCTGCATATAGGTGATTCCAAAACAAGGATCATGGAAACTCTCAATTCACCGGATAATCCCTCTCCCAGAATGGTCTTCCACCGTTCCTCTCTCCACGGACCAATCGGATTTAGATATACTTAGATATCAGCAAAGTTTTAACCAGAGCAGCTCCAATGGCATAACCTGGCCATCGATGACCCTGATGCGGAGATCTAGAAAATTTATTTCTACACTACTAACTTCATGGGTGAGTGAAATTCCTCTATCATTATGGTTTAAACCACTAATGAAATTATTCAAAGAATCAATGCTGCCATTCCATAGGAGGAGGATGTCGTCTATATATCTCTTCCAGAGTACCAGCTCAAGCCTGGACTCCTGATAGACGACATCCTCCTCCCATTTGGCCATGAAAAGGCTGGCCATGCTGGGGTCATTAATTATGTGACCCAGATTGTGTTTTACAATAATTTATTGTAAGGGCCCATTCTCACCATCTCAGTTCATTAACAAGTGTTGTACCGCACATCAGCGTTTACGGCAATCAAACTAAATGAGCTTCGAACACACCAAAAATGGTACAAACACCGGGGCAGATTCAGGTACCGCTGCGCACTTCTTACGGAGGCGCAGCGTCCCGTTTTTTCCCTGCGCCCCCGCAAATTATCTGCGCTACGCTTCATTCATGAAGCAGTAGCCACGTAATTTGCGTGGGCGCTCCTCAAAAATGCCCGGCGTAAGGGCGCGTAATTTAAATGATCCCGTAGGGGGCGTGGATCATTTAAATTAGGCGCGTTCCCGCGCCGAACGTAGTGCGCATGCTCCATCGGGAAACTTTCCCGACGTGCATTGCGGCAAATGACGTCGCAAGGACGTCATTTACTTCAAAGTGAACGTGAATGGCATCCAGCGCCATTCACGATTCACTTACGCAAACGACGATAAATTTGAAATTCGCGACGCGGTAACGACGGGTATACGTACCATTGGCTCGCGTAGGGTTGTGAATCGGCGTTGGTATGCAATTTGCATACTATACGCTGACCACAACGGGAACGCCACCTAGCGGCCTGCGTAAGAATGCAGCCTAAGATATGACGGCATAAGGAGCCTTATGCCAGTCATTTCTTAGGCTGCAGTCGGCGTATCGAGGTTCCTGAATCAAGAGCATTCGATACGCCGGGGCAAGTAAGCAATTGCGCTGCGTAACTATGGTTACGCAGACGCAATTGCTCTCTGAATCTACCCCACCATTTCTAGCATCTAGCTGACAAGGCGCATAGGGGTGCCATTCAAAATAAATGGTACTGCATCGCACCGATGCATTTACCGGTGTTGCAGAATTGCACGTATTACTGCAAAACGATAATATGAATGGACCCTAAGCAATGTTTTTAAGAAGGATTATAAACTCAGGGAATGATGGTACAATGTTATGATTTTATTAAATAATACATTCAATACATTTCTGCGCTTCTTAATAGAACCAACTCAAACCTCAAAACTTAAAATGTCACTAAACCCACATCATAAAAAACAGTGGCGGCCGCTCCCTTAGGGGCACAGGGCCACCGCCCCACTAATCCATGCACCCGGCCCCCTAATCTATATGCAGGGTGCCGGATGCATGCATTTAAAAAAAAGTTGGGCTTGGGGTGCAGAGCACTGCGCCCTGAGCCCACCCAGTTGTGTGACAATAGAAAATTAATATTTGCTATTGTCTTCCTGATTCTCCTCCTGGCCATTAAGGAAGCGAGTCCTGAGACCCAATTGGCCGAGAGGAGAAGCAACCGTATTGGCCGCTGAGGAGAAGACGCAGGGAGAATCCGCAAAGGAGGAGACAACCGAGCAGGAGACACAGAGAACTCTAAAGAGGAGACATAGAGAAGGAGACACTGAGGAGGAGACGCAAAGGAGACTCTAAGGAGGAGACGCAGAGGAGACTCTAAGGAGGAGACGCAGAGGAGACTCTAAGGAGGAGACGCAGAGGAGACTCTAAGGAGGCAACGCAAAGGAGACTCTAAGGAGGAGACGCAGAGGAGACTCTGAGGAGGAGACGCAGAGAAGGAGACACAAAGGAGGAGACGCAGAGGAGACTCTGAGCAGGAGACACAGAGGAGACTCTAAGGAGGAGACTCTAAGGAGGAGATGCAAAGGAGACTCTAAGGAGGCGACGCAAAGTAGACTCTAAGGAGGAGACGCAGAGGAGACTCTGAGGAGGAGACGCAGAGAAGGAGACACAAAGGAGGAGACGCAGAGGAGACTCTGAGCAGGAGACACAGAGGAGACTCTAAGGAGGAGACGCAAAGGAGACTCTATGGAGGAGACGCAGAGGAGACTCTGAGGAGGAGACGCAGAGAAGGAGACACAAAGGAGGAGACGCAGAGGAGACTCTGAGAAGGAGACAAAGAGAAGGAGACTCTGAGCAGGAGACGCAGAGGAGACTCTGAGGAGGAAACGCAGAGGAGATTCTGAGGAGAAGATGCAGAGGAGACTCTGAGGAGGAGATGCAGAGAAGGAGACTCTGAGGAGGAGACGCAGAGGAGACTCTGAGCAGGAGAAGCAGAGGAGACTCTGAGGAGGAGACACAGAGGAGGAGACACAGAGGAGGAGACTCTGAGGAGGAGACGCAGAGAAGGAGACACAGAGGAGGAGATGCAGAGAAGGAGACGCAGAGGAGGAGAAGCAGAGGAGGAGACGCAGAGAAGGAGACGCAGAGGAGACTCTGACGAGGAGACGCAGAGGAGACTCTGATGAGGAGACGCAGAGAAGGAGACTCTGAGCAGGAGACTCTGTGGAGGAGACGCAGAGGAGGAGAAGCAGAGGAGACTCTGAGGAGGAGACACAGAGGAGGAGACGCAGAGGAAACTCTGAGGAGCAGACACAGAGGAGACTCTGAGGAGGAGAGGCAGAGGAGACGTAGAGGAGGAGACACAGAGGAGACGTAGAGGAGGAGATGCAGAAAAGGAGACACAGAGGAGGAGACGTAGAGGAGGAGACACAGAGGAGGAGACGTAGAGGAGGAGACACAGAGGAGCAGACACAGAGGAGACTCTGAGGAGGAGATGCAGAGGAGACTCTGAGGAGGAGACGCAGAGGAGACTCTGATGAGGAGACGCAGAGAAGGAGACTCTGAGCAGGAGACACAGAGGAGACTCTGTGGAGGAGACGCAGAGGAGGAGAAGCAGAGGAGACTCTGAGGAGGAGACACAGAGGAGGAGACGCAGAGGAGACTCTGAGGAGCAGACGCAGAGGAGACTCAGAGGAGGAGACGCAGAGGAGACTCTGAGGAGGAGACGCAGAGGAGACTCTGAGGAGGAGACACAAAGAAGGAGACTCTGAGGAGAAGACGCAGGCCCGCGATCTAGATGGAGTACGTGCAGGGTTTGACGATGGACTAAGAGACCGGGGGGTTTGACTGACAAACCGAATGGGGGTGGTTGACCGAATGGAGGGGGGAGGGGTTGTATGTTGGTTTGTTTGCCGCCTCCCCCCCCCCCGGCGGCGAGCGGTTTAGACATTATTGGCTGTGTGTTGAGTTATTTTGAGAGGACAGCAAATTTATACTGTTATACAAGCTGTACACTCACTACTTTATATTGTAGCAAAGTGTCATTTCTTCAGTGTTGTCACATTAAATTATAGAATAAAATATTTACAAAAATGTGAGGGGTGTACTTACTTTTGTGATATACTGTAAGGTTGGCATTCTGACCTCCACTATAAAGGGAATTTTCTTGCCAGTAGCCATCTAGGTAAGGGGCATTTTTCTCACTGACCCCCAATGAATTGTTTTTAGCTGATGTTCTCTAAGACCTGAAAATAATTTCCATAGTTTCTCTGGGATACAAAGGTTAGGAAAGACTAACATTAGTGGTTCAAGTTCATCCTATAAAGGCAGGGCCGTCTTTACCGCAGGGCAAATGGGGCAGGTGCCCTGGGCCCTGTCACTGTTGGGGGCCCAAAGCAACCCCCTTTAAACCCTTTTTTTTTTTTTTTTTTTTTGGGGGCCCAAAGCAACCCCCTTTAAACCCTTTTTTTTTTTTTTTTAGGGGTCCGGAGGCCCCCAGGGGCCCGGAGGGCCCCAGATGGCAACCCCCCAATTTTTTATTTATTTTTAAATAAAAAAAAATATATTTTTTTAATATTTTTTTTTTTATTAAAGGGACAATTTTTTAGGGGTCCCCAGGGGCCCCCAGGGGCCCAGATGGCAACGCCCCTTTTTTTATTTATTTTTAAATAATAAAAAAAAATTTAATATATTTTTTTATTTATTAAAGGGCTCAGAGGTCCCCATGTGGCAAACACCCTTTATTTTTTTTTATAAATGTTTATTTTTTTATTTTTGTTTATATATTTTGTTTTATTGAAGGGCCCAGAGGTCCCCAGGGCCCTGGATGGCAACCCCCCCTTTTTATTTTTTTATTTTTTTATAAACGTTTCTTTTTTATATATATATTTTTTATTTTTTATTAAAGGGCCCAGAGGTCCCGGATGGCAACCCCCTTTTTTTTGTAATTTATTTTTATTAAAAAAAAATTATTAAAGGGCCCAGAGGTCCCCATGGCCCCAGATTGCAACCCCCTTTTTAAAATATATTGTTTATATATATTTTTTATTTCTTTTTTTCTTTTTATTAAAGGGCCCAGAGGATGGCTACACCCCTTTTTTTATATATATTTTTGTTTATTTCTTTTTTCTTTTTTTGTAAAGGGCCCCCTGCTTCTAAATTCGTGGCAGCCCCCCCCTGCTTCTCAATTTCAGACGGCAGCACCCCCCCATCCCGGTTCTCTGCTCCAGGGGGCCCATGCCTGAAGCTGTGTAAGTGGCCCCATAATTCCTGATGGTGGCCCTGTCGCCCGTTAAGCCCCTGTGCTGCCCACAAATCAGGCTGAAAATCATCAGCGGCACGCAGCCTGTGACAGTACTGCTTCCCTTCCCAGTGTTTTAAAATGTACAGCACCCCTGGCTTCCCTTTACACGTGCACTTCTCCCTTCCTGCCACTGGGTGCTGCTTGTATATAAAAGTGAATTAGAATGTGATTTTATAACATCCCCAGTTTGCTCTTCCCGAGGCTGACTTCTTCATGTCCTGCTCCTCAAGGTATGTCACTGTTTGCTAATCTATATTGTAAATTGAAGTTTTCTGTAGAGTGTGCCCAAAGTCTTTATAATATTTGATGATTCACTGCAGGTCTGGTCAGTGTTTTAAAAAGTTCCTCTATTTTACACATGGCATGGCATGGGGGTCACAGCACCTTCTGTCCATTCTGCTTTAGCACCATGGGACCCCATGCCATGCCATGTGTAAAATAGAGGAACTCTTTAAATCACAGACCAGACCTGCAGTCCAGGCTGAGTAAGGCCTCAGAGCACATGGCATTACTGTCTGTATTTAACTGCTTGATGGGCTTATTTTGGGCCTGGCTGGTTCACATGTATGTGTTTTGGCGGCCCACATTTGCGCAGGCATAGCAGCCCATTCATTTGAATGGACCGCCATGCCTGCGTTTCCTGCAAAGAAAAGCGCATGCCTCATGTAATAGGTTGCGCACACGGCACGTCTATGCCCATCAAGCACTGAAATACAGCACTGTCTGTCCATTCTGCTGTCTGCTGTGACTTATCTGCAGTTCCTGCACTGTCAAACTTGCTGCATTTTTAGACGTTTAGGTCACGCTTTTAAAAACACAGTGCGTTTGTGTGTGCAAGAACTGCAGGTAAGTAGCATGGCGCAAAAGCAGAATGGATTTCAAGGCAACTGTATTTTTCAAATGCTGAATGCACTTTTTTTCTGCAGGAAACGAAGGCATGGCAGCCCATTCAAATCAATGGGCAGCTGTACCTGCACAAATGAGGACCGCCAAAACATACATGTGAACCAGCCAGGCCCAAAATAAGCTGGAGGGGGGCCCATAAAAAATGTTTGCCCAGGGCCCAAACCATATTAAAGACGGCCCTGTATAAAGGGAACCTGTTATTTTGCTAAGTATAAGCAAAGTATCCGATCACTTGTTGCATTAATGAGAACGTTTTCAGTGAAGTCACATGGAAGCACACTGTGGGCCAGATTCACAAAGAGATACGACGGTGTATCTCCTGATACGCCGTCGTATCTCTGAGTTCCGTCGGTCGCATCTATGCGACTGATTCATAGAATCAGTTACGCATAGATTAGGTAGATTCAGGTACAATGGCATAAAGTTAGGGCGGCGTAGCTTAGCCTGTTTAGGCTACACCGCCGTAAATTAGCTAGGCTAGTAATGATTCTCAATATACTTACCTGCTAATTTACGGCGGCGTAGCCTAAAATGAGCGGGCGTAAGGGCGCCTAATTCAAATGGGTTGGGGGGGGGGGGGTTCATGGTAATGAGGCTTGACCTCACGTTTTTGATGTTTTTTGTCACTGTGCATGCGCCGGGCGACTACATTTCCCAGTGTGCATTGCGGCTAAGTACGCTGTACGGGCCTATTGATTTAGACATGGACGTAAACGGCGTAAATCGATATTCGCGGACGAATTACGCAAATGACGTAAAAATTTCGAATTTCGTGGCGGGAACGGCGGCCATACTTAACATTACTATTCCACTAGAGCCTAGCACTAACTTTACGCGGCCTATCTCTTACATAAACAGCGTAAAAGTACTGCGTCGGCCTGGCGTACGTTCGTGAATCGGCGTATCCCCTCATTTACATAATCTACGCCGGCCGCAATGGAAGCGCCATCTAGCGGCCATCAGAAACATTGCAATCTAAGATAGGCGCAAGCCGTCGTATCTTAGATATGTTTAAGTGTATCTCTGTTAGAGAATACACTTAAACATAGGTCGGTGCAGATTCAGAGTTAGGTCGGCTTATCTGTAGATAAGCTGGCCTAACTCTTTCTGAATCTACCTAAGAAATGCCTAAGATCCGACAGGTGTAAGTGACTTACACCGTCGGATCTTAGGCTGCAATTCCAGACCGGCCGCTAGGTGGCGCTTCCGTGTCTTTTACGCGTTGAATATGCGTAAAAGACACGGTTTTTTTTTACGTCGTTTGCGTTCGGCTTTTTTCGGCGTATAGTTACCCCTGGGTCTATGAGGCGCAGCCAGTGTTAAGTATGGCCGTCGTTCCTGCGACGGAATTTGAATTTTTTACGTCGTTTGCGTAAGTCGTTTGCGAATACGGATGGACGTAATTTACGTAAATGTCGAAACCAATGACGTCCTTGCGACGTCATTTGGAGCAATGCACGCTGGGAAAATTTCCGGACGGCGCATGCGCTGTTCGATTGGCGCGGGGACGCGCCTGATTTGAATAGTACACTCCCCCTAGCCGCGGAATTTGAATTCCGCCGGGGGATTTACGATACGGCGCCGCAAGTTTTGAGGTAAGTGCTTTGTGAATAAAGCACTCGCCTCAAAAATTTGCGGCGGCGGATCGTAAATCAGATAGGTTACGCGGATCTAAAGATCCGCTAACCTATCTGAATCTGGCCCTACATCTGCAAACAGCAGAGGCGCCAGTCCTTGCAGTCAGTTAGGCTGAAGAATTGTAGGCATGTTCCAGCCCTTTGAAGATTAATTCACATGTACGGTTGCCAAGATGTTGTCTCACGATCTATATTGCTAATTACATGGCTAATTCATAATATTGACATACTTCTTCTTGTACAACAACCTTAGCACGCCGTTACGCTTCACAATTAACCCTTTTGCTGCCATTGACTTGCTCAATTTTTCGTCTCTTTTAATAATAATAATAATAATAATAAAAAAAGTAATAAAGGAAATGATGAGCGCAAAAATATATGGAATGGTGCAAATACCACATCAAAAATGTGAATGATAAGTGACAATTTGAAACAGTGAATGTGATCCTCCTAGGTAGAGGAACTGACATAAACACACAAACGCCACTAAACTAGTGGTAGCTGGAGTGTGCAATCAAGGGTAATAATGAAAAGTGTCCAATAAGTGATAATAAATAAATTGATAAATATAATGTCCCAAAATGGCAAAACAATTGCAGTGATTCCTATGTGAGATATGGAAGCGATGTGCTGTATCTCTTATAGAATGATGAAAACATCCACACGACAGGTGGGCTCACAATGCGCTTACCTCCCCCATGATGGGTAATCAGCCTTAGAAATCCTCAAATGGAAAGCCTGCAGTTCGATCTCCTCTCCCAATGGGTGATCTGCGATGTCCAAGCACTCTCTCCAGAGACGTGTCCTTCCCACTGAATACAGGTTCCTAGGCTCACAAAGATGGCCGCGCCGTATCCATATAATTGCCAGGGATATCAACAGAAAAAAGCTCCCATAGTGAAGAATTTCCCAAAAGGGATTTATTTATACTTCAAACAATAGATAAAAAGATAGTCCAAACATGGAAAATTGAAAATAAAAGTCCAGCAACGTGTAGTGACAAGCAGCGATGTTTCAAACGAGATGCCGCGTCACTTCCGGTTACGTCTAAAATGCCTTACGCGTTGCGTCACGACACGTGACTTCATCAGAGGCAGCCTCACTTCCGGTTACGTCTAAAATGCCTTACGCGTTGCGTCACGACACGACACGTGACTTCATCAGAGGCAGCCTCTGATGAAGTCACGTGTCGTGACGCAACGCGTAAGGCATTTTAGACGTAACCGGAAGTGACGCGGCATCTCGTTTGAAACATCGCTGCCTGTCACTACACGTTGCTGGACTTTTATTTTCAATTTTCCATGTTTGGACTATCTTTTTATCTATTGTTTGAAGTATAAATAAATCCCTTTTGGGAAATTCTTCACTATGGGAGCTTTTTTCTGTTGATATCCCTGGCAATTATATGGATACGGCGCGGCCATCTTTGTGAAGCCTAGGAACCTGTATTCAGTGGGAAGGACACGTCTCTGGAGAGAGTGCTTGGACATCGCAGACCACCCATTGGGAGAGGAGATCGAACTGCAGGCTTTCCATTTGAGGATTTCTAAGGCTGATTACCCATCATGGGGGAGGTAAGCGCATTGTGAGCCCACCTGTCGTGTGGATGTTTTCATCATTCTATAAGAGATACAGCACATCGCTTCCATATCTCACATAGGAATCACTGCAATTTTTTTGCCATTTTGGGACATTATATTTATCAATTTATTTATTATCACTTATTGGACACTTTTCATTATTACCCTTGATTGCACACTCCAGCTACCACTAGTTTAGTGGCGTTTGTGTGTTTATGTCAGTTCCTCTACCTAGGAGGATCACATTCACTGTTTCAAATTGTCACTTATCATTCACATTTTTGATGTGGTATTTGCACCATTCCATATATTTTTGCGCTCATCATTTCCTTTATTCATTTCTTATATTTGTTGTTAGTACAATTCAGATTTGAGCTGCATTAATTTACATTTAGTTTGTTTGTATTTTTTCACCCTCACTTTGTTAGTATTGGCTAGCGCTTTAGTCACTTCTTCTTTTGTTGAATAAAAAAAGTATCAATAGTGCATAATTATATTATAAATACTGGCCCGGATTCAGAAAGGACTTACGACGGCGTATCTCCAGATACGCCGTCGTAAGTCCAAATGAGCGCCGTCGTATCTATGCGCTGATTCATAAAGGCAGTTACGCCTGAATTTGGCCACGATACGACCGACGTAAGTCTCCTACGCCGTCGTAACTTGGGTGCATATTTACGGCCGCTAGGGGCGCTTCCGTAGATTTACGCGTCGAATATGCAAATGACCTAGATACGGCGATTCAGAAACGTACTTGCGCCCGTCGGATTTAGCTACGCCGTTTACGTAAGGCGTCGGTCCGGCGTAACTTTACCCCTCATAAAGCAGGGGTAAGTCATGTTAAGGTATGGACGTCGGAAACGTCGGAACAGCGTCATATTTTACGTCGTTTGCGTAAGTCGTACGTGAATGGGGCTGTGCGTATGTTACGTTTACGTTGACAAAGCATTGAGCCGACGTATCTTAGGGAGTATTTGCGATGTGACTCTGAGCATGCGCGCGCATGCGCCGTTCGATCGGCCATGCATTTACATGGGGTCACGCTTTATTACAATACAACACGCCCACTGCCTTGCTACTTTGAATTACGCGGGCTTACGCCGGCCCATTTACGATACGCCGACGTAACTTTGGGAGCAAGTGCTTTCTGAATACAATACTTGCCTCTCAATGTTACGTCGGCATAGCGCATAGGAGATGCGTTACGCCTGCTCAAAGATACGACAATGTATCTGAATCGCGGCCTAGGTCTTTGACAGAATTTACATGATTTTTCATGGGAAAGAAAACACAGCTCACCAATACTAATAGATGGTTATTATATGCACACAACTAAGCCCATACGCTGATTTGTATTTTTAATGTATGTTTTTAAAAAGCTTTCATAAATTTGGAGCATTCTGACATTTTTGACATTATATGATGGTCTTATGGTGATTTGGTGACAATAATCATCCTTTTATGAATCTGGTGTAGCACCCTCCTAGTTGGTGTCAGTTGCTAGGCAAATTTAGTTTAGCTATTCTGCAGCCAGAGGAGCAGTGGTTGATTACCTTTGTCTGCTCAATGTTCTGCAGGTTGCTTATCTGATTATTTCCCCCTGCATTCTAGAGAAAAGACAAAGGGGCAGCTTGAATATTTATGGGGACCTAGTCAATCCATGGGGACTGGGAGGTGTGTTACGTAGGTGGCTGGAGAGCCCATGAATAGTATGAGACCTGGAGCAGATGGAAGTGGGTACTGGGTCCAGTCTTGCAAGAGGAATCCCCTGTCTAAGGGGATCTGCCCCTTAGGCCCCATACACACGGGAGGATTTATCCGCGGATACGGTCCAGCGGAACGTTTCCGCGAATAAATCCTCTCGAGGATTTCAGCAGATTTCTCATGCGATGGAGTGTACTCACCATCGCATTGAAATCCGCGCCGAAATCCTCTGGCGATGACGTGTCGCGCCGTCGCCGCGATTATGACGCGGCGACGTGCGCGACGCTGTCATATAAGGAATTCCACGCATGCGTTGAATCATTACGACGCATGCGGGGGATCCCTTCGGACGGATGGATCCGGTGAGTCTATACAGACCAGCGGATCCATCCGTTGGGATGGATTCCAGCAGATGGATTTGTTTAGCATGTCAGCGAATATTCGATCTGCTGGAATCCATCCCAGGGGAGATATATCCGCGGAAACAGATCCGCTGGAGTGTACACACCATAGGATCTATCCGCTGAAACCCATTCGCTGGGATTTTTCAGCGGATGGATTCTATCGTGTGTATGGGGCCTAAGGCCCCATACACACGAGAGAATTTATCCGCGGATACGGTCCAGCGGACCGTTTCCACGGATAAATCCTCTCAAAGATTTCCGCAGATTTCTATGCGATGGAGTGTACTCACCATCGCATTGAAATCCGCTCGGAAATCCTCTGGCGATGACGTGTCGCGCCGTCGCCGCGATTATGACGCGGCGACGGGCGCGACGCTGTCATATAAGGAATTCCACGCATGCGTCAAATCATTACGACGCGTGCGGGGAATCCCTTTGGACGGATGGATCCGGTGAGTCTGTACAGACGAGCGGATCCATCCGTTGGGATGGATTCCAGCAGATGGATTTGTTCAGCATGTCAGCGAATATCCGATCTGCTGGAATCCATCCCAGGGGAGATATATCCGCGGATAAAGATCCGCTGGCGTGTACACACCATAGGATCTATCCGCTCAAACCCATTTGATGGGATTTATCTGCGGATAGATTCTATGGTGTGTATGGGGCCTTAGAGTCGGTTCACACTAGGGCGACACGACTTCCAGCGCGACTTTCAGAGGCGACTCTGACACGACTTGAGCATGAACCACAGGGCGATCTGGGGCGATTTACAACACGACTTGAAGTCGTCTCCAGGACAGGAGACTTTCCAGTGGCCAATCAAACAACAATCAGCTCTAGGGGGGGGGGGGGAGAGGTTTGCCTGAGAAATGTATGTTATCTTCCTGGAAAGTCGCTTCAGTTAAGACAGTGATCAGACTTGGAGGCGACTTCTATTGAAATCAATGGGTACAAATCGCCTACAAGTCGGATTGAAGTAGTACAGGGACCTCTTCTGAAGTCGGAGCGACTTGAGTAGTGTGTATTAACACCGCTCCCATCCACTTACATTGTTTTTCTCTACAGCGCGACTTGGGACGACTTGAGGCGACTTCAAGTCGGGATCCCAAGTCGCCCCCAGTGTGTGAACCGACTCTTAAGGGAGTCTGATGCAAATGCTGAGTGAGTAACTTGTATAGTGCTACAATTGTGAACTAAATCGTCTCAAGGCGCTTTTTCGATTCCAGTGTTGTCTGAGTCCTTCAGAAGAGGTGGGTCTTACGTTTTTTCTGAAGCCTGTGGTTTTCTTCCATGCAGATGTCCGTGGGTAGAGCGTTCCATAGCCGTGGTCCTTGGACTGCAAATCTTTCTTTCTCCCTTTCGATTTGTAGCGGGACTTGGGAATGTGGAGGAGGTTTTGGTTAGTTGATCCGGAGAATGCAATTGGGTGAGTAGTGTTTTATTTTCTTGCATAAATATTGAGGAGCGTTTCCTTGTGTGCATTTGTGGGTGAGGCAGAGGGTCTTGAAGTGACCCGATCCTTTACGGTTAGCCAATGAAGGGTCCTCAGGGATAGGGCGATGGTTCCCAGGTTTTTTCCCCATTACCAGTCTGGCTGCTTTGTTCTGGACGACTTGTAGGCGCAAAATCTGGTATTAAGGTAGTCCTATGTAGAGGGAGTTTGCGTAGTCGCGTCAGAAATTGATGATTGTTCCAACTACTACTGCTATCTCCTCTTCTGGGATGAAGGGGATGAGTCTACGCAGCAGGCGGAGAAGGTGGTGAGATCCGCTGACTACTGATCTTATTTGTGCATCCATCGACATCTCTGAGTCAAAGATGACTCCGAGACTTTTGGCTTTGGGGCTTGGGGTGATAGTCTGTCCAAGGATGGTGGGTGGTGTCCATGAAGTCTTAGCTTTTGTCTTTCGGTTTGCTTGAAGGTCATCAAAGTCCTAGCAGTAATCTAGGCCGGGGGGCCTATTCCAAAAGACCCATACCCGGAAGCGACGGAGAAGATGCATCTCGAAAACGGTAAGTACGGATCATATTTTAAAACAACTAGCCGATTCCCCTAGACAAAACGAGCATCCATCTAAGGGGAAAAGATAAAAAAATATATAATTGGGTGAACTCCCGCTTTAAGAGTTGCCTCTTTGTATTTGTAAAGACTTAAAAAAAAACGACTACTTAGGCCCTGTACAGACAATAGAACATGTCCGATGAAAACGGTCCGTGGACCGTTTTCATCGGACATGTCCGCTGGGAGATTTTGGTCTGATGGCTGTACACACCATCAAACTGAAAATCCCCGCGGACAGACAGCGCGGGTGACGTGGCGGTTGACGTTGACGCCGCCATGTCAACAAACCAAGAAGTAAAATACTTCCACGCATGCGTCGAATCCATTCGACGCATGCGGGAGATTTTCTGTCCTCCTGGTTAGGTTGTACTAACCAGCGGACATGTCGGACGGACGGGTTTCCAGCAGATAAGTTTAAAGCATGCTTTAAAACTTTTGTCTGCTGGAAACCTGTCTGCTAGGCTGTACACACGGTCGGATCTGTCCGTTGAAACTGGTCTGCGGACCAGTTTCAGCAGACATGTTCGATCGTGTGTACAGGGCCTGAAAGAAGATAGCTTAGCGGGAGAACCTAACCCTAGCTGCAGGCTAGATGCAACCTTGTAATGGGCCTAATTGGACTCATGGCCATGGTTTGGAGACCCCCTGCCCTAGAGGGAATATACTTCAGAGATACACTTTAAATGACCTTTCTGATTTTGGCATAACTTTAATTTTGTCTGGACAGCCTTAGTAACTCATTAAAGTGGACCTTGCACTTCAGACAAGGTCCGTTTATTCAAAGGGTCTGGACTCCTCTTTTCTTTTTTTCCTTTTTTTCTCTTTCTTTTCCTCTTTTCCATCTGTTTTTCAATCAAATACCCTTTATTAAAGCGGGGGTTCACCCAAAAATAAATTTTTAACATACATTCAGCCGAGTTGTCCCCAATGACAATCGGCTGTTTATTTTTTTTTTTTCGTACATACGTATTCTCACCGCCGCTTCCGGGTATGTCTTCTGCGGGACTGGGCGTTCCTATCTGATTGACAGGCTTCTGACCATCGCATACAGCGCATCACGATTTGCCGAAATCAGCCGAACGTCGGTGCGGCCCTATACGGCGCCTGCGCACCGACGTTTGGCTTCTTTCGGCAACTCGTGCTGCGCTGTATGTGACGGTCGGAAGCCTGTCAATCAGATAGGAACGCCCAGTCCCGCAGAAGACATACCCGGAAGCGGCGGTGACAATACGGATGTACGGAAAAAAAACATAAAAAACACAGCCGATTGTCATTAGGACAACTCGGCTGAATGTAATGTTAAAAATTTATTTGTTGGGTGAACCTCCACTTAAGTTTACTTTTTTAAAAAAAAAAAAACATGCAAACAAAGCATAAACAAATACCTATACAAACAAAAAGAAAGAAAGAAAGGAAAGTAGAATAATATTATGTTAAATAAATAAATATAACAACAACAATGATTTGTTCCAGTATATAGCAGTCATCACTGAGAAATGTTTAACATTACATACAATCAGTAATTCGATTAAGTTCTGCACCATAGAACCCAGCGACACTATCGACAGAATCAGTCCCTGCCCTCAAGGAGCTAACAATCTAAGATCCCTAAGTAGCGGGGTATCGCCCTTTCTAATTTGAAACAAAAGACCATGCTACCATTGCTGATTGTGAAGGATCTCAGCTCCCTCCGGTGGCCGAGTTAGGTTAGAGCCACCTGTTGTTTACATTTCATTCTGGTACTGCAGAGAATGTTGGGGGATTGAGTTCAGGAGAAGAGACTCCATTTGCCCTTGCCTGTAAAACCAGAGAGCAGCTGTGCAACCCCAAGATGCTTTGCCTTCCGCACCGCCTGCTATGGGAGGTAATTTAAGGGAGAGGACGGTGTTTGGCGCGCTCTCTCTGGACCGCCTCCTCAACCCAGGAGGACGCTGTTAGGAGTGCCTCCACTGGGAGTAGGCCGCAGTTGAGGCCTACATACGCCCGGGCGGAGCGGCTTTGAGAAGGAGGGACGGAGTTTCTGCCGGAGTCATCGGACGAGATCCCAGTAACCCGCGACCTGTCTGAGGACCGGAGACTGGCTGACCGAGCCGAACGAACGGTGTGTGCCATAGAAGGACAAGGCCTGAACCGATTGAGTGAGACAGGCACTTGCCTTAAGGTACTGATTGTCTTGCAGAAGGGCGGATCGTTAATATCTATTTTGCGGTTTGACTAATCAGGAAACTTTCAACAGTTTACTATTACCCTTTTGGATTATAAATTGCTTTTTGCCCGCCAACGCATGCCAACGAATAAGTGCACAAACTGTTAGAAGGAGACTTTATTGAAGTTTGGCCTGGGACGCCAGGCCATCCTGATTAGCTATAGCTATAGTACCCAAGGGTTATCTATTTATAGTTGTATATTCATTATATTTGTTGCATTACTTGTTGACTGAGTAATCAGGTAGTGTTGCTCACGAATATTCGTATTGCGAATATTCGGCTCGAATATGGCATATTCGAGTATTCGCGAATATCTCGAATTTCGCGGTCAATATTCGCTATTCCGAATATTCGGATTTTTTCAATTTTATTTTTAGAACAGATCACATCCTAGTGATCTCTCCATCGACGTCTAAAAGCATTGCTGGTATGATTAGAGACCTTGGGCCGAGTAGCTGAAGCGATCATTTTATATTGCCGAATATTCGCGATGCGAATATTCGGCAATAGGAATATTGCGCGATTATTTTCTCCGCCCTTCTTTTGCATCAGAGCCAATCAGAGTGCTCCTACCGCAGTTGTCGAAATTCCGCAATCAATTTCGCATTTGCATTTTGCGAAATTTCGATAAAATATCACGAATATTCTGAGCCAATCAGAGGGCTCCTACCGCAGTTGTCGAAATTCCGCAATAAATATCGCATTCGCATTTTGCGAAATTTCAATAAAATATCACAAATATTCTGAGCCAATCAGAGGGCTCCTACCGCAGTTGTCGAAATTCCGCAATAAATATCGCATTCGCATTTTGCGAAATTTCGATAAAATATCACGAATATTCTGAGCCAATCAGAGGGCTCCTATCGCAGTTGTCGAAATTCCGCAATAAATATCGCATTCGCATTTTGCGAAATTTCGATAAAATATCACGAATATTCTGAGCCAATCAGAGGGCTCCTACCGCAGTTGTCGAAATTCCGCAATAAATATCGCTTTCGCATTTTGCGAATTTCGATAAATTTTCGTATATTCTGAGCCAATCAGAGGGCTTCCTATCGCAGTTGTCGGATATTCCGCAATAAATATCGCATTCGCAGTTGCGAATTTTCGTAAAATATCACGTATATTCTGATCCATCAGAGGGCTCCTATCGCGAGAGTTGTCGAAATTCCCGCAATAATAGCGCCATTCGCATTTTGCGAAATTTCGATAAAAATATCACGAATATTCTGAGGCCAGAGTGCTCCTACCGCAGTTGTCGAAATTTCGCAATTAATTTTCGCATTCGCAATAGCGAAATTTTGCAAACATTTCATTTCGATAAATATCACGAATATTCGAATTTAGCGAATATTTCTCGAATATTCGGCTATATTTTCGTGATATATCGCGAAATCGAATATGGCGTATTCTGCTCAACACTAGTAATCAGTTCCCATTACTTTATATGGTATTGTAGAGAGGCAGAGAGCTGGGTGAGGTTTGGCAAGATGGCGTTTCAATGTATGTGTTTTGTTGAAGGGGTTCTTCTTGCTGTGTGCTCACACAGGTCTATCTGACATTGAAGCCTAGCTCACACTTAAGCCTTAATATTGTTATTGATATTGCAG